>NC_091152.1:41046331-41093831 GCF_040958095.1 Procambarus clarkii
AAGCAAGGGCCAGCTGGATCACAAGCAAGGGCCAGCTGGAACACAAGCAAGGGCCAGCTGGAACACAAGCAAGGGCCAGCTGGAACACAAGCAAGGGCCAGCTGGAACACAAGCAAGGGCCAGCTGGAACACAAGCAAGGGCCAGCTGGGACACAAGCAAGGGCCTGTCGGAAAATCCGACACCATTTAATAATCATACAGATAATAACTGTATTACCAACAAGTTACCCATAGAAAACGTAACTTGTAGTGGAATTACCGTCTATAGAAAACGGGATATCTTCACCACATACTATTATAATTCACCAGCTATTCTGCTGGGAATTGTTCTTAAATACATTAGTCTTTGGACTTTACCATCATAAAAACATCTTATATAAATTAACTTAATTATCAATATTAAAGTAGAGTAAATGTGACCCTTCTATCACTTTCTGAAATCTGGACAAAGTAGGCCAGGCGTGAGGGAGGAAGGAGGGAGCCATTGTTGTGTCACCTCCGAGACGTGTGGAGCAAATTTAGCTCCTATCATTCTGGACAATGTCGGCCAGTAACGTCAATTGTATGGAGTGTTAAACAGCCATTGTTTATTGAGACCAGAGGCTCACACGGGAGCAAATTCGGCTCCTGTTAAATTTACTTGGACGTAGTGTTATGGAACCCAAAGGTGTACCATTGTCAACACGCTGTCTACAAATACAAGTTAAGTGTCTATCCGAAACCCGTTTATCATTCATTTATGGCCATTAATGTCAGGATATAGGGTTAGCCGGTTAGAACGCGAAATCGCCTCATACTAAAGGTAATTAAGCCAGGTCTTTAATGTTCCATGTACTGTATAGTGTTTTCTCTGATATAGCTTGTCATATATAGGATTCTGGCTTCACAGCTAGCGCACTTTTGACAGGTCAAGACGAGGATGCAAGATTATGTGCACCAGTTACTGGGTGATAGAAGCTACCTCAAAGAGGATAATTTGGTGTCTACACTCTAGTTATACCTGGTGGACTAACCTGCTGTACTATAAGAGAAGGAACCTCATCAATGTATGTAGCTATTACTGTAGTTTGATTGGCTGCATATATATTAATTTAATAACCCCCCTAATGTGTAGAGGATCGATTTGTGAGATTATGAGATTATTGCAGAAATACAGTCCACTTATCATTATACAAATTGCTATCGAAGTATATAAATTAACGTAAATATAAATTCATATAAATTCAATAAATATAAATCTCACAGGTCGGTTCCCACATTATTTGGTCATCTTCGAACCGGATGACGGATTATTTGATCCTTTGAACCCACATTTGGTCATCTTAGTACCGGATAAACCAGTTAACCAGTGGATTCATTAAATATACTAGTGCAGTGTGATTTAAACAAAGCCAGTCAAAGACAGCGGCGAAGCCTCGTGGGAGCTCAGGAGCCTCCCTCAGCCCAGTTCAGCTTCGTCAGCGGTTTCATGCACACCCACAGATATTTGGTGGCGTGTTATTTCGTGAAATGACAGCGCTAATATAGAATCCAGCCAAATTAGTGACTGTGTCTTCGCGAGATTGTTCACGGATTTCGTGGTGTTACATTTCGCGAGAGATTATCTACGAATTTTGTGGACTTTATTTCGCGAGGTCACTAATAATATTTAATACTTCTAGATAATATTAGAAGTTTCATAGAGGCTAATTAAGAGGCTATTATCAATAATTGTGTATATTATTTCTCCAAAATAGAGAATTATTTAATATATATTGCACTAGTGATCACAGTATAATATTTACTAATTGCCAACCCACAACAGGGTAGGATATGACTAGTTGAACTATTATTGTTCATCCTAGTCCCATTATTACAATAGTCAGTTGTACTATATTGAACAACCTAACACCATTAATGAATGGTCCAGACCCTATTTTGGGTGTAATTTTTATCAACTCGAGTTGAGTTGTATATATAATAAATTACTTATGATCATTACACCTTTGAGTGATTAATTAGTGTCTCTACCATCCTAGGGTGATATAGAAGAGCTAACCTAAAGGTACTTCCAGTGACACTGGTTTATCACTCAAATCATTAGTGTGTATGATTGTATATATATAATGTGTATTAATTTTAAGTGCTAACCTCTAGTAGAGGTAGGATTATTGCCTAGTGAGTGCGGAATTTACCCTAGGCTACCATCAGTGCTTGTTCAGTATTATGAGCGACCCAAGTACAAGCCCCACAAGGCTTCACCAACGAGCCAGTATGGATAATGCAGGGAGAATGAAAAGAACCCTTGCAGGTCTTAAAGGCCACTTAACAAGACAGATCAAGAAATGTGAAGATTTGTCACAACAATCAACAGTTGATTATGCTGACCTGGAAAGCTATTATGAAGCAGCTGCAGGTAAATTTGAGCAAATCAAATGCCAAATGGCTGTCCTTGTGGGGACAGATTACTACCATCAATTCATCGGTGGCCCTACTAAATATCAGGGTATAACCATGTTAAACTCTGCAGGAGGTAAATTACTCTCAGGCCCAGTATCAAGCCTGAGGAGACCTATGCCTGCAGATAAACAATACCAGTAGAAATCTAAATTTGTCAGCTGATTATATTTCTCCAGTAGCATTATACTAAGGAGATTACAGCTGACTATACCAACAGAGGTTGATGTTAGTATCATCATTTAAAGCTGGAGATGAGTTCATGAGGCCTCAGTGGCAAATCAGTGAACAGTAGCCTAAAACAGCTACAAGTCACTGCGACCAATGTCACTGAACCCACTGCAGTCTCAGAACCATACTTTACTTTAATGATGAGCTATTCAATCTTCTGAATCAATTAACTAAATTAACCCCAATAAATCTGATGACTGATTTGATACATTTATTATTTAATCAAGATGTATTCCATGGGCCTCAGTGTTTATATATCAGTGACCAGTTACCTGAACAAACTTCAAGTTATATCTAATGTCACTGATCTCACTGCAGTCCCTGAATCATACTTGACTGTAGTACTTGATCACATTCAGTCTTCTGGGTTAAATAATATGTAATAAGGCTTGAATATTAGCCTTTCAAGAGTTGACGGGGAAATGAAATCGCATTAGACTTCTAACCCCTGCAACTCTAGTACGGGACATCCGTCCTGTACGAACAGACGCACAAATGTGTGATTACTAACTACTAACATCAAATTAATGTAATAATTCGAAGGAGGAGTATCGGTGTTCGTCTGTTCTAAACAGGACTTCGACCCGTGAGCAGCCCCCTGGGGAATTATGTCGGAAAATCCGACACCATTTAATAATCATACAGATAATAACTGTATTACCAACAAGTTACCCATAGAAAACGTAACTTGTAGTGGAATTACCGTCTATAGAAAACGGGATATCTTCACCACATACTATTATAATTCACCAGCTATTCTGCTGGGAATTGTTCTTAAATACATTAGTCTTTGGACTTTACCATCATAAAAACATCTTATATAAATTAACTTAATTATCAATATTAAAGTAGAGTAAATGTGACCCTTCTATCACTTTCTGAAATCTGGACAAAGTAGGCCAGGCGTGAGGGAGGAAGGAGGGAGCCATTGTTGTGTCACCTCCGAGACGTGTTGAGCAAATTTAGCTCCTATCATTCTGGACAATGTCGGCCAGTAACGTCAATTGTATGGAGTGTTAAACAGCCATTGTTTATTGAGACCAGAGGCTCACACGGGAGCAAATTCGGCTCCTGTTAAATTTACTTGGACGTAGTGTTATGGAACCCAAAGGTGTACCATTGTCAACACGCTGTCTACAAATACAAGTTAAGTGTCTATCCGAAACCCGTTTATCATTCATTTATGGCCATTAATGTCAGGATATAGGGTTAGCCGGTTAGAACGCGAAATCGCCTCATACTAAAGGTAATTAAGCCAGGTCTTTAATGTTCCATGTACTGTATAGTGTTTTCTCTGATATAGCTTGTCATATATAGGATTCTGGCTTCACAGCTAGCGCACTTTTGACAGGTCAAGACGAGGATGCAAGATTATGTGCACCAGTTACTGGGTGATAGAAGCTACCTCAAAGAGGATAATTTGGTGTCTACACTCTAGTTATACCTGGTGGACTAACCTGCTGTACTATAAGAGAAGGAACCTCATCAATGTATGTAGCTATTACTGTAGTTTGATTGGCTGCATATATATTAATTTAATAACCCCCCTAATGTGTAGAGGATCGATTTGTGAGATTATGAGATTATTGCAGAAATACAGTCCACTTATCATTATACAAATTGCTATCGAAGTATATAAATTAACGTAAATATAAATTCATATAAATTCAATAAATATAAATCTCACAGGTCGGTTCCCACAGGGCCAGCTGGAACACAAGCAAGGGCCAGCTGGGACACAAGCAAGGGCCAGCTGGAACACAAGCAGGGGCCAGCTGGAACACAAGCAAGGGCCAGCTGGGACACAAGCAAGGGCCAGCTGGAACACAAGCAAGGGCCAGCTGGAACACAAGCAAGGGCCAGCTGGAACACAAGCAAGGGCCAGCTGGAACACAAGCAAGGGCCAGCTGGAACACAAGCAAGGGCCAGCTGGAACACAAGCAATGGCCAGCTGGAACACAAGCAAGGGCCAGCTGGAACACAAGCAAGGGCCAGCTGGAACACAAGCAAGAGCCAGCTGGAACACAAGCAAGGGCCAGCTGGAACACAAGCAAGGGCCAGCTGGAACACAAGCAAGGGCCAGCTGGGACACAAGAAAGGACCAGCTGGAACACAAGCAAGGGCCAGCTGGAACACAAGCAAGGGCCAGCTGGAACACAAGCAAGGGCCAGCTGGAACACAAGCAAGGGCCAGCTGGGACACAAGCAAAGGCAGCTAAAAATACCTATAAACAAATAGCGTCATAAGGTTGATCGGATTTTCCCGTCAAAAATAACGTTCCTCTGCTGATATTAAGGGTAAAATATTTTTGGGGCGAGGCTACGCACGATACTTTGCTGTAGAGGTCTTGTGGGACGAAGGGAACCCCGGGCTCCGAGATTGATAAAAAGTAATATGAAAATATATGTTGTGTCCGGTCACATAGACCAGCATCAGCGTCAGCCGGGGCCAGGCGCCACACTACCTCCTGCTGTGAGGCAGTCTCCAGTGTCTCTAGAGGCCAGGCTCACGTAAACAACCTTCTGGTGCTAGGGAACTGTGCTGTCGTTAAGGCGAGCTGTCATGGAACTATACCTGGCATTAAAGGAGAAAAACAGGTATACTAGCTGATTACCTTCTGCTTCTGATTGCAAATGGAAGCTGACCAACATTCTTTTCTCCTACCAAGGTTCCTGACCACTTACGTGGTCGGTGGTGTTACCTACCCTCGTAAGTGGTCGGTAGGCAACACACTTTGTCTTGTGGCCAAGGAACTCTTTGTGTGTGTTGTGCAGGAAGCAGCCACTCGCTGCTCTCTGTTGTCATCCGGTGCTATCTGGCCAGATGGTCGTCATGCAGTACCCTGCACCATACACTCTGGCCAGATGGTCGTCATGCAGTACCCTGGACCATACACTCTGGCCAGATGGTCGTCATGCAGTACCCTGCACCATACACTCTGGCCAGATGGTCGTCATGCAGTACCCTGGACCATACACTCTGGCCAGATGGTCGTCATCCAGTACCCTGCACCATACACTCTGGCCAGATGGTCGTCATACAGTACCCTGCACCATACACTCTGGCCAGATGGTCGTCATACAGTACCCTGCACCATACACTCTGGCCAGATGGTCGTCATGCAGTACCCTGGACCATACACTCTGGCCAGATGGTCGTCATACAGTACCCTGGACCATACACTCTGGCCAGATGGTCGTCATGCAGTACCCTGCACCATACACTCTGGCCAGATGGTCGTCATACAGTACCCTGCACCATACACTCTGGCCAGATGGTCGTCATCCAGTACCCTGCACCATACACTCTGGCCAGATGGTCGTCATACAGTACCCTGCACCATACACTCTGGCCAGATGGTCGTCATCCAGTACCCTGCACCATACACTCACTACACTAGTCTTCCTGCCTAATACACTTTGAGTAATGAACCATATGATCTTACATTTACTCACTGACCTTCTGCCAATACCCTTTTAATCACAGTCACTTCACTGTTCACAAACTCCTGTATACTGTTTATCCTGTACATGTAGTCAGAAAACTTTTCCTCCTGCTGGCTCTGGTCTCAACCCTAACTGAACCATCACATTTACATGCCCTCTTCACTCATGGCTCCTGTGGCATCGTCTGGGAGGTTCTGGAGGTTCCAAAACCACTCAGAGGACTCAGTAGAGTTCTGGGTTGGTGATTGTTTGTACCATCGTGGCTGAGTCTGTTAAGGCAGGCGTCTGGAATTACCTTGTCGCGTTCAAATCACTCCATTGAATCTAAATGATTTAATTTTCATTATATATATATATATATATATATATATATATATATATATATATATATATATATATATATATATATATATATATATGTATATATATATATATATATATATATTTATATATTTACTTTATTTGAACTTTGTTACAAAAAAGGAGTTACATATGGGTTACAAAGATGATTGTCATAGGTTGTCGAGTTCCTCCAGCTCCTCAGATGGCGGGCAGGAACCCTGGATGCAGTGCGCATTTCCCCTCTGTATCGCCACACTGATGCGCTGGAAAAGAAAGCTTGCAGCTCTCGGGTCCCTTGTTGTTTCAATGAGCCTAGAACCCAGTTCCTTCAAAAAACTGGTAGCACTTTTACCCCAGGCGCCGAGCGTCTCAGAAGCAATGGGGACAAAATTGTAGTGGTGATCCAGTTCTCTATACTTACGGGATTTGGCTGCTTCCCTGTGGGTGGCAGAGCCACCTGGTTGTGCAACACTGAGGTTAATGTAGGTGTTAGCCAGGGTTGATACGCACGTGTAGTCCCATACCAACTGCTTGCCATTCTTCCAGGGGTTCACTGTGATACCATCCGGGCGACCAATAAGAGCATCAGAGTTATGGGGCGTTAGGTAACGGGGCTCTCTTTCAGCTGGGCATCCAGCTGTGGTGAGGCTCCTCTTGATGATGTCGTTAACTTCACTGTTTATATATATATATATATATATATATATATATATATATATATATATATATATATATATATATATATATATATATATATATATATAACAACAACAACTGTAACAATTTATATATATATATATATATATATATATATATATATATATATATAACAACAACAACTGTAACAATTTATATATATATATATATATATATATATATATATATATATATATATATATATATATATATACATATACATATATATATATATATATATATATATATATATATATATATATATATATATATATATATATATACATAAACTTACATACGTACATAAATTATATTTATTGATTTCGAATGGTTATTTGACCACTTCTTTGATACACACTACACCAGGCCCCCCTTTCCCCCCCTTCCTCGTCGCCGTGTGGTCCACCACAGTTCTCTGGCAATAGTTAAGCTCACTATACCACCAATTTCTCGCACCATCGACCTGCACGATGGTGTGGAACTGTGTAAGTTTGTACTCACCTATTTGTACTGAACTATTTGTGCCTGCAGGATCGAGCATTGACTCCTGGATCCCGCCTTTCTTGCCACCGGTTGTTAATAGCAATGACTCCTGTCCTATTTCCTAATCATATCTAGTTTTAAAATTATGAATAGGGTTCGCTTCCACAACCTGCTCCTTAAGTGTATTCCATTTTTTCCTGAGTATTTGACATGTTCCTATTATATCCCCCCTCTCCCTTCTTTTTTCAAGTGTCGTAAGGTTCAGTTGTTTCAGGTGCTCTTACTACCCCCCATTCCTCGTAACTCTGGGACGAGTCTCGTTGCGAACTTCTGAACCATTTCCAGTTTCCTTATGTGTTTCTTCAGGTGGGGACTCCAAGATGGGACGGCATACTCTAAGACTGGTCTCACGTAGGCAGTGTAAAGTGCCCTTAATGTCTTCTTATTTAGATTTCTGAATGATGTTCTAACTTTTGCCAGTGTAGATTATGCAGCTGTCGTTATCCTATTTATATGTGCCTGTAAATAAAGTCTGTAAATAAGGGCCTCCTCCCTATCTTTTTTCTTGAAAATTGGTACTATATTTGCCTTCTTCTAGCAATTGGGCAACTCTCCCGTCATAAGTGACTCATTAAAGTTCCTTGCCAGAGGCACGCTGAGGGCCTGTGCTGCCTCTCTTAGTATCCACGGTGATATATTGTCTGGTCCAACTGCTTTAGTTACATCAAAATCCTGTTTCAGTACTTCCTCTGCTGTCATTTCTGTATCCGTTAGTCTCTCATCTTAGGTCAACTTCTCTTCTAACAATCGGAGCTGCTCGGGCTCTGTTGTGAACACTCCATGGACAATGGTATTCAGTGCCTCACAGATTTCCTTGCCACTTTCTGTATATGCCCATATGTTTTCCTTGGTCTTGTCACTTGGTCGTTTAGCGATATTTTCCTTCTTATATGGCTATGTAGTAATTTAGGATCCGTTTTCGCTTTGACTACAATATTGTTCTCATAATTTCTTTCCGATGCTCTTCTTATGTTAATGTAATCGTTCCTAGCTCTGTTGCATCTAATTCTTTTGGCCTCTATCCTTTGTCTTCTGTACTTCCTCCACTCCCTCCTGCTTCTCACTTTTGCTTCCTGACACTGTCTATTAAACCATGGGTTATTATATTCCCTCCTGCTTTTTCCTTTACTGTTGGTTTAAATCTCTCTTCGGCCTCCTTGCATATCTGTATGACTAGGTCTATCATATCTTGGACTGTTTTTCCTCTAATTTCTTCCTTCCACTGCATTTCTCCCAGAAAGTCCCTTATCCTCCTGTAATCCCCTTTCCTGTAGTCAACTCTCCTTTCCCAGACCTCTTGTCAGTTGGTCACAAGTTTGAGTTCCATCGTGTAGTCAAAGACTAGGACACAATGGTCACTGGCCCCTAGAGGTATTTCATGTTTCAAATTCTCGATGTCTTCTACGTTCTAGGTGAAAGTCAGGTCTAATAAGCTCGGTGTATCCCCTCCTCTTTCCCTTGTGTCTTCCTTCACATGTTGTGTTAGGAAATTCCTGTCTATAGCGTCCACTAACTTTGCTTCCTACGTTTCCTCCCCGCCATGGGGATTCTTTGATTCCCAATTGATCTCTCCGTGAGTGAGATCCCCCCATTACCAGAAGTTTCGCTCTCATTCTGTGAGCTAATGTTGCTGCCTTCTGCAGTTCATCTATGCATGCCTTGCTGTAGTCATCATACTCCTGCCTGGGCCTTCTACTGTCTGGTTGGGGATTGAAGATTATCATGATCACAATTTTCTTCCCATATGCTGTCAGAGTTCCATGTATGTAGATTGTGCTTTCATTGTTACCCCGATTTTCCAGGTCTTCCAACTTCCATTTCCGCTTTATTAGGAGTGCCACTCCCCCTCCCTGTCTCTGTGCCCTCTCTTTTCTTATCACCTGGTACGCCTCTGGAAAGATTGCATCCAAGATCATGCCATTTATTTTAGTTTCCACTATTGCCACTATGTCTGGGTCTGCCTCACTAACTCTTTCTGTGTGTGTGTGTGTACTCACCTATATCAGCTATTTGTGCTTGCAGGGGTTGAGCTTTGTCTCTTTGGTCCCGCCTCTCAACTGTCAATCAACTGGTGTACAGATTCCTGAGCCTACTGGGCTCTATCATATCTACATTTGAAATTGTGTATGGAGTCAGCCTCCACCACATCACTTTCTAGTGCATTCCACTTCTTAACTACTCTGACACTGAATAATTCTTTCAAATGTCTCTGTGGCTCATCTGGGTACTAAGTTTCCACCTGTGTCCCCTTGTTCGTGTTCCACCCGTCCTGAAGAGTTTGTCTTTGTCCACCCTGTCAATTCCCCTGAGAATTTTGTAGGTGGTTATTATGTCTCCCCTTACTCTTCTGTTTTCCAGGGACGTGAGGTTCAGCTCCTTCAGCCTTTCCTCGTAGCTCATACCTCTCAGTTCCGGGACAAGTCTGGTGCTATACCGCTGAATCATCTCTAACTTTGTTTTGTATGGAGATATGGACTCCAGGCTGGAGCTGCATATTCCAGGATTGGTCTGACATAAATGGTATACAGGGTCCTGAACGAATCCTTGCACAAGTTTCTAGAGGCAGTTCTTATGTTGGCAAACCTAACAGATGCCGCTGATGATATCCTTTTTATGTGGGTCTCTGGGGACTGGTTCGGTGTGATATCAAACCCCAGATCATTCTTTCTATTTGACTCTTGCAGCATTTCACCTCCCAGATGGTACCTTGTGTTCAGCCTTCTGCTTCCTTCGCCTAATTTCATTATTTTACACTTTCCTGAGTTGAACTTTAGCAACCACTTTTTTTACCATTCCTCCAGTTTGTCCAAGTCATCCTGTAGTCTCTGTCCATCTTCATCTGTTTTGATTCTTCTCATAATTTTTGCATCAGCAAACATTGAGAGAAATGAGTCTATACCCTCTGGAAGATCATTTACATATATTAGAAACAGGATGGGTCCAAGTACAGAACCCTGTGGGACTCTGCTGGTGACACTTCGCCACTCCGATGTCTCTACCCCCTCACTGTTACTCGCTGTTTCCTATTGCTTAGATTCTCCCTTATCCACTGGAGTACCTTACCTTTTTCTCCTGCCGGTTGCTCCATCTTTTGTAACAGCTTTTATGGTTAACTGTGTCAAAGGCTTTCTGACAGTCCAAGAAAATGCAGTCTGCCCACCCTTCTCTTTCTTGCCTATTTTTTGTTGCTTGGTCATAGAATTCTATTAAACCTGTGAGGCACGATTTACCATCTCTGAACCCATGTTGGTGGTGTGTCACAAAACTATTTCCCTCCAGATGCTCTACGAGCCTTTTCCTCACGATCTTGTCCATTACCTTGCATGGTATACAAGTTAGGGAAACTGGCCTGTAGTTCAGTGCCTCTTGCCTGTCACCCTTTTTGTATATCGGGACTACATTACCTGTCTTCCAGCTTTCCGGTAGGTCTCCTGTTTCCAGTGACCTGTTATACACCATAGAGAGTGGCACACTTAGTGCCTCTGCACCTTCTTTTAGTCCATGGTGAGAGTCTGTTAGGCTCAACAGCTTTTGTCACATTCAGCACCAACAGATTCCTTTTGACCTCCTCACTGTTGAGGTCAAATTCTTCCAAGATTGCTTGGTTTGCCTCATTTAGTGCAGGGGCTTCTCTTTGTTCTTCTGTGAAGACCTCCTGGAATCTCTTGTTGAGTTCTTCACACACCTCCTTGATCTCTGTATCTGTTTTCCTGTTTTCTCAGTTTCATCACTTGATCCTTCACTGCTGTTTTCCTCCTGATGTGGCTATGGAGCAGCTTTGGTTGGGTCTTTGCTTTACTTGCCATGTAATTTTTATACTGTCTCTCTGCTTCCCTCCTCACTCCGAGGTATTCATTTGTGGCCCTCTGGTATCTCTCCCTGCTCTCTGGTGTTCTGTTGTTCCTGTAGTTTCTCCATGTTCTTTTACTCAATTGCTTCGCTACCACACATTCCTGATTGAACAATGGATTCTTCTGTTGTTTTTTTTTCCCTGTTTGGACCGGGATAAACCTGTCAGCAGCTTCCTGGCACTTCTGGGTGACATAATCCATCATATCCTATAGAGTCATTTCTCTGAGTTCTGTTTCCCATGGTATTCCCCTGAGGAAGTTTCTCATCTCGTCATATTTTCCTCTTCAGTAATTTAGTCTTTTTCCTTCCATTCCCATCCTTGGATAGGTTATCCCTACCTCCACCAGATGCTCAAATGTCAATACACTGTGGTCACTCTGCCTGACCACCCTGTGTGGGCAGGGAGAGAGGTGACGGGGGCAGGGAGAGTGTGGGCAGGGAGAGTGTGGGCAGGGAGAGTGTGGGCAGGGAGAGAGGTGACGAGGGAAGGGAGAGTGTGGGCAGGGAGAGAGGTGACGGGGGCAGGGAGAGTGTGGGCAGGGAGAGTGTGGGCAGGGAGAGATGTGACGGGGGCAGGGAAAGTGTGGGAAGGGAGAGTGTGGGCAGGGAGAGTGTGGGCAGGGAGAGAGGTGACGGGGGAAGGGAGAGTGTAGGCAGGGAGAGTGTGGGCAGGGAGAGAGGTGACAGGGGAAGGGAGAGTGTGGGCAGGGAGAGAGGTGCCGGGGGAAAAGAGAGTGTGGGCAGGGAGAGAGGTGACAGGGGAAGGGAGAGTGTGGGCAGGGAGAGAGGTGACAGGGGAAGGGAGAGTGTGGGCAGGGAGAGAGGTGACAGGGGAAAAGAGAGTGTGGGCAGGGAGAGTGTGGGCAGGGAGAGTGTGGGCAGGGAGAGTGTGGGCAGGGAGAGAGGTGACCGGGGAAGGGGAAGTGTGGGCAGGGAGAGTGTGGGCAGGGAGAGAGGTGACAGGGGAAGGGAGAGTGTGGGCAGGGAGAGAGGTGACGGGGGACGGGAGAGTGTGGGCAGGGAGAGAGGTGACGGGGGAAGGGAGAGTGTGGGCAGGGAGAGAGGTGACGGGGGCAGGGAGAGTGTGGGCAGGGAGAGTGTGGGCAGGGAGAAAGGTGGCAGGGAAGGGAGAGTGTGGGCAGGGAGAGAGGTGACGGGGGCAGGGAGAGAGGTGACGGGGGAAGGGAGAGAGGTGACGGAGGAAGGGAGAGTGTGGGCAGGGAGAGTGTGGGAAGGGAGAGTGTGGGCAGGGAGAGTGTGGGCAGGGAGAGTGTGGGCAGGGAGAGTGTGGGAAGGGAGAGTGTGGGCAGGGAGAGAGGTGACGGGGGAAGGGAGAGTGTAGGCAGGGAGAGTGTGGGCAGGGAGAGTGTGGGCAGGGAGAGTGTGGGCAGGGAGAGTGTGGGAAGGGAGAGTGTGGGCAGGGAGAGAGGTGACGGGGAAGGGAGAGTGTAGGTAGGGAGAGAGGTGACAGGGGAAGGGAGAGTGTGGGCAGGGAGAGTGTGGGCAGGGAGAGAGGTGACGGGGGAAGGGAGAGTGTGGGCAGGGAGAGTGTGGGCAGGGAGAGTGTGGGCAGGGAGAGAGGTGACGGGGTAAGGGAGAGTGTGGGCAGGGAGAGAGGTGACAGGGAAGGGAGAGTGTGGGCAGGGAGAGTGTGGGCAGGGAGAGTGTGGGCAGGGAGAGTGTGGGCAGGGAGAGTGTGGGCAGGGAGAGAGGTGACGGGGGAAGGTAGAGTGTGGGCAGGGAGAGTGTGGGCAGGGAGAGTGTGGGCAGGGAGAGTGTGGGCAGGGAGAGAGGTGACGGGGGAAGGTAGAGTGTGGGCAGGGAGAGAGGTGACAGGGGAAGGGAGAGTGTGGGCAGGGAGAGAGGTGACAGGGGAAGGGAGAGTGTGGGCAGGGAGAGAGGTGGCAGGGGAAGGGAGAGTGTGGGCAGGGAGAGTGTGGGCAGGGAGAGTGTGGGCAGGGAGAGTGTGGGCAGGGAGAGAGGTGACGGGGGAAGGGAGAGTGTGGGCAGGGAGAAAGGTGACGGGGGAAGGGAGAGGGTGGGCGGGGAGAGAGGTGACAGGGAAGGGAGAGTGTGGGCAGGGAGAGAGGTGACAGGGAAGAGAGAGTGTGGGCAGGGAGAGAGGTGACGGAGGAAGGGAGAGTGTGGGCAGGGAGAGAGGTGACGGGGGAAGGGAGAGTGTGGGCAGGGAGAGTGTGGGCAGGGAGAGAGGTGACGGGGGAAGGGAGAGTGTGGGCAGGGAGAGTGTGGGCAGGGAGAGAGGTGACCGGGGCAGGGAGAGAGGTGACAGGGAAGGGAGAGTGTGGGCAGGGAGAGAGGTGACAGGGGAAGGGAGAGTGTGGGCAGGGAGAGAGGTGACAGGGAAGAGAGGGAGGTGGACCTACAGCCACCACAGTGTGCGAGGCAGGACTCTGGTTCACCAACATGAACATGGTCACGAAGGTATAATAAGAGCGGTTGGGCTCTATGACCAGAACAGTGAAGCAGGTCAGCCTCTCTACCCTCATCTCTGGTCGGGAGCCACCAACGACTCCCATTACCGAGAGATTTATTCCCCCCATGAATCATCATTATCGCCAACGGCAAGACTCTATATCAGGATAATATTTTCCTTTTCGTTACCCTTATTAACGAAAATTATCTTCTTCTTCTCCTCAAGTTCACTCACATATACATTGCTTCTTTCCTGGTTTTGCTTCATCACATTTTTGTTCATATAATCATTGATGACTTGTGTGAACAATAAACACTGAAGGATACACTCAAAGTCTGCTTCTGGAAGTGTTTACAGACTTTAGTTTTCTTTAATATAAATATAAAATTCTTATCATTTTGGTTTATGTCGAAGCCTTTTACGTCACGATCTCTTAATATGGGTCATGGTAAGAACACACGCACACACACACACACACACACACACACACACACACACACACACACACACACACACACACACACACACACACACACACACACACACACACACACACACACACACACACACACACACACACACACACACACACACACACACACACACACACACACACACACACACAAACACACACACACACAGACACACACTTTCCACCCTCCACTTCTAAGCTCCCCCCCCTCCCCCACCTCCCACCAACACCACTCCCCTCACACTCGCCCCCCCCCCCTGACTCCCTCGTCTTCTCACACACACTCACTCACACACTCCTTCTCACACAAAGGGACCAAAGAGCCAAAACTCAACCCCCGCAAGCACAATTAGGTGAGTACACACTCCCACTCTCACACACTCACACTCACACACACTCCTTCTCACACACTCCCACTCTAACACACTCCCACTCACACACTAACACGCTCCCACTCACACACACTCTCACTCCCTATACACTCACACAAGCAGTCATGGTAGGAAACTTGTCATATATCTGTGAGAAGGGCTAGCGACAACCAAACCTTCCCACTCTTTCACTCTCCAAAACACCCCCCCCCCCCTTTCCCTCTTACATGTCAACTGGCTACCATTGATTGACATTCAATCTCCCTCCTCCCCTACCCCACTCTCTCTCTCTCTCTCTCTCTCTCTCTCTCTCTCTCTCTCTCTCTTTCTCCCTCTCTCCTTCTCTCGTCGTCCCTTCCTCTCTCTCGCCCTCCCTCCATCTCTCTCGCCCTCCCTCTCTCACCCTCCCTCCCCTTTTCTCGCCCTCCGTCTCTCTCTCTCTCTCTCTCTCTCTCTCTCTCTCTCTCTCTCTCTCTCTCTCTCTCTCTCTCTCTCTCTAACCTCCCCTCGCTGGCTAACCCTATCAAAACATATCAGGGAAAGGGACAAAGATGGCAGGAGGACGCACCAGGGACAAAGGAAAAAGTCAAAGTGACCAAATGAAGGAAATGTTAGCATAAGTTTGGGAGGAATTCAGGAAGGAGATGAATAAAATGAAGAATACAATTAAGAACCTGCAAAGTGAGCTGACAGCAGCAAAGGAGGTCAAATCCCTCACAGAGAAAAATAACGAGGCTGAGGATCAGATAATCATCCAGAGGGAAGATGAAAATGGTGCATTGGAAGGAAATGCCTCTGTACCTGAAACATTTGGGGAAATACTGAGAAAGAGCTCAGAAGCAATGGCCACAGTGAGGGAGGTAGCAATGCAAGCAGCTACCTCACAGGAAGCAGTAAGATGCACCAGTCAGCTGATGGAAAGAAAAAGATCAGTGGTAGCTGTAGGCATCAAAGAACAGGAAGGCTCCAATAGGCAAGAATGGAATAGCAAGGAAAGCGAGGCAGTAAATGGAATACTAAAGAGGTTAAAGATGGAATGTGCTGAACAAAACATTGAAAAGGTTTTCAGGTTGGGCTGGTACAACAAGGACAGGAACCGCCTGGTAAAGATAGTGTTTGCAAATGAGATCACACAGGAGATTATTCTTGAGAGGAAGAGCCATCTGCAGTATGTGGAGGAATACAAAAAAAAATATTCCTCCAGAGGGACAGGACGAAGGAGGAGAGATCCATGGCGACAGAGGCAAGGAAGAAGTGTAGAGAGAGAGAAGTAAACAAGGAAATCACAGCTCCCCAACACAACATTCTCAGAGACAAGGGGGAACCCACAACCAGCATTCCAGGAACACCAGAGGGGAGGGGAGGGGATGGCAACACCACCACCCTCCTCTGCATAGAAACCCTCCCTACCCCTCACCCTACCTGGCCCCCACTCAAATGCTCACTCAACCCTACCTCCCCTCCCTTCCGACCCTTGTCACTCCTCCCCCATTCCCACCATGTCCCCCTCCCCCCTTTCCCCCCTCCCCATACCCTCCCTATCCCTCCTACCCACTCACCCCATATCCTCCATGTCCCACTCTTCCTCCTTACCCCATACCCCTATCTGTCCCCCCTTCCCTTGAAACCCTACCCCAGAATCCTCTGAGACCCTGTTAACCATCTAACGGATCTTCACACCTTTGAACAGCTTCTTCTATCAGCAGAACGCTCACCAAGAAGGGGACAAGAGAATGAACTGAAGAAAGTGAGCTTCAAGGCAATGTACACTAACATAGATGGGATTACAAATAAAACATGGGAACTTGGAGAATGGGCACTAGAAGAAAACCCAGACTTAACAGCACTCACAGAAACAAAGCTAATGAAAACTATAACAAATGCAGTGTTTCCACAGGACTACTATGTAGTGAGGAAAGAAAGAGAAGGAAGTGGAGGAGGTGGTGGTTTAGCTCCGCTGATAAGAAAAGCCGGGAGTTTTTAAGAGATGGTTAATCAGGGCGGGGAAGAATAGTGACCAGGAGTCACCTGTTCAGTGACTACATATCAAGTACCATAGCATTTGGAGGACTAATTATAGTAGTAGTCATATATAACCCCCCACCAAGTGACAGACGACCCAGGCAGGAATATGATAGAAACTGCATGGCCACCATTAAAGATAATAGAGAGAGCAGCTTCTGTAGCTAGCAGGAACAGATCAAGACTACTAAACATGGGAGACTTCTACCACGGGAAGATAGCCTGGGAGAACAGAGACCAACATGGAGAGCTAAGCTGCTGGTCGTGGCCACAAGAAACTTTCTAAGCCAACACATCAAGGAACCGACAAGAATGAGAGCAGAAGATGAACCAGCTAAGCTTGATCTGATATTTACCCTGAATGAGTCGGATATAAGGGAAGTTAAGTTGGAAGCCCTCTTGGTATTTTTTTTTTCTACCACAGAAGTGGCCACACATTTACAATGCTAACCAGCATATATACATTTTCTTCTGTCCTCCATGGACAGGATTAGAGAAGTGTTAAACATATAGTTCAAGGGTTTATTGAACACTCAACCACAGAAGGTGATTCGGTGCTTTTAAATGCTAAGCTAACCTACATACGTAAATACATAGATACACAGATTTACGTATGCCCTACATAAAGTGTTTGATGTGTCTTTTACATAGTGTCATTAATGTACATTCACAAAGGTGAAATGTAATTCTGATCAGCTTCCATATATACTTTATACCCATACATATACATACACACACACACACATATACATACATATATACACACACACACATGCATTCACATACATTTGTCTCATTTACTCTGACAGGGTGAGGCAGCTGATAAAGAAACTAGTGTGCAATTAAGCACTTAATCACTGAAGGTGATGAAGGTGCTTTTACAAGCTCAGGTTATATAGTTACATCATATATATACATTGTATGATTGATACATTACGTGGTCAATCTTGGATACAAGTCCAATATATCATCAAGTGTTCCAGTACTCATATAGTAACTACAGAATTCAGCATACCTTAGCCCAGGAGGGCGAAAGTCAGTCAGTATGGGACATTCTACAATATAATGTTCAGGAGAGTGCATGTTTTCTCTTTCACAAAGTTGACACATTGTGTACTCGACATTTGGGTTTTGAGAAAGCTGCCAGATACGTCTATATGCCAGGCGTATTCTGGCCACTATAACATTACATTGCCGGGTTCTTGTTCTATTAGTCCCATATGTGAATGTCTCCTCACGATATCTATCATAATATATAATGCTACAACTTTCAGGTCTTTGAGAATTTGTTAGGTCGGTGAGATTTTCATTAGATATTTGTTTAAGTATTCTCTTTGTCACTGCTAATGAAACACCCATATCAATTTGTTGTTGCTATGGGCCAATAGGCCTTCTGCAGTTACTTCCATTCTATTGTTTTTATACCCATTGGTTCGTGTTCTATCATGTGTTAATGTCAATCACCTCACCTTTAAATTTTTGTACCATATCACCTCACCCAAATGCGAGTATAAGTATGGATGTATTTGTGTGTGTTTACAGGTTACAATTGTGTGTGTAAACTAAAGTCTTTGAAAATGTAATAAGTTATTACGAAACGCGTTCAGGCGTCGCATCAGACCATTAATAAAAATGAATTTTGGAGAATTGAGATATCCATTACCACCGAAAGTGAAGAAAAACATAAGTGTGAGTTTTCAGTGGCATATATGCCTGGGGACCATTCAGGCTTGTTCGCATTTGTGTTCCTCACGTGTGGAACACATTATATATATATATATATATATATATATATATATATATATATATATATATATATATATATATATATATATATATATATATATATATGTCGTACCTAGTAGCCAGAACGCACTTCTCAGCCTACTATGCAAGGCCCGGTTTGCCTAATAAGCCAAGTTTTCATGAATTAATATATTTTCTCTAATTTTTTTCCTATGAAATGATAAAGCTACCCATTACATTATGTATGAGATCAATTTTTTTTATTGTAGTTAAAATTAACGTAGATATATGACCGAACCTAACCAACCCCACCTAACCTAACCTAACCTATCTTTATAGGTTAGGTTTGGTTAGGTAGCCGAAAATGTTAGGTTAGGTTAGGTTAGGAAGGTTAGGTAGTCGAAAAAGCATTAGTTCATGAAAACTTGGCTTATTAGGCAAATCGGGCCTTGCATAGTAGGCTGAGAAGTGCGTTCTGGCTACTAGGTACGACATATATATATATATATATATATATATATATATATATATATATATATATATATATATATATATATATATATATATATATATATATATATATATAGTATATTTTGGTAGCAGTCTTTCTTGTAAACATATATTATTAAATATGACCGAAAAAGTAAGATTAATAATTCTAACACGAATTTTCTCAATATTTCTTATGTTTCTTTTCACTGTCGATGGTAATTGAAAAATCAATTCTCCAAAATTCATTTTTATTTCTAGTCATTTTACAGCTCATAAAATGGAGGAAAGGGTTCTGAAAGTTATTGTTGATAGGAACGTTATCCCTACAGACAAAAATCAGAGGATACAACTGACGATTTACTATAAAACCAAAAAAACGGCCAGCCTACTCATGAGAAACTCTCCAGACACAAAGCCGAACGCTCTAAAAGAGACCAATTTCGTCTATGCCTTCAAATGCCCACTTGGGGACTGTAAGCCTCAAAGAACTCAGTATATAGGCAAGACAACAACATCTCTTTCCAGGCGATTAACGATGCATAAGCAACAGGGCTCCATTAAGGAACTTATATTCTCTTCCCACAACCAGACCATCACCAGAGAAGTCTTAACAAAAAACACAGAAATCATCGATAGATACAGCGATAGCAGGCGGCTTGATATCTGTGAGGAGCTACACATCAATAAGTCAACATCAGCAATCAACAGCCAATTAATGCACAACTATATTCTACCCACTTCAAGACTCCGCACCAATATAGAAGCATCAAGAAATATGGACCAATAGGCCCTTTGCAGTTACTTCCATTCTTCCCCTTTAACTTACCCAATATTATACCCATTGTTTCGTGTTCTGTCTAGTGTTAAAAGTATGTTTTCACCTCATCCAAAACTATTGTAACATATCACCTCACCCAAATGCAGGCATATAAAATGAAAGCTGTTTAAATTATAGCATAGTAGAACTCTGTTTAGTGTTTGCAGGTTATAGTTGGGTGTGTGTGTGTAAACTAAAGTCTTTGAAAATGTAATAAGTTATTACGAAATGCTTTCAAGTGTCGCGTCAGACTTGAAATAAATTTTTCGGTCATATTTAATAATATATATATATATATATATATATATATATATATATATATATATATATATATATATATATATATATATATATATATATATATATATATATATATATATATATATATATATTAATAAAAAAAATGTCTGGATCCCTCCTGGCTGTGAATGTCTTGACAGCACAGCTGTGTAGGTCAGGGCAACAGCAATGCTTGGCATCCCATTACAGGCAAATTACACAGCAAATTACATCTAATGAAAAGTGACTTTCTTAGATGGAACACAAATGAAGTTGCATTCTTGGAGAGAATGCAACTATATATATATATATATATATATATATATATATATATATATATATATATATATATATATATATATATATATATATATATATATATATATATATATATATATATATATATATATTTATATAAATATCATATATATATATATATATATATATATATATACATATATATATATATATATATATATATATATATATATATATATAAATATCATATATATATATATATATATATATATATATATATATATATATATATATATATATATGTATCATAGAATACAATAACTAAACTGCAAGGAAAGGCAGATCTCCATCTGGCTAGTTGTAATTATGGAGGAACTATGACACAAAGAGATGGCTGACTGACAGGCATCTTCAGTCTGATTGGAAGTCAGACGTTATGTTGTATGAACTGTGTATGAACTGGGAGTGACTGTGGTCCGGGATAACTCTAGAATTCGTTAATGGAAAACTCTGAAGGAGTGCAAATATTGACATACCTTCGTGGAATGATTAGTTTATATAGGTTCTTTACATTGCATTCTCATTGTCGTACTTTTGTGATATAAAATGGTCCAATATCTGTCTTGCTGCTCTAATGGTAAACTACACTTTATTTTTCCAATATACATCTTTGTATATTGGAGACATATTCAAAGTTGTATATTGGTAAAAAGAAATGTCGTCTTCAAATTGTTGATCAACGTCCTTTAAGATTCGCGTGTGTATTCGTCTCTCTTTACTCCCTTTTTCTCTATTCCTTGATCTCTGTACTTATTCCATGCCCTTTATTGGCTCCCTGTTTCCCTTCCCTGTATTGACGTCTGATCTAGGGGCTTACTTTGCTTTGTTCACGTTCACCTCCTTCGTTGAACTGTTCCGTTGCCTCAGTGAACGTCCGAGCAGCGGATCAATTATCTTGTTTATTGTCCTCTCTTCCATTTCTCTTTTCCCAGTGGACATTGTGAAGAAAGTCGCTTTTACTGCAGTTCCCACAGGTGTGTGTGTGTGTGTGTGTGTGTGTGTGTGTGTGTGTGTGTGTGTGTGTGTACTCACCTAGTTGTACTCACCTAGTTGTTTTTGCGGGGGTTGAGCTCTGGCTCTTTGGTCGCGCCTCTCAACCGTCAACCAACAGGTGTACAGATCCCTGAGCCTATTGGGCTCTATCATATTTACACTTGAAACTGTGAATGGAGTCAGCCTCCACCACATCACTTCCTAATGCATTCCATTTGTCAACCACTCTGACACTAAAAAAGTTATTTCTAATATCTCTGTGGCTCATTTGGGCACTCAGTTTCCACCTGTGTCCCCTTGTGCATGTGCTCCTTGTGTTAAATAGCCTGTCTTTATCTACCCTATCAATTCCCTTCAGAATCTTGAATGTGGTGATCATGTCCCCCCTAACTCTTTTGTCTTCCAGCGAAGTGAGGTTTAATTCCCGTAGTCTCTCCTCGTAGCTCATACCTCTCAGCTCGGGTACTATTCTGGTAGCAAACCTTTGAACCTTTTCCAGTTTAGTCTTATCCTTGACTAGATATGGACTCCATGCTGGGGCTGCATACTCCAGGATTGGTCTGACATATGTGGTATACAAAGTTCTGAATGATTCTTTACACAAGTTTCTGAATGCCGTTCGTATGTTGGCCAGCCTGGCATATGCCGCTGATGTTATCCTCTTGATATGTGCTGCAGGAGACAGGTCTGGCGTGATATCAACCCCCAAGTCTTTTTCTTTCCCTTACTCCTGAAGAATTCCCTCTCCCAGATGATACTTTGTATCTGGCCTCCTGCTCCCTACACCTATCTTCATTACATGACATTTGGTTGGGTTAAACTCTAACAACCATTTGTTCGACCATCCCTTCAGCATGTCTAGGTCTTCTTGAAGCCTCAAACAGTCCTCTTCTGTTTTAATCCTTCTCATAATTTTAGCATCGTCCGCAAACATTGAGAGAAATGAATCGATACTCTCCGGGAGATCATTTACATATATCAGAAACAAGATAGGACCGAGTACAGAGCCCTGTGGGACTCCACTGGTGACTTCACGCCAATCGGAGGTCTCACCCCTCACCGTAACTCTCTGCTTCCTATTGCATAGGTACTCCCTTATCCACTGGAGCACCTTACCAGCTACACCTGCCTGTCTCTCCAGCTTATGTACCAGCCTCTTATGCGGTATTGTGTCAAAGGCTTTCCGACAATCCAAGAAAATGCAGTCCGCCCAGCCCTCTCTTTCTTGCTTAATCTTTGTCACCTGATCGTAGAATTCTATCAAGACTGTAAGGCAAGATTTACCCTCTCTGAACCCATGTTGGCGATTTGTCACGAAGTCCCTTCTCTCCAGATGTGTTACCAGGTTTTTTCACACGATCTTCTCCATCACCTTGCATGGTATACAAGTCAAGGACACTGGCCTGTAGTTCAGTGCCTCTTGTCTGTCGCCCTTTTTGTGTATTGGGACCACATTCGCCGTGTGTGTGTGTACTCACCTAGTTGTACTCACCTAGTTATTCTAGCGTGGTTTGAGCTCTGGCTCTTTGGCCCCGCCTCTCAACCGTCAATCAACTGATGTACAGATTCCTGAGCCTACTGGGCTCCGTCATATCTACATTTGAAACTGTGTATGGAGTCAGCCTCCACCACATCACTTCCTAGTGCATTCCATTTACTAACTACTCTGACACTGAAAAAGTTCTTTCTAACGTCTCAGTGGCTCATTTGGGTACTCAGCTTCCACCTGTGTCTCCTTGTGCGTGTGCCACATTTGTTAAATAATCCATCCTTGTCCACCCTGTCAATTCCCCTTACAATTTTGTATGTAGTGATCATGTCTCCCCCAGCTCTTCTGTCTTTTAGCGACGTGAGAGACTCATAACTCATGCCTCTTAATTCTGGGACTATTCTAGTGGCATACCTCTGAACCTTTTCCAGCTTCGTCTTGTACTTTACAAGGTACGGGCTCCATGCTGGGGCTGCATACTTCAGGATTGGTCTTACATATGTGGTATACAAAGTTCTGAAGGATTCCTCACACAGGTTTCTGAAGGCATTTCTGATGTTAGCCAGCCTCGCATATGCCGCCGATGTTAGTCTTTTTATGTGGGTTTCAGGAGACAGGTTTGGTGTGATATCAACTCCTAGATCTTTATCTCTGTTTATTTCATGAAGGACTTCATCACCTATTCAGTAACCTGTGTCTGGCCTCCTGTTTCCACCACCTAGTTTCGACCATCGAAACATTTGCATTTACTCGGGTTGAACTTTTGTAGCCATTTGTTAGACCATTCCTTCAGCTTGTCTAGGTCATCTTCTAGCCTCATACTACCTTCTTGTGTCTTAATCCTCTTCATATTTTTTTGCATCATCAGCAAACAATGAGAGGAACGATTCTAAACCCTCTGGGAGATCATTTACATATATCAGAAACAGTATAGGTCCAAGGACTGACCCCTGCGGGACTCCACTTGTAACGTCTCGCCAATCTGAGACCTCACCCCTCACACAGACTCGTTGTCTCCTGTTGCTTAGGTACTCCTCTATCCACCGGAGTACCTTCCCTTTCACTCCAGCCTGCATCTCCAACTTTCGCACTAGCCTCTTGTGTGGCACTGTATCAAAGGCTTTCTGGCAATCCAAAAATATGCAGTCTGCCCAGCCCCTCTCTTTCTTGCCTCGTCGTAGAATTCAATTAATCCTGTGAGGCAGGTCTTGCCATCCCTGAACCCATGTTGATACTGTGTTACAAAGTTCTTCGCTCCAGGTGCTCCACTAGCTTTTTTCACACAATCTTCTCCATCAGCTTGCATGGTATGCAGGTTAGGGACACTGGCCTGTAGTTCAGTACCTTTTGTCTATCCCTCTTCTTGTATATCGGGACTACATACAGGAAACAGGTTCACCTGTTTCCAGTGACTTGTTATACACCATGGAGAGTGGCAGGCACAGTGTTTCTGGTCTTTCCATTAGTATCCATGATGAGATTCCATCTGGACCTATAGCCTTTGTCACATCCAACTCTAGCTAAAGCTTCCTTGTCTCCCCACTGGTAATCCCAATCACCTCTAGTGGTGCCTGGTTTACTATTCCTTCTCTTATCTCTGGAACTTCTCCTTGCTCTAACGTGAAGACCTCCTGGAGTTTCTTATTCAGTTTCTCACACACTTTCTTGTCGTCTGTAGTGAATCTGTCTGTCCCTATCCTCAGTTTCATTACCTGTTCCTTCACTGTTGTTTTTCTCCTGATGTGGCAGAGCAGCAATTTAGGTTGAGTCTTTACGAAAATGACATCGAAAACAAGGTATTGCCCTTCTGCCTCTCTTCTCAACCTGACATATTCATTCCTGGCACTCTGGTATCTTTCTCTGCTCTCAAGTGTCCTGTTATTCCTATAGTTTCTCCACACTCTTTTACTTAGTTGCGTTGCTAGCTTACATCTCTGATTAAACCATGGGTTTCTCATCTGCATTTATTTTTTTCTTTTGGACTGGGACCAACTTGTCTGCTGCCTCCTTACACTTCTGCGTGATGTAGTCCATCATGTCTTGGGCCGTCTTTCCCCTGAGCTCTGTTTACCATGTTATATCTGTTAGGAATGTTCTTATCTCCTCATAGTTTCCCTTTCGGAATGACAGCCTTTTGTTTTCAGTTCCCCTCCTCGAGTTCCTAAACCCTTCTTCAACCAGATACTCAAACGTTAATACACTGTGAATCATCGCTCATCCCCACGGGGGGTTCGAAACCGATTTCCCTTATGTCGGAGTTGTTCAGAGTGAAGACTAGGTCGAGTCTCGCTGGTTCATCGTTGCCTTTCATTCTTGTGGGTTCCCTGACATGATAGCTTAAAAAGTTTTCTGTCGCCACCTCCAATTGTTTAGCTCTCCAAGTTTCCTCTCATCCATGTGGTTCCTTGTTCTCCCAGTCTATCCTTCCGTTGTTGAAGTCCCCCATGATGAGCAGATGGGATCTATTTCAACAGGCAACAGAGGTTGCTCATTGTCATGGTGCCTGTTATGTAGTCTCTGAACTCCTCGCAGCTCGGTACGTGTGTGTGTGTGTGTGTGTGTGTGTGTACTCACCTAATTGTGCTTGCGGGGGTTGAGCTCTGGCTCTTTGGTCCCGCCTCTCAACCGTCAATCAACTGGTGTACAGATTCCTGAGCCTATTGGGCTCTATCATATCTACATTTGAAACTGTGAATGGAGTCAGCCTCCACCACATCACTTCCTAATGCATTCCATTTGCTAACTACTCTGACACTGAAAAAGTTCTTTCTAACGTCTCTGTGGCTCATTTGGGTACTCAGCTTCCACCTGTGTCCCCTTGTTCGCGTCCCACCAGTGTTGAAAAGTTCATCCTTGTTTACCCGGTCGATTCCCCTGAGGATTTTGTAGGTTGTGATCATGTCCCCCCTTACTCTTCTGTCTTCCAGTGTCGTGAGGTGCATTTCCCGCAGCCTTTCCTCATAACTCATGCCTCTTAGTTCTGGGACTAGTCTAGTAGCATACCTTTGGACTTTTTCCAGCTTCGTCTTGTGCTTGACAAGGTACGGGCTCCATGCTGGGGCCGCATACTCCAGGATTGGTCTTACATATGTGGTGTACAAGATTCTGAATGATTCCTTACACAGGTTCCTGAACGCCGTTCTGATGTTAGCCAGCCTCGCATATGCCGCAGACGTTATTCTCTTTATGTGGGCTTCAGGAGACAGGTTTGGTGTGATATCAACTCCTAGATCTTTCTCTCTGTCTGTTTCATTAAGTACTTCATCTCCTATGCTGTATCCTGTGCCTGGCCTCCTGTTTCCACTGCCTAGTTTCATTACTTTGCATTTACTCGGGTTGAACTTCAACAGCCATTTGTTGGACCATTCACTCAGTCTATCCAGGTCATCTTGTAGCCTCCTACTATCATCCTCTGTTTCAATCCTCCTCATAATTTTTGCATCGTCGGCAAACATTGAGAGGAACGAATCTATACCCTCTGGGAGATCATTTACATATACCAGAAACAGTATAGGTCCAAGGACTGACCCCTGCGGGACTCCACTTGTGACGTCTCGCCAATCTGAGACCTCACCCCTCACACAGACTCGTTGTCTCCTGTTGCTTAGGTATTCCTCTATCCACCGGAGTACCTTCCCTCTCACTCCAGCCTGCATCTCCAACTTTCGCACTAGCCTCTTGTGTGGCACTGTATCAAAGGCTTTCTGACAATCCAAAAATATGCAGTCTGCCCACCCTTCTCTTTCTTGCCTTATTTTTGTTGCCTGGTCGTAGAATTCAAGTAACCCTGTGAGGCAGGACCTGCCATCCCTGAACCCATGTTGATGCTGTGTTACAAAGTTCCTTCGCTCCAGATGCTCCACTAGTTTTTTTCGCACAATCTTCTCCATCAGCTTGCATGGTATGCAGGTTAGGGACACTGACCTGTAGTTCAGTGCCTCCTGTCTATCCCCTTTCTTGTATATCGGGACTACGTTAGCTGCTTTCCAAATATCTGGCAGTTCCCCTGTTGCCAGTGATTTGTTATACACTATGGAGAGTGGTAGGCTCAGTTCTCTTGCTCCTTCCTTTAGAACCCAAGGGGAGATTCCATCTGGGCCTATAGCCTTCGTCACGTCCAACTCTAGTAAACACTTCCTTACTTCCCCACTGGTAATCTCAAACTCTTCCAGTGGTTCCTGGTTAGCTATTCCCTCACCTCTGGAATTTCTCCTTGTTCTAAGGTGAAGACCTCCTGGAATTTCTTATTCAATTCCTCACACACTTCCTTGTCATTTGTAGTGAATCCTTCCGCCCCTATCCTTAATCTCATAACCTGTTCCTTTACTGTTGTTTTTCTCCTAATGTGGCTATGCAACAATTTAGGCTGAGTCTTTGCCTTGCTTGCGATGTCATTTTCGTATTGTCTTTCTGCCTCTCTTCTCATCCTGACATATTCATTCCTGGCATTCTGGTATCTTTCTCTGCTCTCCAGTGTCCTGTTATTCCTATAGTTTCTCCATGCCCTTTTACTTTGCTGCTTAGCTAGCCTACATCTTTGATTAAACCATGGGTTTCTCATCTTCCTTTCTCTGTTTTCCTTTTGGACTGGGACAAACTTGTTTGCTGCGTCCTTGCACTTCTGCGTGATGTAATCCATCATATCTTGGGCCGTCTTTCCCCTGAGCTCTGTTTCCCATGCTATATCTGTTAGGAATTTTCTTATCCCCTCATAGTTTCCCTTTCGGTATGCTAACCTTTTGGTTTCGGTATCCCTCCTCGAGTTCAATAACCCTTCTTCAATCAAGTACTCAAACACCAGTACACTGTGGTCGCTCATTCCTACTGGGTCCTCAAAACCGATTTCTCTTATGTCGGAGTCGTTCAGAGTGAAGACTAGGTCGAGTCTCGCTGGTTCGTCATTGCCTCTCATCCTTGTGGGTTCTCCGACATGCTGCGTTAAAAAGTTGCTTGTCACCACCTCCAATAGTTTGGCTCTCCACGTATCCTCGCCTCCATGCGGTTCCTTGTTCTCCCAGTCAATCTTTCCGTGATTGAAGTCGCCCATGATGAGCAGGTGGGATCTATTTCTACAGGCAGCAGAGGCTGCCCTCTCAATTATAGTGTTAACTGCCTTGTTGTTGTTTTCATACTCTTGACTGGGTCTCCTGTCATTTGGTGGAGGGTTGTATATTACTGCTACTACTATTCTTGGTCCTCCCATTGTTATGGTGCCTGCTATGTAGTCTCTGAACTCCTCACAGCCTGGGATGGCCATCTCCTTAAAACTCCATTCCCTTCTCATGAGTAGGGCCACTCCGCCTCCTCCTCTACCTTCCCTCTCTTTCCTTATTACTGTATACTCCTGGGGAAACACGGCATTCGTTATGATTCCAGAGAGTTTTGTTTCAGTGAGTCCGATTACATCTGGGTTAACTTCTTGTGCTCTTTCCCTTAGTTCACTTGTCTTGCTTGTGATCCCATCTATGTTCGAGTACATCACCCTGAAACTGACTCTCTTCTGCTTCTTTTCTGGGGGGGGACCTTTGGGATCTGGGGTGAGTGGGAGCTGGGGGGACCTGGCACGGGGGGATTGGTGGAGGAGGGAGGGCTCGGGGTGGTGGGGGAGAGGGGGAGGGTACAGGGGGTGGATAAGAGGGGGAGGGTACAGGGGGTGGATAAGAGGGGGAGGGTACAGGGGGTGGATAAGAGGGGGAGGGTACAGGGGGTGGGTAAGAGAGGGAGGGTTGGGGAGTGTTGTGTGTGTACTCACCTATATGTACTCACCTATATGTGCTTGCAGGATCGAGCATTGACTCTTGGATCCCGCCTTTCTAGCTATCGGTTGTTTACAGCAATGACTCCTGTCCCATTTCCCTATCATACCTAGTTTTAAAAGTATGAATAGTATTTGCTTCCACAACCTGTTCCCCAAGTGCATTCCATTTTTCTACTACTCTCACGCTAAAAGAAAACTTCCTAACATCTCTGTGACTCATCTGAGTTTCCAGTTTCCACCCATGTCCCCTCGTTCTGTTATTATTACGTGTGAACATTTGATCTATTTCCACTTTGTCAATTCCCCTGAGTATTTTATATGTCCCTATCATATCTCCTCTCTCCCTTCTTTTCTCTAGTGTCGTTAGGTTCAGTTCCTTCAGCCGCTCTTCATATCCCATCCCTCGTAGCTCTGGGACAAGCCTCGTCGCAAACCTCTGAACCTTCTCCAGTTTCTTTATGTGTTTCTTCAGGTGGGGGCTCCATGATGGCGCGGCATACTCTAAGACGGGTCTCACGTAGGCAGTGTAAAGCGCCCTAAAAGCTTCCTCATTTAGGTTTCTGAATGAAGTTCTAATTTTCGCCAGTGTAGAGTACGCTGCTGTCGTTATCCTATTTATATGTGCCTCAGGAGTTAGATTAGGTGTCACATCCACTCCCAGGTCCCTTTCTCGAATCGTTACAGGTAGGCTGTTCCCCTTTATTGTGTACTGTCCCTTTGGTCTCCTGTCACCTGATCCCATTTCCATAACTTTACATTTACTGGTGTTAAACTCCAGTAGCCATTTCTCTGACCATCTCTGCAGCCTGTTTAAGTCCTCTTGGAGGATCCTACAATCCTCGTCTGTCACAACTCTTCTCATTAATTTTGCGTCATCTGCAAACATTGACATGTATGATTCCACTCCTGTAAACATATCATTTACGTAAATTAGAAAGAGGATTGGTCCCAGCACCGATCCTTGAGGTACTCCACTTGTTACTGTTCGCCAGTCCGACTTTTCGCCCCTTACCATTACCCTCTGGCTCCTTCCTGTTAGGTAGTTCTTCACCCATACTAGGGCCTTTCCGCTTACTCCTGCCTGCCTCTCAAGTTTGTATAGCAGTCTCATGTGCGGTACCGTATCAAAGGCCTTTTGGCAGTCAAGAAATATGCAGTCTGCCCAGCCTTCTCTGTCCTGCCTTATCCTTGTTACTTTATCATAGAATTCTAAAAGGTTTGTTAGGCATGATTTCCCTGTCCAGAACCCATGTTGGTGCTTGTTTACAAACCCAATGCTCTCCAGGTGCTCAACAAGTCTTAGCCTAATTATTCTTTCAAGTATTTTGCAGGGGATGCTTGTCAGTGATACGGGTCTGTAGTTAAGTGCCTCCTCCCTATCCCCCTTTTTGAAAATCGGTACGACATTTGCCTCCTTCCAGCAACTGGGCAATTCTCCCGACATAAGTGACTCATTGAAGATCATTGCCAGAGGCACGCTGAGAGCCTGCGCTGCCTCTTTAAGTATCCACGGTGATACTTTGTCTGGTCCAACAGGTTTATTTGCATCCAGTGTTGTCAACTGTTTCATTACATCCTCTGCTGTCACCTCTATATCTGATAGTCTTTCATCTTGGGTAATCTCTTCTAACAATGGGAGCTGCTCAGGCTCGGTAGTGAACACTCCATGGAATTTTGCATTCAGTACCTCGCAGATTTCCTTGTCGCTTTCTGTATATGCCCCTTCTGTTTTCCTCAGTCTTGTCACTTGGTCATTTACCGACATCTTCCTTCTTATATGGCTATGTAGTAATTTTGGTTGCTTTTTCTCTTTGACTGCAATATCGTTCTCATAATTTCTTTCCGACACTCGTCTTATGTTAATGTAATCATTCCTAGCTCTGTTACATCTAATCCTGTTGTCCTCTGTCCTTTGTCTTCTGTACTTCCTCCACTCCCTCCTGCTTCTCACCTTTGCTTCCTGACACTGTCTATTAAACCATGGGTTATTATATTCCCTCCTGCTTTTTTCCTTTATTGTTGGAATAAATCTATCTTCAGCCTCCTTGCATTTCAATATGACTTGGTTCATCATACCTTGCACTGTTTTTCCTCTAAGTTCTTCCTCCCACTGCACTTCTCCCAGGTAGTCCCTTATCCTTCTGTAGTCCCCTTTTCTGTAATCAAGTCTCCTTTCCCGGACCTCTTGTCCTTTGGTCACAATTTTAAGCTCCATCATGTAGTCAAAGGCTAGGACACAATGGTCACTAGCTCCTAGTGGTATTTCATGTTCCATCTGCTCGATGTCTTCTACATTCTGAGTGATAATGAGATCTAATAGGCTGGGCGTATCCCCTCCTCTTTCCCTAGTATCTTCTTTCACATGCTGTGTTAGGAAATTCCTGTCAATAACGTCTACCAGCTTCGCTCCCCAGGTCTCCTCCCCGCCATGGGGATTCCTCGTTTCCCAATCTATCTCTCCGTGATTTAGGTCCCCCATGACCAGCAGCTTCGCTCTCATTCTATGCGCTAAAGTTGCTGCCCTCTGCAGTTCATCCATACATGTCTTGTTGCTGTCCTCGTACTCCTGCCTGGGCCTTCTACTGTTTGGTGGGGGATTGTAGAGTATCAAGATTACAATCTTCTTCCCATCCACTGTCAGAGTTCCATGTATGAAGCTTGTGCTTTCATTGGTACCCGGATTTTCCAGCTCATCAAACTTCCATTTCCGCTTTATTAGTAGTGCCACTCCTCCTCCCTGTCTCTGTGTCCTTTCTTTTCTTATCACCTGGTACCCCTCTGGAAAGATTGCATCCGAGATCATGCCATTTATTTTAGTTTCCACTATTGCCACTATGTCTGGGTCTGCCTCACTAACTCTTTCTTTTATCTCTTCTGCTTTATTGGCTACCCCATCAGCATTGGTGTACCAAACCTTGAGACTCTTCTTGGAAACTCGGGTGCCAGAGTTCCCCCTTTCACCAGGGGTCTGGGGGGAACTGGGGGGTGTCTGGGGGGCAAGTGGGGGCTGTGGGGGTGAGTGGGGGGGTGCTAGGGGGGTGCCTGGGAGTGCCTGGTAGGCGAATGGGGTCTGGGCATCTAGGGGGGTAGGAAGGGCATAATGGGTCTGAAAGTTAGGGGTCTGAATAGCATAGGGGGGTTGAGAAATAGAGTGAGACTGAGAGTCAGATAGAGGTTGAGAGGTTGGGGGGAAGAGGGATACTGAGGGCGGAGAGCTGAGATGAGAATGGAGCATGGGTGCTGGGAGTGGAAGAGAGGGTATATTAGTTAGGGGGGAATCGGGGGTAGGTGGGGGTTTTGGGGTAGAAGAGGGGAAGAGGGAGATGGGGGAAGGTGTTAGGGGGTCACAAGGTGAGGGGGTTAAATGTGGGCTGGAGGTGCATAGGAGGGGTGAGGGTTGGGTGGGGTTTGGGGGTGAGTGGAAGAGGGGTGCAGTGGAAGCTGGGATGGAGTAGATGGAATTGAAGTCAATGGGGTAGAAGGGGCAGGGGAGTGGGAAGGGGTATTTGGGGAGGGGGGATGGGAAGGTGGGTTTGGGGAGGGCATGGCTTGACCCACTGGGGTCGCTGACAAGTGTGATGTAGCAGGGGCAGGGGAATCGTTGTGGAGGTGCAAATGTGGAAGGGACAGGGGGGTTTTGGGAGGCTGAGGCAGGGGGGATGTATAGGAGGGCTGAGTTGGGGAGGATGCGACCTGGGAGGTGACCTGGGAGGTGACCTGGGATGTGACCTGGGAGGTGAGACTACCTGAGAAGCTAGTACGTTGTCGTTGTTGCCATCTATTTTTGTGGGCTGTTTGCTCATCTTTCGTCATAAACCTCTCTATAAACACATTGTAATGGGTTTCACTTCCTCTGAGTAAATGCTTGCTCCTCATTATGTACTCCACTGCCTCCTCATTGGAGAATTGCACCAGAACAGGTCTATTCTTGGTACAATTGTAAGGTCCAACCCGTCGATTGATATCCACCTCGCGTTCTGCCATCTCTGCTCCAATACACCTCAATATCTCGTGCAATTCGTATTTTTCTGTTTCTATTCTCTCTTGTCTTGTTGGTGCCCTAGATTCGAATAATCCATGTATTATAATAGACCGTCTCCTCAGTAATTCATTGTCATGCTGGTAGCCTGTCCCCTGGGGATTCCCCATCCCAACCGCAGTCACTAACCCATCTCCCACTAATCCTCTATCCTTAGCCATGCTGCTAAACCTTCCTAATTCGTTTGTGATACGAGCACATTCCCTCTCCCAGTCCTCTCTTCCCTTCCTAATCTCTTCCTGAACATAGAGCATAAGTTCTTGTTTCTGCCTCTCTACCGCATCCTGTATTTGCTGAAATACCTCACTTTTAATCCCCTGGATTAGATCCTCCAACCAATCACTCCTTCTCTCTACAAATTTCCCTATTAATTTGTCTATAAATCTGTCCTCCTCCTCATCCCTGCTGGTGATTGACCTTGAACCCCTTCTAGTCATTGCAGTAACAATCTAGCCAAAAAGGCGCTCCTCAATACCTTGCACAATCTGCTAACACAATAGGTGAGTGAATCTCCAATCGTCGTCCCACGTGGTGGTATAAGGGTTGCTGCCGAGGTGAGGTCACGCGGTCAGAGGTCGGTGAGGTCTGGTTTCACACTGCACAGTATTTCCTCAACTATTTTGAATTACGCTAATTAAACTGTTTTTCTTCACTACCTTATGGCTCTGGTCAAAACCCAAGGTTTTTTTCATTCACTTGTACATTCACTTATAGTCTTTTTCACTTCGAAGTTGCCTGATTACCCCTCCCACTCCACTAGTGAACCAGGAGCTCCCAACCCACGTCCACCCAACACGATGGTCACAAGACAAGTGACCAAGTGTGTGTGTGTGTGTGTGTATGTGTGTGTGTGTGTGTGTGTGTGTGTGTGTGTGTGTGTGTGTGTGTGTGTGTGTGTGTGTGTGTGTATCAACGTGTACTATTACCCAGCAACAGCTCCAAAAGTGCACACAACATGCAAATCAGAATAAAATATTTGTTGGGTAATTCAGCGTTCAACAAGTTCTCCTACGGACAGAATTGCCTAGTATGAATAATTATGTGTCACAAACATTAATGTGGTCTCGTTTATAAACGTTCAGTAGTGCCAAAAACAGTATGTTTCATTGCGGGTTAATCACGTACCAAATATAACAAACCATTAAGCTAATAAATCATTGCATATGGCAACAAGTGCATTGGGTATAACCAAGCTTTGTAAACAAAAACATTGCTGATAGCCAGGACAAAAAATATTCAAACACAATTTTTAATTTTTAAACGTGTATACCACTGTGTGTTCCCGACAATACTTCGGTCATATTGTGTATTGCACATGAACCGAAAACACCAATTTCAATTTGATTTAATATTTAAATTCTTATGTTATTTGACTTTGTGAACACCTGGTCTAGCTAGCCATATCTTAGACCCACTTGTACAAGAACGTTATGCAAGCCATGAGACATGTAACATCCTAAGTATATAAACTTTATTATGGAATAGATTACTTGAAAATATCCTCGGTGCTTTATAAATTATCTTATATAGAATACTTCATATAGCAATTATTCCACGTAGACTCCCTGAGATAAATACCCAAGTGGATCATGTGCTTTATCTAGTGAAGAGTTGTAGCGTTACTGACTTTGACACAAAGCACAAGAAATAAATTATTTTTTGGTGTAAATTCTGAACTGCGTTAGAGATTCACACACAAAACTGAAAGAAGTCAAACAAACCCAACATGACAAGGTCAACTAGTCATCAAGGTCAAACAAACCCAACATTACAAGGTCAACTAGTCATCAAGGACAAACAAACCCAACATTACAAGGTCAACTAGTCATCAAGGTCAAACAAACCCAACATTACAAGGTCAACTAGTCATCAAGGTCAAACAAACCCAACATTACAAGGTCAACTAGTCATCAAGGTCAAACAAACCCAACATTACAAGGTCAACTAGTCATCAAGGTCAAACAAACCCAACATTACAAGGTCAACTAGTCATCAAGGTCAAACAAACCCAACATTACAAGGTCAACTAGTCATCAAGGACAAACATACCCAACATTACAAGGTCAACTAGTCATCAAGGACAAACATACCCAACATTACAAGGTCAACTAGTCATCAAGGTCAAACATACCCAACATGACAAGGTCAACTAGTCATCAAGTCTAGTCAACGTGTGCACATTGCTGAGCCACAGCAACCCTCCCTCGTCCACCCCATCCTCCCCACCGTTCCCTCCTCCCCCATCCCCTCGTCTTCCCAACAATTCTTTCACATGAAATACACAGTTTAAAAAAAATCGTTTTACCAGTCACCTTTTTGACATCTATATAGTAGGTATATAAAAACACGCGCATATTCGAATGCAAAGGTGTGTCAAAATTTCAAAGCAATCGATGAAGAACTTTCGGAGATTTCCCTCACATGAAAAACACACACAACGTATGTTGTTTCTATGGCCAACAGATGGCGTTGTTTTTCAAAAAAAACATGTTTTTACCTGTCACAGGTGTGGCATCTATATAGTAGTTGTATAATATAGTCTTGATTACAACAGTTAGTTATTGGAAATGTATGACGAGGCCTGGAGCAAAGAGCTCCAGCGAGGACTTGCATGTGTGACGACGGAGCTCCTGTTGTTTCAGATTCACCTACTCTGAACAAAAGTTTCAAGTAGCACGGGCTATGGTGAGCCCGTAGTGGACTTACGTAGCACAGGAGCGGGGCTGTAACTGACGGCGCTCCGTTGTGGATGGCTTATGTTCCAGGCAGTTCGTCACACTTGGCAAGTGCCCCATCATCTTCCTGGTAACTTCAGCTCTCCTGAGTGACTCCCAGCACACTTGGCAAGAAGTATCAAGTGTAATTAGTGCACATAGGATTAGTGTAGACCATCTTGGCATGAGGGACTCTTAGGGATCAATTATGAGTAATTAGGCACAACAGGCGTCTAATTGGCTGTAATGGAGCTTCTGAGAACCTTCAGGCAACGTTATTTATCTTAATATAGTTAATAATATATTATTGGTTGAGTAAAACTGAAATGATCACATCAGTGTACAAGTGACCTGAGTGGTATATGACCTGAGTGGTACATGACCTGAGTGGTACGTGACCTGAGTGGTACGAGACCTGAGTGGTACAAGACCTGAGTGGTACATGACCTGAGTGGTACATGACCTGAGTGGAACATGACCTGAGTGGTACATGCCCTGAGTGGTACATGCCCTGAGTGGTACATGCCCAGAGTGGTACCTGAGTGGTACGAGACCTGAGTGGTACATGACCTGAGTGGTACGATACCTGAGTGGTAGAAGACCTGAGTGGTACATGACCTGAGTGGTACATGATCTGAGTGGTACGAGATCTGAGTGGTACATGACCTGAGTGGTACATGATCTGAGTGGTACGAGACCTGAGTGGTACATGACCTGAGTGGTACGAGACCTGAGTGGTACAAGACCTGAGTGGTACATGCCCTGAGTGGTACGTGACCTGAATGGTACAAGACCTGAGTGGTACATGCCCTGAGTGGTACGTGACCTGAATGGTACATGACATGAGTGGTACATGACCTGAGTGGTACGTGACCTGAGTTGTACAAGACCTGAGTGGTACATGACCTGAGTGGTACGTGACCCGAGTTGTACATGACCTGAGTGGTTCATGACCTGAGTGGTACGTGACCTGAGTGGTACATGACCTGGGTGATACCTGACATGAGTGACATGACCTCAGTGGTACATGACCTGAGTGGTACGTGACCTGAGTGGTACATGACCTGAGTGGTACAAGACCTGAGTGGTACGTGACCTGAGTGGTACATGACCTGAGTGGTACATGACCTGAGTGGTACATGACCTGAGCGGTACATGACCTGAGTGGTACGAGACCTGAGTGGTACGAGACCTGAGTGGTATGAGACCTGAGTAGTACGAGACCTGAGTGGTACATGACCTGAGTGGTACATGACCTGAGTGGTACGAGACCTGAGTAGTACGAGACCTGAGTGGTACGAGACCTGAGTGGTACATGATCTGAGTTGTATGAGACCTGAGTGGTACGAGACCTGAGTGGTACGAGACCTGAGTGGTACATGACCTGAGTGGTACCTGACCTGAGTGGTACGAGACCTGAGTGGTACATGACCTGAGTGGTACATGACCTGAGTGGTACATGACCTGAGTGGTACGTGACCTGAGTGGTACATGACCTGAGTGGTACGTGACCTGAGTGGTACGTGACCTGAGTGGTACAAGACCTGAGTGGTACATGACCTGAGTGGTACGAGACCTGAGTGGTACGAGACCTGAGTGGTACATGACCTGAGTGGTACGTGGCCTGAGTGGTACAAAACCTGAGTGGTACATGACCTGAGTGGTACGTGACCTGAGTGGTACGTGACCTGAGTTGTACGTGACCTGAGTGGTACGTGACCTGAGTGGTACATGACCTGAGTGGTACATGACCTGAGTGGTACATGACCTGAGCGGTGCATGACCTGAGTGGTACGAGACCTGAGTGGTACGAGACCTGAGTGGTACATGACCTGAGTGGTACGAGACCTGAGTGGTACGAGACCTGAGTGGTACATGACCTGAGTGGTACGTGACCTGAGTGGTACAAGACCTGAGTGGTACATGACCTGAGTGGTACGTGACCTGAGTGGTACGTGACCTGAGTTGTACGTGACCTGAGTGGTACGTGACCTGAGTGGTACATGACCTGAGTGGTACATGACCTGAGTGGTACATGACCTGAGCGGTACATGACCTGAGTGGTACGAGACCTGAGTGGTACGAGACCTGAGTGGTACGAGACCTGAGTGGTACGAGACCTGAGTGGTACGAGACCTGAGTAGTATGAGACCTGAGTGGTACGATACCTGAGTGGTACATGACCTGAGTGGTACATGACCTGAGTGGTACGAGACCTGAGTGGTACGAGACCTGAGTGGTATATGACCTGAGTGGTACGAGACCTGAGTGGTATGAGACCTGAGTGGTACATGACCTGAGTGGTACCTGACCTGAGTGGTACATGACCTGAGTGGTACATGACCTGAGTGGTACATGACCTGAGTGGTACCTGACATGAGTGTTACGAGACCTGAGCGGTACATGACCTGAGTGGTACGTGACCTGAGTGATACCTGACATGAGTGGTACGAGACCTGAGGGGTACATGACCTGAGTGGTACGAGACCTGAGTGGTACATGACCTGAGTGGTACATGACCTGAGTGGTACATGACCTGAGTGGTACGAGACCAGAGTGGTACGAGACCTGAGTGGTACATGACCTGAGTGGTACGAGACCTGAGTGGTACATGACCTGAGTGGTACGAGACCTGAGTGGTACATGACCTGAGTGGTACGAGACCTGAGTAGTACGAGACCTGAGTGGTACGAGACCTGAGTGGTACATGATCTGAGTTGTATGAGACCTGAGTGGTACGAGACCTGAGTGGTACGAGACCTGAGTGGTACATGACCTGAGTGGTACCTGACCTGAGTGGTACGAGACCTGAGTGGTACATGACCTGAGTGGTACATGACCTGAGTGGTACATGACCTGAGTGGTACGTGACCTGAGTGGTACATGACCTGAGTGGTACGTGACCTGAGTGGTACGTGACCTGAGTGGTACAAGACCTGAGTGGTACATGACCTGAGTGGTACGAGACCTGAGTGGTACGAGACCTGAGTGGTACATGACCTGAGTGGTACGTGACCTGAGTGGTACAAGACCTGAGTGGTACATGACCTGAGTGGTACGTGACCTGAGTGGTACGTGACCTGAGTTGTACGTGACCTGAGTGGTACGTGACCTGAGTGGTACATGACCTGCGTGGTACATGACCTGAGTGGTACATGACCTGAGCGGTACATGACCTGAGTGGTACGAGACCTGAGTGGTACGAGACCTGAGTGGTACATGACCTGAGTGGTACGAGACCTGAGTGGTACGAGACCTGAGTGGTACATGACCTGAGTGGTACGTGACCTGAGTGGTACAAGACCTGAGTGGTACATGACCTGAGTGGTACGTGACCTGAGTGGTACGTGACCTGAGTTGTACGTGACCTGAGTGGTACGTGACCTGAGTGGTACATGACCTGAGTGGTACATGACCTGAGTGGTACATGACCTGAGCGGTACATGACCTGAGTGGTACGAGACCTGAGTGGTACGAGACCTGAGTGGTACGAGACCTGAGTGGTACGAGACCTGAGTGGTACGAGACCTGAGTAGTATGAGACCTGAGTGGTACGATACCTGAGTGGTACATGACCTGAGTGGTACATGACCTGAGTGGTACGAGACCTGAGTGGTACGAGACCTGAGTGGTATATGACCTGAGTGGTACGAGACCTGAGTGGTATGAGACCTGAGTGGTACATGACCTGAGTGGTACCTGACCTGAGTGGTACATGACCTGAGTGGTACATGACCTGAGTGGTACATGACCTGAGTGGTACCTGACATGAGTGTTACGAGACCTGAGCGGTACATGACCTGAGTGGTACGTGACCTGAGTGATACCTGACATGAGTGGTACGAGACCTGAGGGGTACATGACCTGAGTGGTACGAGACCTGAGTGGTACATGACCTGAGTGGTACATGACCTGAGTGGTACATGACCTGAGTGGTACGAGACCAGAGTGGTACGAGACCTGAGTGGTACATGACCTGAGTGGTACGAGACCTGAGTGGTACATGACCTGAGTGGTACGAGACCTGAGTGGTACATGACCTGAGTGGTACGAGACTTGAGTGGTACGAGACCTGAGTGGTACATAACCTGAGTGGTACGAGACCTGAGTGGTACGAGACCTGAGTGGTACAGCATCTCCATTACCCCGGACAACATGGTTTCAGAACAGGGCGCTCTTGCCTGTCGCAGTTGCTGGACCACTATGATATGGCATTAGATGCTATGGAAGACAAACAAAACGCTGATGTAATTTACACAGACTTCGCAAAAGCTTTTGATAAATGTGACCATGGTAATATTGCACATAAAATGCGTTCAAAAGGAATTACCGGAAAAATAGACAGATGGATCTACAATTTCCTGACCAACAGAACCCAATGTGTAATAGTCAACAAAATAAAATCCAGCCCATCAACCGTGAAGAGCTCAGTCCCCCAGGGTACTGTGCTTGCTCCAGTACTTTTTCTCATCCTCATATCGGACATAGACAAGAACACAACCTATAGCACTGTATCATCCTTTGCAGATGACACTATGATCTTCATGAGAGTAGGCAACATAGAGGACACGGCGAACCTCCAGTCAGATGTAGATCAGGTCTTTCTATGGGCTACAGAAAATAATATGGTGTTTAACGAAGATAAGTTCCAGCTCATGCGCTATGGAAAAAATGAAAATATAAAAACGGAAACCACGTACAAAACTCAGGCAAATCATAACATAGAACGAAAAGGCAATGTAAAGGATCTAGGTGTACTCATGTCGGAAGACCTTACCTTTAAAGAACACAATAAAGTAGCCGTCACAACTGCAAGAAAAATGACAGGTGACACTAGAGATGCTATACCGATGATGATACTTTTCAAGACGCTAGTGCTCTCTAGAGTGGAGTACTGCTGCACAATTACAGCACCTTTTAAAGCTGGAGAAATTGCTGACCTGGAGAGCGTGCAGAGATCCTTTACTGCTAGAATCCACTCAGTAAAACATCTAAACTATTGGGACCGACTAAAGAGCCTAAAACTGTACTCCCTTGAGTGCAGGCGGGAGAGGTACATAATAATTTACACGTGGAAAATATTAGAGAGGCTGGTCCCAAACCTGCACAAAGAAATAACATCACATGAGACCAGAAGACATGGCAGGATGTGCAGAATATCCCCGTTGAAAAACAGAGGTGCAACTGGTACTCTGAGAGAGAACTCTATCAACATCAGAGGTCAGAGACTGTTCAACACGCTTCCAATACACATAAGGGGCATAACTGGCCGACCCTTCACAGTGTTCAAGAGAGAACTGGATAAGCACCTCCAAAGGATACCTGATCAACCAGGCTGTGACTCATACGTCAGGCTGCGAGCAGCCGCGTCCAACAGCCTGGTTGATCAGTCCGGCAACCAGGAGGCCTGGTCGACGACCGGGCCGCGGGGACGCTAAGCCCCGGAAGCACCTCAAGGTAACCTCAAGGTAAGGTAGGTAGGTACATGACCTGAGTGGTACGTGACCTGAGTGGTACATGACCTGAGTGGTACGTGACCTGAGTGGTACATGAACTAAGTGGTACATGCCCTGAGTGGTACCTGAGTGGGACGAGACCAGAGAGATACATGACCTGGGTGGTACATGCCCTGAGTGGTACATAACCTGAGTGGTACGAGACCTGAGTGGTACATGACCTGAGTGCTACCTGACCTGAGTGGTACATGACCTGAGTGGTACGTGACCTGAGTGGTACATGACCTGAGTGGTACATGACTGAGTGGTACGTGACCTGAGTGGTACGAGATCTGACTGGTACGAAACCTGAGTGGTAAGTGACTTGAGTGGTACGAGACCTGAGTGGTACGAGACCTGAGTGGTACATGACCTGAGTGGTATAAGACCTGAGTGGTACATGACCCGAGTGGTACGAGACCTGAGTGATACATGACATGAGTGGTACGAGACCTGAGTGGTACGAGACCTGAGTGGTACATGACCTGAATGGTACGAGACCTGAGTGGTACGTGACCTGAGTGATACATGACCTAAGTGGTATAAGACCTGGGTGGTACGTGACCTGAGTGGTCATTATGACAGGGACGAAACCAGGTTTAAAATGCAAATGGTAGTATAAAATAATATAATTTAATATAATATAATATTAAATAATATAATATAATATATTATATTATATTATTTTATATTATAATATAATATAATACACAGAAAAAAATCTTAGTGTCACGATATATCAAGGAGAAAGTCCACAGAATCTGTGATGAGGATTCGAACCCATGTCGTGGCCTAGTCGTGTAGAGCGTGTGTCTGGGAACACCCAAGCACAGAGGTTCGAATCCTCATGACTGCACCAGTGAATTTTCTCATATAATATAATAATAATCACTACTCGAAGGACGTCTTTACAAGAGAGAGAGACAATCTGTCTTATTCTTGTGAGATGTGTGAAGGAATTTTAGTGTTCTTACACATATGAAAACTTATATTCTTACACATACACATACACACATATAATACATATAATTCTTATACACCCATATAGACGAGCTAACGTGTGCGGCCATTTATCATGCCACGAGGCTCAACCTGCCTGAATACAGCAGGCATGTGTGACAGCAGTGTTCCAGGCACACTTCATGTGCAATTGCAGGAGTTTTAATTATTGAAATAAAAAAAATATTTTTTTTGTATACTTTCCATTGTGAGGTGAAAATGACGCGCCTAACATCTGCGGCCGTGTGTAAGCACCGACACTGTCACGTCTGGCCAGTGAGCCGACCGCGCTGATGGCTGTGTGTTACGCTATCGTCACCACCGTCGGAGTGTGGAGTGGCAAGTCCAGCGCCATCTATGAGTCTCCACTCAAACCCCCCTGATATTGGACGCTACGTAGACGACGCCATCTATTGGTAGTGGCGTGACAGCGGCAAATGCCCCTGGTTTCCTGCCTTGATCAGACAGAGGGGTCGTTGTGGATGACCTCTGGTGGTGGGCGTATCAAGATCAGCGCCATCTGTTGTGCTACGAGCATAATGTCAACTCCCCAGTGAGTGTTACCTCCTGGTTTCCCCAGTGTACCGTCCTGTTAACTGATGACGTTTCATGTCCACACAGGTGAAGTGTGGAGGCAGGCGTACTGAGGAAGGCAGTTTACCTTGGGCAGTCCAAGTTCTCTCTGACTACTGTGCAACACAGCACTCAAGGTCTGCAACACCCGAGGTTGCAAGGGAAACAGCACATATAATATATACGTGAAGACTGGTCACTGGTTGTGGCACTGTCAAGGGTATTATAGCTTTAACCGTTTATAAGTCCACTTTGATCTTGTCGGATCAATGTTGCAACGACATTTTTTTAATTTACTTGGCAATCACGGGCTAAATGAATTTTTTACATACAATATCTAACTTCTATTATTCTAATAAAATTAATAATAATAATAATAATAATAAGTATTATTTGTATCTATAAGGTAAAGTATTATATGTAAATAGGTTCCAAGGGGTTGTCATAGCCAGGGGGTGGTAATGGGGGACGAGCTCCCATGACCTATAAAATGCTTCTATACGGCGTGCGTCTCCAATAGCCTCTGACAACCAAGTCCAACTCCTGGCCTGCACTGGTGGCTTAGTCTTTAAGTCCGGCGGAACTGCTTTTACCGACAGGAGAAGGGGCGAGGGCGTGCCTCTGGCGCCTTAAACCCTGCTGCTCCGGGTAGATTGAAATTGAAATAAGTTTATTGAGGTCAAATATACACAAAGGGATAAGGCAGCTAAGCTATTCTCACCCCGTTCAGTACATCGTGTTAATACAAACATATACACACATCACAAACAATAAACATATTACCGAACATTCTGACAGATAAACATATACATTCCTCCTTTACACAAGTAGTATGGTATTAGACGTACACACAAATACTTCTATGACCTAGGTGTACTGTATAGACAATTTGCAAGAGACATGCAGATATTTCAACAAAAGATTGCAGTCTTGGTGCTCCGGGTAGATGTGACTCGATAGCATGGGAAGGCAGCTCATCTAGGGGAAGGAAAACCCTGATTTTAAACCTCCGCTGCCTTGCCGCCATACCCATCTTTTGGGAAAGCCTTCAGGAGTCAACCTCGAGGAAACATCCGGAGTTGGAGCCCTTAAGGCAGTTCGTTGTTGACTTCGACCTCGTTCTGGCAGCTCCTGCGAAGCTGCTAGAACCATGTGTGTTGGCGTCGCCTTTCCATTGGATAATTTCAGCAACGTAGAGAGGTGGGGGGGGGGGGGGGACCTGCTACATGGGTAACAGCTTCTCCTCCATATCGACCTACCCTGGCTTTACGCCCTGGAGAGCATCCAGAGCGCAACTCCATAGTCTCCCGAGACTGAAGGATGCCTACTACTATATGGAAATATATAGTAAAGTACATGTAAGTATTAAGTTTATTGATGCGTCCCCCAAGACGCATTGATCAATTTTAACGCATTGTGTATTAAAAATTAGTTTATTCTCATATAATATATATATATATATATATATATATATATATATATATATATATATATATATAACTGAAAACTCACACCCCAGAAGTGACTCGAACCCATACTCCCAGGAGCGACGCAACTGGTATGTACAAGACGCCTTAATCCACTTGACCATCACGACCGGACATAATGAGGTGATAGCCGAGGCTATTTGAACCACCCCACCGCCGGCACTCGGATAGTAATCTTGGGCATAGCATTTTACCAAATCACCTCATTCTTTGGGGAACACGTGAGGAACACAAAATTTGTGTTCCTCACGTGTTCCCCAAAGAATGAGGTGATTTGGTAAAATGCTATGCCCAAGATTACTATCCGAGTGCCGGCGGTGGGGTGGTTCAAATAGCCTCGGCTATCACCTCATTATGTCCGGTCGTGATGGTCAAGTGGATTAAGGCGTCTTGTACATACCAGTTGCGTCGCTCCTGGGAGTATGGGTTCGAGTCACTTCTGGGGTGTGAGTTTTCAGTTGCATATTGTCCTGGGGACCATTCAGGCTTGTTCGCATATATATATATATATATATATATATATATATATATATATATATATATATATATATATATATATATATATATTATAGATAACATTAAGGATGATAACATTAAGACAGTGGACATGATAATGATCCAAGACGGACCCAAACGTGGTCGTCTCCTCATCTTCTGATGTGTAGTTTGGTCATCATATCTTCAGCCCCGTTATTGTGACTCATGGTCTGCATAACATGAAGGAAGGAGTGTTGATCTCTGATTAAAGTTGAGTGTTTGTCTGATTATTCTCTCTATACATCACTTGACAACAGCTGTTTTATAATAGTGAATAAAGTACAAGTGTTGAGGGTCACTGTGGCTGGACACACACTACAGGTCAAGGTGATGGCCAAAATTCTGGGGTCAATAATGGGGGGGGGACCTCAAGTCTTGCAGAGGGACAATATATTCTGTAAGTAAGTCCTCTACAGTCAATATTGGCCAGCTGAGAGTCAGGGGCTCCGTCACGTAGCGTGTTGCTGGTTGGCAGCTTGTAGTTGTGGCGTGGTGGTGCAGTTGTGGTGTTGTTGTTGTGGCGTAGTGGTGCAGTTGTGGTGTTGTAGTTGTGGCGTAGTGGTGCAGTTGTGGTGTTGTTAGTTGTGGTGTTGTAGTTGTGGCGTAGTGGTGCAGTTGTGGTGTTGTTAGTTGTGGTGTAGTGGTGCAGTTGTGGTGTTGTTAGTTGTGGCGTAGTGGAGCAGTTGTGGTGTTGTTAGTTGTGGCGTAGTGGTGCAGTTGTGGTGTTGTTAGTTGTGGCGTAGTGGTGCAGCTGTGGTGTTGTTAGTTGTGGCGTAGTGGTGCAGTTGTGGTGTTGTTAGTTGTGGTGTAGTGGTGCAGTTGTGGTGTTGTTAGTTGTGGTGTAGTGGTGCAGTTGTGGTGTTGTTAGTTGTGGCGTAGTGGTGCAGTTGTGGTGTTGTTAGTTGTGGCGTAGTGGTGCAGATGTGGTGTTGTTAGTTGTGGCGTAGTGGTGCAGTTGTGGTGTTGTTAGTTGTGGCGTAGTGGTGCAGTTGTGGTGTTGTTAGTTGTGGCGTAGTGGAGCAGTTGTGGTGTTGTTAGTTGTGGTGTTGTTAGTTGTGGCGTAGTGGTGCAGTTGTGGTGTTGTTAGTTGTGGCGTAGTGGTGCAGTTGTGGTGTTGTTAGTTGAGGTGTTGTTAGTTGTGACGTAGTGGTGCAGTTGTGGTGTTGTTATTTGTGGCGTAGTGGAGCAGTTGTGGTGTTGTTAGTTGTTGCGTAGTGGTGCAGTTGTGTTGTTAGTTGTGGCGTGGTGGTGCAGTTGTGGTGTTGTTAGTTGTGGCGTAGTGGTGCAGTTGTGGTGTTGTTAGTTGTGGCGTAGTGGTGCAGTTGTGGTGTTGTTAGTTGTGGCGTAGTGGTGCAGTTGTGGTGTAGTGGTGCAGTTGTGGTGATGTTAGTTGTGGTGTTGTTAGTTGTGGCGTAGTGGTGCAGTTGTGGTGTTGTTAGTTGTGGCGTAGTGGTGCAGTTGTGGTGTTGTTAGTTGTGGCGTAGTGGTGCAGTTGTGGTGTTGTTAGTTGTGGCGTAGTGGTGCAGTTGTGGTGTTGTTAGTTGTGGCGTAGTGGTGCAGTTGTGGTGTTGTTAGTTGTGGTGTAGTGGTGCAGTTGTGGTGTTGTTAGTTGTGGTGTAGTGGTGCAGTTGTGGTGTTGTTAGTTGTGGCGTAGTGGTGCAGTTGTGGTGTTGTTAGTTGTGGTGTAGTGGTGCAGTTGTGGTGTTGTTAGTTGTGGTGTAGTGGTGCAGTTGTGGTGTAGTGGTGCAGTTGTGGTGTTGTTAGTTGTGGCGTAGTGGTGCAGTTGTGGTGTTGTTAGTTGTGGCGTAGTGGTGCAGTTGTGGTGTTGTTAGTTGTGACGTAGTGGTGCAGTTGTGGTGTTGTTAGTTGTGGCGTAGTGGTGCAGTTGTGGTGTTGTTAGTTGTGGCGTAGTGGTGCAGTTGTGGGGTTGTTAGTTGTGGCGTAGTGGAGCAGTTGTGGTGTTGTTAGTTGTGGCGTAGTGGTGCAGTTGTGGTGTTGTTAGTTGTGGCGTAGTGGTGCAGTTGTGGTGTTGTGAGTTGTGGCGTAGTGGTGCAGTTGTGGTGTTGTTAGTGTTGGTGTTGTAGTTGTGGCGTAGTGGTGCAGTTGTGGTGTTGTTAGTTGTGGTGTAGTGGTGCAGTTGTGGTGTTGTTAGTTGTGGCGTAGTGGAGCAGTTGTGGTGTTGTTAGTTGTGGTGAAGTGGTGCAGTTGTGGTGTTGTTAGTTGTGGTGTAGTGGAGCAGTTGTGGTGTTTTTAGTTGTGGCGTAGTGGTGCAGTTGTGGTGTTGTTAGTTGTGGCGTAGTGGTGCAGTTGTGGTGTTGTTAGTTGTGGCGTAGTGGTGCAGTTGTGGTGTTGTTAGTTGTGGCGTAGTGGTGCAGTTGTGGTGTTGTTAGTTGTGGAGTAGTGGTGCAGTTGTGGTGTTGATAGTTGTGGCGTAGTGGTGCAGTTGTGGTGTTGTTAGTTGTGGCGTAGTGGTGCAGTTGTGGTGTTGTGAGTTGTGGCGTAGTGGTGCAGTTGTGGTGTTGTTAGTTGTGGCGTGGTGGTGCAGTTGTGGTGTTGTTAGTTGTGGCGTAGTGGAGCAGTTGTGGTGTTTTTAGTTGTGGCGTAGTGGTGCAGTTGTGGTGTTGTTAGTTGTGGCGTAGTGGTGCAGTTGTGGTGTTGTTAGTTGTGGAGTAGTGGTGCAGTTGTGGTGTTGATAGTTGTGGCGTAGTGGTGCAGTTGTGGTGTTGTTAGTTGTGGCGTAGTGGTGCAGTTGTGGTGTTGTGAGTTGTGGCGTAGTGGTGCAGTTGTGGTGTTGTTAGTTGTGGCGTGGTGGTGCAGTTGTGGTGTTGTTAGTTGTGGCGTAGTGGAGCAGTTGTGGTGTTGTTAGTTGTGGCGTAGTGGTGCAGTTGTGTTGTTAGTTGTGGCGTAGTGGAGCAGTTG
>NC_091152.1:41098831-41168306 GCF_040958095.1 Procambarus clarkii
AGCGACGGTGTGTTGCCATACAAGCGACGGTGTGTTGCCATACAAGCGACGGTGTGTTGCCATACAAGCGACGGTGTGGTGCCATACAAGCGACGGTGTGGTGCCATACAAGCGACGGTGTGGTGCCATACAAGCGACGGTGTGGTGCCATACAAGCGACGGTGTGTTGCCATACAAGCGACGGTGTGTTGCCATACAAGCGACGGTGTGGTGCCATACAAGCGACGGTGTGTTGCCATACAAGCGACGGTGTGTTGCCATACAAGCGACGGTGTGGTGCCATACTAGCGACGGTGTGTTGCCATACAAGCCACGGTGTGTTGCCATACAAGCGACACAGCTCATAGTTAACCAGATGTACAGATTCATCAAGATCTATGAATTATAGTCTTTTGCCTCTCAACACACAAATTCTTATGGAGTTATCTATCTATCTATCCCTCTATCTATTAAAAAGTGGAACCTTCCGTACAAACGGTAACTCCCGTGACTGCAACGCTGCAAATTGTATATATAAAAATCGCTTTTGGCCACGAATGGAATGCAAATGAAATAACACAACTATGCATGGACTGAACCAGCTTCAGGTTCTGTTGATTGTTGGTGGTAGCATGGAGCACCCAACACTGGTAGCTGGTGGTAGTATTGAGCACCCAACACTGGTAGCTGGTGGTAGCATGGAGCACCATAACACTGGTAGCTGGTGGTAGCATTGAGCACCCAACACTGGTAGCTGGTGGTAGCATGGAGCACCATAACACTGGTAGCTGGTGGTAGCATGATCACCCAACACTGGTAGCTGGTGGTAGTATGACCACCCAACACTGGTAGCTGGTGGTAGTATTGAGCACCATAACACTGGTAGCTGGTGGTTTTATGACCACCCAACACTGGTAGCTGGTGGTAGTATGACCACCAAACACTGGTAGCTGGTGGTAGAATGACCACCCAACACTGGTAGCTGGTGGTAGTATGACCACCCAACACTGGTAGCTGGTGGTAGTATGACCACCCAACACTGGTAGCTGGTGGTAGTATGACCACCCAACACTGGTAGCTGGTGGTAGCACCCAACACTGGTAGCTGGTGGTAGTATGACCACCCAACACTGGTAGCTGGTGGTAGTATGACCACCCAACACTGGTAGCTGGTGGTAGTATGACCACCCAACACTGGTAGCTGGTGGTAGCACCCAACACTGGTAACTGGTGGTACCACCCAACACTGGTAGCTGGTGGTAGTATGACCACCCAACACTGGTAGCTGGTGGTAGCACCCAACACTGGTAGCTGGTGGTACCACCCAACACTGGTAGCTGGTGGTAGTATGACCACCCAACATGTAGCTGGTGGTACCACCCAACACTGGTAGCTGGTGGTAGTATGACCACCCAACATGTAGCTGGTGGTACCACCCAACACTGGTAGCTGGTGGTAGTATGACCACCCAACACTGGTAGCTGGTGGTACCACCCAACACTGGTAGCGGGTGGTAGTATGACCACCCAACACTGGTAGCTGGTGGTACCATCCAACACTGGTAGCTGGTGGTAGTATGACCACCCAACACTGGTAGCTGGTGGTACCACCCAACACTGGTAGCTGGTGGTAGTATGACCACCCAACACTGGTAGCTGGTGGTAGCACCCAACACTGGTAGCTGGTGGTAGCACCCAACACTGGTAGCTGGTGGTACCACCCAACACTGGTAGCGGGTGGTAGTATGACCACCCAACACTGGTAGCTGGTGGTACCATCCAACACTGGTAGCTGGTGGTAGTATGACCACCCAACACTGGTAGCTGGTGGTACCATCCAACACTGGTAGCTGGTGGTAGTATGACCACCCAACACTGGTAGCTGGTGGTACCACCCAACACTGGTAGCTGGTGGTAGCACCCAACACTGGTAGTCACCCACTCAGGTTGCTGCCAGCTGTGAGTTACTTTTTTCTCTATTTCTTTGTTTGTGATATTTTTACATGTCAGAATAGTTAGACATGAAGTCCTTTTGTGTGAGGAAACTATGCGAGGGAAGTGGTCTGGAAATCACATGATGCAGAGAGTAAAAACTTCCCCGCACATACCAGCAAGGGTTCGATGCTTGGACGGTTGGTTTCGAGTGAATGTCATGACATAACTCTTAGTTGTTGAGCCCAGGAAGCCATGGACGGGTAACCCAGGACGCCAGGAGGGCTCCAACTAGCTGTTAGGCGCTTGTTGGAGTCAGGATTTTGTCACAAGAGACTAAAGAATTCATGTGGGATAAAATACTGGACCTTCAGGTAGTTCTATGAGCATTTTTTCCAGGTCAAAAAGGTGAGTCACGACTCAGGCATTTGTTTTACTGGTGGGGCGAAGGTCTACCACGGAGTCCACATGGACCCCGGTCGTGATGTGACTTATGGAAGCACATTCATGCACTCTCCTCTCTCTCTCTCTCTCCACACACTCGTTCTTTATCTCTCTCTCCACACACTCGTTCTTTGTCTGTCTCTCTCTCTCCACACACTCGTTCTGTCTCTCTCCACACACTCGTTCTCTCTCTCTCCACACACTCATTCTCTGTCTCTCTCTCTCTCCACACACTCGTTCTCTGTCTCTCTCTCTCCCCACACACTCGTTCTCTGTCTCTCTCTCTCTCCACACACTCGTTCTCTGTCTCTCTCTCTCGACACACTCGTTCTCTGTCTCTCTCTCTCGACACACTCGTTCTCTGTCTCTCTCTCTCCACACACTCGTTCTCTGTCTGTCTCTCTCTCCATACATTCGTTCTCTGTCTCTCTCTCTCTCCACACACTCGTTCTCTGTCTCTCTCTCTCGACACACTCGTTCTCTGTCTCTCTCTCTCGACACACTCGTTCTCTGTCTCTCTCTCTCCACACACTCGTTCTCTGTCTCTCTCTCCACACACTCGTTCTCTGTCTCTCTCTCTCCACACACTCGTTCTCTGTCTCTCTCTCCACACACTCGTTCTCTGTCTGTCTCTCTCTCCACACACTCGTTCTCTGTCTGTCTCTCTCTCCACACACTCGTTCTCTGTCTGTCTCTCTCTCCACACACTCGTTCTCTGTCTCTCTCTCTCCACACACTCGTTCTCTGTCTCTCTCTCCACACACTCGTTCTCTGTCTCTCTCTCCACACACTCGTTCTCTGTCTCTCTCTCTCGACACACTCGTTCTCTGTCTCTCTCTCGACACACACTCGTTCTCTGTCTCTCTCTCGACACATACTCGTTCTCTGTCTCTCTCTCGACACACACTCGTTCTCTGTCTCTCTCTCCACACACTCGTTCTCTGTCTCTCTCTCCACACACTCGTTCTCTGTCTCTCTCTCTCGACACACTCGTTCTCTGTCTCTTTCTCCACAAACTCGTTCTCTGTCTCTCTCGACACACTCGTTCTGTCTCTCTCTCCACAAACTCGTTCTCTGTCTCTCTCGACACACTCGTTCTCTGTCTCTCTCTCCACAAACTCGTTCTCTGTCTCTCTCGACACACTCGTTCTCTGTCTATCTCTCTCTCCACACGCTCGTTCTCTGTCTCTCTCTCCACACACACACATACCTTCCTGTATCCACCCGCTGTCTTCCCTGACACTATAGCCATTCCTCCCTCTCACCATCTCCTTCACTGTACCTTAAGGTTGTGCACAGAATGGAAATCTGTCATCTGAACATATGTTTCGAAAGTTAAAATCAGAAAAAACAAAATTTGTTCAAATTGACCCAGAAATTCTCACTAACGTGATATACATGTATGGATGTATATCACAATCCACCGCCAGTCAGTGGTGGTACAGTGGTCACGTATGTGGCTGGCAATGACGAGGTCGCGGGTTCGTGTCGCCCCACAACCCTGGTGGATGTTCGCATTTATACTAATGGTAAAGTCTATGGACTCAGGTCAGAACATTTCACATCTACAGACAGTGTGAAGGATGGGCCCGTGTTCTCCATCACAGGGAGCCCGTAGCCTCCGCTGGCTCCTATATGACACGATAAAATATTCATTAATCCTGTGAAGTTTAATGAAGCTAACCTCAAACATGTGACTTCCAACCTTGGAGAATCAAATAAACAAACTAACTAATAAACTGTAGATAGATGCATCAATAAATATAACCAGAAAGAGAAGATTCAAAGTGATTTAACTTAAGTTCATAAAAGGCCTGGGAAACTTTAGGTTTAGAAATATTGTTAATTTTTTAAACAAATTATCATGACGAGATATGTATATGACGATATCATATATGATGAGGTGAGTTTAAGAGAGGAGACAGTTATATTGTTTCAAGTCAAGGATAGAAATGAGTAAGATCAATCTCGCATCAACTTATTGGACCTTTTCCAAAATTTCTGCATCCAGTAACACTCACATTTTCATTGTAGTCTATAATACCCCTTGTCTGGTCTGTTAACCAGACAAGGGTATTATTGTACTCTCCCTCCCTCCCTCCCCCTCTCTCTCCCTCCCCCTCTCTCTCTCCCTCCCCCCTCTCTCTCTCTCCCTCCCTCCCTCCATCCCTCCCTCCCTCTCTCCCTCCCTCCCTCACTCTCTCTCTCCCTCCCTCTCTCTCTCCCTCTCCCTCTCTCTCTCCCTCTCCCTCTCTCTCTCCCTCTCCCTCCCTCTCTCTCTCCCTCCCTCCCTCTCTCCCTCCCTCCCTCCATCCCTCCCTCCCTCTCTCCCTCCCTCCCTCCATCCCTCCCTCACCCTCCCTCTCCCTCTCTCTCTCCCTCCCACTCCCTCCCTCTCTCTCTCCCTCCCTCCCTCCATCCCTCACTCTCCATCCCTCTCTCTCTCCCTCTCTCTCTCCCTCCCTCTCTCTCTCTCCCTCTCTCTCCCTCCCTCCCTCTCTCTCTCCCTCTCTCTCTCCCTCTCCCTCCCTCTCTCTCTCCCTCTCTCTCTCCCTCTCCCTCCCTCTCTCTCTCTCTCCCTCACTGTCTCCCTCCCTCTCTCTCTCTCTCTCTCTCTCTCTCTCTCTCTCTCTCTCTCTCTCTCTCTCTCTCTCTCTCTCTCTCCCCCCCTCTCTCTCTCTCTCCCTCCCCCTCCCCCCTCTCTCTCTCTCTCTCCCTCCCCCCTCTCTCTCTCTCTCCCTCCCCCCTCTCTCTCTCTCCCTCCCCCCCTCTCTCTCTCTCCCCCCCTCCCACTCTCTCTCCCCCTCCCACTTTCTCTCTTCCCCCTCCCCCCCTCTCTCTATCTCCCTCTCCCTCTCTCTCTCTCTCTCTCTCTCTCTCTCTCTCTCTCTCTCTCTCTCCCCCCCCCCCTCTCTCTCTCTCTCCCTCCCCCTCTCTCCCTCCCCCCTCTCTCTCTCTCTCTCCCTCCCCCCTCTCTCTCTCTCTCCCTCCCCCCCTCTCTCTCTCTCCCTCCCCCCCTCTCTCTCTCTCCCCCCCCTCCCACTCTCTCTCCCCCTCCCACTCTCTCTCTTCCCCCTCCCCCCCTCTCTCTCTCTCCCTCTCCCTCTCTCTCTCTCTCTCTCTCTCTCTCTCTCTCTCTCTCTCTCTCTCTCTGTTGATGAACTTGTAATTCATGTACTGTTGATTCCCTGCTCCCATTGACTTTCTGTCTGATACTTTCCTCTGCCTAATGATTCCCCCTGGCCCTTGTTTCCTTTGGTCGTTTACCTTCTGACCGTAGTTCCCCCTGACCGTAGTTCCCTCTGACCGTAGTTTCCTCTGACTGTAGTTACCTCTGACCGTAGTTCCCTCTGACCGTAGTTCCCTCTGACCGTAGTTCCCTCTGACCGTAGTTCCCTCTGACCGTAGTTCCCTCTGACCGTAGTTTCCTCTGACCGTAGTTCCCTCTGACCGTAGTTCCCTCTGACCGTAGTTCCCTCTGACCGTAGTTTCCTCTGACTGTAGTATCCACAGAGTGACGTCCTCAGAACCAACATTGTCCAGAAACTCCGGGTCAACAAGACAGAGTGGGAGGCCGCCGTGTAATCTGGCCATGTCAACACGGCCGGCACAGGAGCGACCGGGATGAACCCTCCACAACTTAATCATGTCCACATTTTATGTAGGGTTGGACAAGCTTGTATTTCTGTATCCCAATGTAAATTTTCCATATTAGAAGCATTTAAATATCTCTGAATAGGAAAAAAGTGTCTGAGTTTGATTGATCAATTAATATCTTGTTATTCGCATTTCCAGCGCCCATTCTGTTTACATTTATGAAGCTATCTTATATGAGATTTGTTTTGTTTACAATTTAAGGATTATTTAAGCGCTGATCATTACATCTACGTGCCAGCTTAATGATTGTACAAAAGAGAACGCGAAACACTACATATAAATTTTATTGGTTTAGATTTTGATTTGTGTTTTGAGAAGTGAATTTTGTGAACAGTCAGATTATTGTGGTGGGTATGTTGTGTACCTTAGTGGTACGCTGAGTTGTGAAGTACCTTTGTAACTTAGTGGTACGATGAGTGGTGAGGTACCTGTGTACCTCAGTGGTACCATGAGAGGTGAGGTACCTGTGTACCTCAGTGGTACACTGAATGGTACGGTACCTGTGTACCTCAGTCGTAAGATGAGTGGTTACCTATCAGTGATAACTGGTAGTGAGGTCCAGTTCGGAGGCGTTCCAACATGGCGACGGCTGGAGGTGCGCACAGCGTCTCTCCTACAAACATTCACGATACCTTTAAGGGTTGTGGGAAACCACTGTCACATGGCGCACATATAGGTCATGAGTGGCACCCGGTCTTAGAGGAGGATCCAGAGAGAGTTCCAGAACAGTAAACATCACAGTAAGGCGAACAGATTAGAGGCGCAACGCCGCCATCATAGAGTGGTAAACAGAGACGACTCTGGCCCACGCCGCCTCAGTATCAACATCCACCCTCTGGTGTAAGTGTTGGAATTGTATACCATGAATGGTACTTGTTTACCATGAATGGTACTTGTGTACCGTGAATGGTACTTGTGTACCATGAATGGTACTTGTGTACCGTGAATGGTACTTGTGTACCGTGAATGGTACTTGTGTACCGTGAATGGTACTTGTGTACCGTGAATGGTACTTGTGTACCGTGAATGGTACTTGTGTACCGTGAATGGTACTTGTGTACCGTGAATGGTACTTGTGTACCGTGAATGGTACTTGTGTACCGTGAATGGTACTTGTGTACCGTGAATGGTACTTGTGTACCGTGAATGGTACTTGTGTACCGTGAATGGTACTTGTGTACCGTGAATGGTACTTGTGTACCGTGAATGGTACTTGTGTACCGTGAATGGTACTTGTGTACCGTGAATGGTACTTGTGTACCGTGAATGATACTTGTGTACCGTGAATGATACTTGTGTACCGTGAATGGTACTTGTGTACCGTGAATGGTACTTGTGTACCGTGAATGGTACTTGTGTACCGTGAATGGTACTTGTGTACCGTGAATGGTACTTGTGTACCGTGAATGGTACTTGTTTACCATGAATACACGGTATACGCTAAGGTATTCTCACTGAGGACGACACAGTCTTCTGGTTGAGGAAAACTGACTGAGGACGACACAGTCTTCTGGCTGAGGTATACTCACTGACAACGATCCAGCCTGCAGGCTCACAGTATACTCACAGACACAAGAATGAGTCGTCTGTCTCAGGAATATTGACTTTGGACAGATTCCCTGAACGGTTTACTGACAACTTTAGCAACGAAAACCAACATTTAGAAACAGCTGTCAGTGGGTGGGGATGCTGTGTAAACTCCCAGCTTTACCCGGCTCAAAGCAGCCCAGAAACGCCGCGATCTTTGACCTCAAAGAAAATCTCCACAATTCTGACAGAACTAACAAGAAAGTTTTAAATAACGAAAACAAAAATATTAAATGAATTGACTCCCAAAAAGCACACGTGAGGAGAGAAGAGACATGGATATATCAGGAACAGGTTGGGATAGAGATTGCGATGTTGTGGGATGGAAGAGGAGTATATGGTCGCAGAACATCCCAAGCAAAACAAAGCAAAATGATGGAAACACAACAGAGGGGGATTCGAACGAGGGGACTCACTCTGACACCACCAAGCCACTCTCTTATACCTCATAACAAAACGGTCCATTGTCAAGAACTCTGATATACCAGTGATCCTACTACTCAACTACACCTTTGGACTACCACACCACTGGTACCTCTGGACTACCACACACTGGTACCTCTGGACAACCACACACTGGTGGAGTCAACAAGGGAAGCAGACAGTGTGAGTCAACAAGGGAAGCAGACAGTGTGAGTCAACAAGGGAAGCAGACAGTGAGGAGTCAACAAGGGAAGCAGACAGTGAGGAGTCAACAAGGGAAGCAGACAGTGAGGAGTCAACAAGGGAAGCAGACAGTGAGGAGTCAACAAGGGAAGCAGACAGTGAGGAGTCAACAAGGGAAGCAGACAGTGAGGAGTCAACAAGGGAAGCAGACAGTGAGGAGTCAACAAGGGAAGCAGACAGTGAGGAGTCAACAAGGAAAGCAGACAGTGAGGAGTCAACAAGGGAAGCAGACAGTGAGGAGTCAACAAGGGAAGCAGACAGTGAGGAGTCAACAAGGGAAGCAGACAGTGTGAGTCAACAAAGGAAGCAGACAGTGAGGAGTCAACAAGGGAAGCAGACAGTGTGAGTCAACAAGGGAAGCAGACAGTGAGGAGTCAACAAGGGAAGCAGACAGTGTGAGTCAACAAGGGAAGCAGACAGTGAGGAGTCAACAAGGGAAGCAGACAGTGAGGAGTCAACAAGGGAAGCAGACAGTGAGGAGTCAACAAGGGAAGCAGACAGTGAGGAGTCAACAAGGGAAGCAGACAGTGAGGAGTCAACAAGGGAAGCAGACAGTGAGGAGTCAACAAGGGAAGCAGACAGTGAGGAGTCAACAAGGGAAGCAGACAGTGAGGAGTCAACAAGGGAAGCAGACAGTGAGGAGTCAACAAGGGAAGCTGACAGTGTGAGTCAACATTGGAAGCAGACAGTGTGAGTCAACAAGGGAAGCAGACAGTGAGCAGTCAACAAGGGAAGCAGACAGTGTGAGTCAACAAGGGAAGCAGACAGTGAGGAGTCAACAAGGGAAGCAGACAGTGAGGAGTCAACATGGGAAGCAGACAGTGAGGAGTCAACATGGGAAGCAGACAGTGTGAGTCAACAAGGGAAGCAGACAGTGTGGAGTCAACATGGGAAGCAGACAGTGTGAGTCAACAAGGGAAGCAGACAGTGAGGAGTCAACATGGGAAGCAGACAGTGTGAGTCAACAAGGGAAGCAGACAGTGAGGAGTCAACAAGGGAAGCAGACAGTGTGGAGTCAACAAGGGAAGCAGACAGTGAGGAGTCAACAAGGGAAGCAGACAGTGTGAAGTCAACATGGGAAGCAGACAGTGAGGAGTCAACAAGGGAAGCAGACAGTGAGGAGTCAACAAGGGAAGCAGACAGTGAGGAGTCAACAAGGGAAGCAGACAGTGAGGAGTCAACATGGGAAGCAGACAGTGTGAGTCAACAAGGGAAGCAGACAGTGAGGAGTCAACAAGGGAAGCAGACAGTGAGGAGTCAACATGGGAGGCAGACAGTGTGAGTCAACAAGGGAAGCAGACAGTGAGGAGTCAACAAGGGAAGCAGACAGTGAGGAGTCAACAAGGGAAGCTGACAGTGAGGAGTCAACAAGGGAACCAGACAGTGTGAGTCAACAAGGGAAGCAGACAGTGAGGAGTCAACAAGGGAAGCTGACAGTGAGGAGTCAACAAGGGAAGCAGACAGTGTGAGTCAGCAAGGGAAGCTGACAGTGAGGAGTCAACAAGGGAAGCAGACAGTGAGGAGTCAACAAGGGAAGCAGACAGTGAGGAGTCAACAAGGGAAGAAGACAGTCAGGAGTCAACAAGGGAAGCAGACAGTGAGGAGTCAACAAGGGAAGCAGACAGTCAGGAGTCAACAAGGGAAGCAGACAGTGAGGAGTCAACAAGGGAAGCAGACAGTGAGGATCAACAAGGAAAGCAGACAGTGAGGAGTCAACAAGGGAAGCAGACAGTGAGGAGTCAACAAGGGAAGCAGACAGTGTGGAGTCAACAAGGGAAGCAGACAGTGAGGAGTCAATCAAGGGAAGCAGACAGTGAGGAGTCAACAAGGGAAGCAGAGCAGTGAGGAATCAACAAGGGAAGCAGACAGTGAGGAGTCAACAAGGGAAGCATGACAGTGTGAGTCAACAAGGGAAGCAGACAGTGAGGAGTCAACAAGGGAAGCAGACAGTGAGGAGTCAACAAGGGAAGCCAGACAGTGTGAGTCAACAAGGGAAGCAGACAGTGAGGAGTCAACAAGGGAAGCTAGACAGTGAGGAGTCAACAAGGGAAGCAGACAGTGTGAGTCAACAAGGGAAGCAGACAGTGAGGAGTCAACAAGGGAAGCAGACAGTGAGGAGTCAACAAGGGAAGCAGACAGTGAGGAGTCAACAAGGGAAGCAGACAGTGAGGAGTCAACAAGGGAAGCAGACAGTGAGGAGTCAACAAGGGAAGCAGACAGTGTGGAGTCAACAAGGGAAGCAGACAGTGAGGAGTCAACAAGGGAAGCAGACAATGCGGAGTCAACAAGGGAAGCAGACAGGTGAAGAGTCAACAAGGGAAGCAGACAGTGAGGAGTCAACAAGGGAAGCAGACAGTGTGAGTCAACAAGGGAAGCAGACAGTGAGGAGTCAACAAGGGAAGCAGACAGTGTGAGTCAACAAGGGAAGCAGACAGTGTGAGTCAACAAGGGAAGCAGACAGTGAGGAGTCAACAAGGGAAGCAGACAGTGAGGAGTCAACAAGGTAAGTAGACAGTGTGAGTCAACAAGGGAAGCAGACAGTGAGGAGTCAACAAGGGAAGCAGACAGTGAGGAGTCAACAAGGGAAGCAGACAGTGAGGAGTCAACATGGGAAGCAGACAGTGAGGAGTCAACAAGGGAAGCAGACAGTGAGGAGTCAACAAGGGAAGCAGACAGTGAGGAGTCAACATAGGGAGCAGACAGTGTGGAGTCAACAAGGGAAGCAGACAGTGAGGAGTCAACAAGGGAAGCAGACAGTGAGGAGTCAACAAGGGAAAGCAGACAGTGAGGAGTCAACAAGGGAAGCTGACAGTGAGGAGTCAACAAGGGAAGCCAGACAGTGTGAGTCAACAAGGGAAGCAGACAGTGAGGAGTCAACAAGGGAATCATGACAGTGAGGAGTCAACAAGGGAAGCAGACAGTGTGAGTCAACAAGGGAAGCTGACAGTGAGGAGTCAACAAGGGAAGCAGACAGTGAGGAGTCAACAAGGGAAGCAGACAGTGAGGAGTCAACAAGGGAAGCAGACAGTCAGGAGTCAACAAGGGAAGCAGACAGTGAGGAGTCAACAAGGGAAGCAGACAGTGAGGAGTCAACAAGGGAAGCAGACAGTGTGGAGTCAACAAGGGAAGAAGACGGTGAGGAGTCAACAAGGGAAGCAGACAGTGAGGAGTCAACAAGGAAAGCAGACGGTGAGGAGTCAACAAGGGAAGCAGAGAGTGAGGAGTCAACAAGGGAAGCAGACAGTGGGGAGTCAACAAGGGAAGCAGACAGTGAGGAGTCAACAAGGGAAGCAGACAGTGAGGAGTCAACAAGGGAAGCAGAGAGTGAGGAGTCAACAAGGGATGCAGACGGTGAGGAGTCAACAAGGGAAGCTGACAGTGTGAGTCAACAAGGGAAGCAGACAGTGTGGAGTCAACAAGGGAAGCAGACAGTGTGAGTCAACAAGGGAAGCAGACAGTGAGGAGTCAACATGGGAAGCAGACAGTGAGGAGTCAACAAGGGAACCAGACAGTGTGAGTCAACAAGGGAAGCAGACAGTGAGGAGTCAACAAGGGAAGCTGACAGTGAGGAGTCAACAAGGGAAGCAGACAGTGTGAGTCAACAAGGGAAGCTGACAGTGAGGAGTCAACAAGGGAAGCAGACAGTGAGGAGTCAACAAGGGAAGCAGACAGTGAGGAGTCAACAAGGGAAGCAGACAGTCAGGAGTCAACAAGGGAAGCAGACAGTGAGGAGTCAACAAGGGAAGCAGACAGTGTGGAGTCAACAAGGGAAGCAGACAGTGAGGAGTCAACAAGGGAAGCAGACAATGAGGAGTCAACAAGGAAAGCAGACGGTGAGGAGTCAACAAGGGAAGCAGAGAGTGAGGAGTCAACAAGGGAAGCAGACAGTGTCGAGTCAACAAGTGAAGCAGACAGTGAGGAGTCAACAAGGGAAGCAGACAGTGAGGAGTCAACAAGGGAAGCAGAGAGTGAGGAGTCAACAAGGGAAGCAGACAGTGAGGAGTCAACAAGGGAAGCTGACAGTGTGAGTCAACAAGGGAAGCAGACAGTGTGAGTCAACAAGGGAAGCAGACAGTGTGAGTCAACAAGGGAAGCAGACAGTGTGAGTCAACAAGGGAAGCAGACAGTGAGGAGTCAACAAGGGAAGCAGACAGTGTGGAGTCAACAAGGGAAGCAGACGGTGAGGAGTCAACAAGGGAAGCAGACAATGCGGAGTCAACAAGGAAAGCAGACAGTGAGGAGTCAACAAGGGAAGCAGACAGTGAGGAGTCAACAAGGGAAGCAGACAGTGTGAGTCAACAAGGGAAGCAGACAGTGCGAGTCAACAAGGGAAGCAGACAGTGAGGAGTCAACAAGGGAAGCAGACAGTGAGGAGTCAACAAGGGAAGCAGACAGTGAGGAGTCAACAAGGGAAGCAGACAGTGAGAAGTCAACAAGGGAAGCAGACAGTGAGAAGTCAACAAGGGAAGCAGACAGTGAGAAGTCAACAAGGGAAGCAGACAGTGACGAGTCAACAAGGGAAGCAGACAGTGACGAGTCAACAAGGGAAACAGACAGTGAGGAGTCAACAAGGGAAGCAGACAGTGTGAGTCAACAAGGGAAGCAGACAGTGAGGAGTCAACAAGGGAAGCAGACAGTGAGGAGTCAACAAGGGAAGCAGACAGTGAGGAGTCAACAGGGGAAGCAGACAGTGAGGAGTCAACAAGGGAAGCAGACAGTGAGGAGTCAACAAGGGAAACAGACAGTGAGGAGTCAACAAGGGAAGCAGACAGTGTGAGTCAACAAGGGAAGCAGACAGTGAGGAGTCAACAAGGGAAGCAGACAGTGTGAGTCAACAAGGGAAGCAGACAGTGAGGAGTCAACAAGGGAAGCAGACAGTGTGAGTCAACAAGGGAAGCAGACAGTGAGGAGTCAACAAGGGAAGCAGACAATGTGAGTCAACAAGGGAAGCAGACAGTGAGGAGTCAACAAGGGAAGCAGACAGTGTGAGTCAACAAGGGAAGCAGACAGTGTGAGTCAACAAGGGAAGCAGACAGTGACAGCCTCACCACATTGCGTCACGCAACAAAGAAAGTCAAGCAGGAAACAATCAACACAAAAGTTCAGTTCCAATCTTTCACTTTTGGCTTAAATGTCCAGATTATCTAATGCTGATGACCCTCTAGTACCACCAGTGTTAGTGTGAGTGATGACAGTGTTACAGTGTGTGGTCAGTGTGAGTGATCACAGTGTTACACAGTGTGTGGTCAGTGTTAGTGTGAGTGATCACAGTGTTACACAGTGTGTGGTCAGTGTTAGTGTGAGTGATCACAGTGTTACACAGTGTGTGGTCAGTGTGAGTGATCACAGTGTTACACAGTGTGTGGTCAGTGTTAGTGTGAGTGATCACAGTGTTACACAGTGTGTGGTCAGTGTTAGAGTGAGTGATCACAGTGTTACACAGAGTGTAGTCAGTGTTAGAGTGAGTGATCACAGTGTTACACAGTGTGAGGCCAGTGTTAGTGTGAGTGATCACAGTGTTACACAGTGTGTGGTCAGTGTTAGAGTGAGTGATCACAGTGTTACACAGAGTGTAGTCAGTGTTAGAGTGAGTGATCACAGTGTTACACAGTGTGAGGCCAGTGTTAGTGTGAGTGATCACAGTGTTACACAGTGTGAGTGATCACAGTGTTACACAGTGTGAGGCCAGTGTTAGTGTGAGTGATCACAGTGTTACATAGTGTGTTGTCAGTGTTAGTGTGAGTGATCACAGTGTTACACAGTGTGAGGCCAGTGTTAGTGTGAGTGATCACAGTGTTACACAGTGTGAGACCAATTTGAGCGCCTCATCCTGGCGTTACATGTAATGATGTCAACTCCCTGAAATGTAAGAAGAGAGACTGATACATTATTTACAAAGTAGGGTTCACTACCACTTTGATATTGGTAATAAATATCAGTATTATGGCGTATATGTGAGGTGCTGCGAGGCCTGATAACAACTGGTAAATATTTACCATCATAACATGTTTACTGATTCAGCTAGTGCCCCGCCAATGTTATTCACTCAGTAGTGTTATTGTGGCAACGACAATGTATTATTTGTCAATTATACATGTTACTGAAGTAGCAAAAGTATCAAATCATGATACAAGGGAAGCTAGTGGCCGTAGCAGTCAGTACAAAGCATTAATACATCAGAAGAAATGTTCTATTCATTTCCTGTACAGTTGCTATATGGTAGCATCTTCACCCCATACATGTACGTCTGTCCTAAACTAATAGGGGTCGGATATAGACTGGTCGGGGGTAGGCCTAACTTAAATGCTATAACATATATATCAGTTTATAACGCTACCCTCACGTACTATTTTCTCAGACTAAAATTATATCGTTTAGTGAAATCTGAGTTTGAAAAAACGTAGAGTTTACAACAAACTCTACGTTTTTACAAACTCTTTTGATGAGTTACTCGAGTGGGAAGATAATTACAGTGATAAAGACTAGATGGATACATAGACGTACACATAGATGGGTAGATAGATGAATAGTTTTATAGATAGATAGATGGATGGATAGACGGAGAATGTATTGATGGATAAATGTATAGATAGATAAATGGATATATAGACAGATGGATACATGGATGGAAAAAGGGTTTGACTGATCGAGTCACTTCTGGGGTGTGAGTTTTCAGTTGCATATATGCCTGGGGACCATTCAGGCATGTTCGCATTTATGTGCCTCGCGTGTGCCCAAAAGAATGAGGTGATTTGATAAAATACCAAGCCCAAGATTACCATCAGAGTGCCGGCGGGCTGATGGGGAAATAGCCTCGGCTACCATCAGCTGTTGTCCGGTCGTGATGGTCGAGTGGATAAGGTGCCCTGTACACCAGTTGCATAGTGCTCCTGGCAGTATGGGTTTGAGTCACTTCTGGGGTGTGAGTTTTCATATTATATATATTATATATATATTAGGGAGTACCCACGACTACCCAAGTGAAAGACAGTAACAACGAATAATTCAACAATTAAACAATAATTACTTAAACAATACAAGTATATCAAAACGTTTCAAGGCTTTGTCAATATTTTCGAACTCCGAAAAATATAGTAAACATAACATTTTTTAGCCGGAGTTTCCCAGTGCATATTTTGTTATAATATGTACGATGTGCTTTGCTACTGCAAACTTCCAAAAAACTTAGTGGTTTGCTTTGATGTCCAAAGAGCTTGGAAAGGATGTGGGAGGAAGAAGGATGGGGCGATGAAATTCTTGGAAGAGGATTTGGATGTGGAGAGAGGAGGCTTGAAAGTTCGGTGGCCCGTCCACCTTGGATTGGAGATGTTTTAGTGGTTAATAAAGCCCTACTCATCATCTATGTCTTCAATTGCCCACTCGGGGACTGTCAGAACCAACGAGCTCAATATATAGGCAAGACAACAACATCCCATTTCAAGATGCCTAATAATACACAAGTAGCAAGGTCCTATTAAAGAACATATAATCCTTATTCATAACAAGACCATCACCAGAGATATTCTCACAAACACAACCAGCGTCTCGAAAGACACATAAGCCTACAAACGTCACTAAAAATATGCCTACCTCCACCCCCTATTTTTTGGTCTCTAATTTTTACCCTTCTCTTATTCTATATCACCTCACTTTGCGGGGCCACGTGAGCAACACATATGTGAAAAAGCTTGAATGGTCCCCAAGCCAATATGCAACTGAAAACTCCACCCTCCCCCCCCCAGAAGGTTTCGAAAGCAATATGCCCAAAGCACTGCAACTGGCTTACCCGGTACCTTAACCACTCGACCAACCCTAACCGTACAAAAGACATTGGTAGGTGAGACTATATCCCCAACGTCTCGACGACACTTGGTGGTAAGCTTGGGCATAGTTATTTCATGGAATCACCTCACTTTGTTCACGTGGCCCCACAAATTGAAGTGATTCGATGAAATAACTATGCCCAAGCTTGCACCAAGTGCCAGTCCTTCTTAATGAGGGGCAAGTGTGCTGACCACAAACACCCTATGACACTCACCATACCATGACATATCACCCTGCAAAGGTCCTCGAGACAAGCCTCATATGACAGGTCCTCAACCATGGACACATAGGGACATTCTTTGATAGATATAGATAATAAGAACATCAGCAGCTGCAATAATATATGGCATTACCAGCGTCAAATATCTGGAGACTGAATATCTCCAAATATATCTCCTGAATATATTAGCACTGTAATTTATCTTTGATTAGGATGGTTACTATCATAATCAAGAAATATTATTTAGAGTATGTGTTTCATCAATGAGAATATGAGATTCATCAATGATTATGGGAGATCAATCAATGAGTGAATGAGGTCTATCAATAGGCATGTGAGGTCCAACAATGAATGTTTGATTGATAGAATAGAGAAAGATACAACGTCCAATATCAGGAACGTTAGAAGGAAAGAATTACGCAGACTTTAATTAAGTCTAAATACTGAGACTACGGAAAGAATTGTGCATCGTAGACCTCAAGGAAAAACTTCCCCAGCATTAGAGTTGTAAATAAATGCAGCGAGTTAGATGGGGAAATAGATGAAGGCATCTCAGTACACATGTTTTATACCAAATACTTTAGAAAATGCAAGAAAAGTCATTGCAAGAGCAGACTGTTCGAGTGCAGGGCTCAAGAGCTGAAACTCGACCCTGAGAGCGGATTCAAGAAAGCGCTTAGGCAAGTATAATAAAGTAGATCATGCATAAATAGCGAACGCGACTCAGGTGTTCAAAATGAGAACACATACAATTTAGACACAGTTTAGAGAACACAAGCAACAAGCACACTCACTGAGGAAGACATTCAACAGCTTAAATTACATTAATATAAAAGATTGAGTATAATTCTCTGCTCTAAAACTGTCCTGGCGTCTGTTTCCACACATAAAAGGTTTCTGCCTCTAGAACCAAATTAACATTACCGTAATTAGCAGACCTCAGGATGAAGGCCTCATTATTGCTTAACAAAACACTTTCTTTTTGACAAGTTTGACAAACCATTAAATATTCATCAGTTATTCACATATGTTTCAGAGACGCGTAATATTACAACCAAAATAGTAATATTCTAAGTATTCATTATGAATACACACAAACGTATAAGAGAATAACAAGTATTCCCATTAACTCCAGGCATCACCCACACGCTGCACTACAGTCAATAGTGTACTATCTACTTCATAAGATGATAGTACTTATTTTAACTATTTAGTGGAATGAACCAGTGTGGAGTGAAGAACCACCAGTAAACCTTCTTTTGGAATAATTTACAGAGTTCGTAAAAAGTAAATATAAGAGCCAAACTTAACTATTTATAGGCTTAGTATATAGCACATATATGTACTATATTAGGCCGAGGAGAGTGAGTATAAGGCCTAGGAATGTTAGAAGACGTTTGGGTCAGTCAGCTTCACATAGTTATGTTGCTGATGAAAAATAAAAAGTTTCCAGTTTGTCTAAATTCAATATTGCAAAGGTCTACATTTTGTTGGTCCATCGCTATATATAGGAACTATTTGGTGGGAAAGTGCCAGTTAATACTTCCATTTAAGGAGTCTGGGCAGCAACATCCAGCTGCAAACATTGCCACTCAATCTTGCACAATCAATGAGATATTTATTGAAATATCTCATTCTCAATCGACTTGAGAATGGTCCAGGACAGACCGAAACGTCGTCGGCCCTTCATTTCCTAGTGTGTGGTCTGGTCAACATACGTCAGCCACGTTATTGTGACTCATCGCCTGCATATTTATTGAATATAACAAGGGAACATCATGATTGTCGACATCGCTCATTGTGCTTGTCGGCTATCATCAAAGTTCAAAATTGACTTCAACTTTAAAGTCATCAACTTTCTAAGTAATGCACAGAGAAGAAAAGTTTAAATTGCTTATCAGTAAGTTGCTGAAGCATGGAAATTTGTTTTAACACTTCTCATGGCATAGTTTACTTGTAAAAAACAACCCTGTCACTTAGCTTGGCCACCAGGACCAATGTCACTTGGCTTGGCCCCCAAGACCAGTGTCACTTGTTTTGGGACCCAGCACCAGTGTCATTTGGCTAGGCCCCCAGGACCAGTGTCACGGCTTGGCCCTCAAAGCCAGTGTCACTTGGCTTGGCCCCCCAAGACCAGTGTCACTTGGCTTGGCCCTCAAGGTCAGTGTCATTTGGTTTGGCCCCCAGGACCAGTGTGACTTGGCTTGGCCCCCGGGACCAGTGTCACTTGACTTGGCCACCAGGCCCAGTGTCACTTGTCTTGGCCCCCAGGGCCAGTGTCACTTGGTTTGGCCTCCAGGACCAGTGTCACTTGGCTTGGCCCAGTGTCACCTGTCTTGGCCCCCAGGACCAGTGTCACTTGGCTTGGCCACCAATACCAGTGTCACTTGGCTTGGCCCCCAGGACCAGTGTCACTTGTCTTGGCCCCCAGGACCAGTGTCACTTGTCTTGGCCACCAGAACCAATGTCACTTGGCTTGGCCCCCAAGACCAGTGTCACTTGTTTTGGGACCCAGCACCAGTCTCATTTGGCTAGGCCCCCAGGACCAGTGTCACGGCTTGGCCCTCAAAGCCAGTGTCACTTGGCTTGGCCCCCCAAGACCAGTGTCACTTGGCTTGGCCCTCAAGGTCAGTGTCATTTGGTTTGGCCCCCAGGACCAGTGTCACTTGGCTTGGCCCCCGGGACCAGTGTCACTTGGCTTGGCCACCAGGCCCAGTGTCACTTGTCTTGGCCCCCAGGGCCAGTGTCACTTGGTTTGGCCTCCAGGACCAGTGTCACTTGGCTTGGCCCAGTGTCACCTGTCTTGGCCCCCAGGACCAGTGTCACTTGGCTTGGCCACCAATACCAGCGTCACTTGGCTTGGCCCCCAAGACCAGTGTCACTTGTCTTGGCCCCCAGGACCAGTGTCACTTGTCTTGGCCCCCAGGGCCAGTGTCACTTGGCTTGGCCCCCAGGACCAGTGTCACTTGGCTCTGCCCCCATGACCAGTGTCACTTGGTTTGGCCCCCAGGACCAGTGTCACTTGTCTTGGCCCCCAGGACCAGTGGCACTTGGCTCTGCACCCAGGACCAGTGACACTTGTCTTGGCCCCCAGGATCAGTGTCACTTGACTTGGCCACCAGGACCAGTGTCACTTGGCTTGGCCCCCAGGACCAATGTCACTTGGTTCTGCCCCCATGACCAGTGTCACTTGTCTTGGCCCCAGGACCAGTGTCACTTGTCTTGGCCCCCAGGATCAGTGTCACTTGGCTTGGCCCAGTGTCACCTGTCTTGGCCACCAGGGCCAGTGTCACTTGGTTCTGCCCCCAGGATCAGTGTCACTTGTCTTGGCCCCGAGGACCAGTGTCACTTGTCTTGGCCCCCAGGACCAGTGTCACTTGTCTTGGCCCCAGGACCAGTGTCACTTGTCTTGGCCCCCAGGATCAGTGTCACTTGGCTTGGCCCAGTGTCACCGGTCTTGGCCACCAGGGCCAGTGTCACTTGGTTCTGCCCCCAGGATCAGTGTCACTTGTCTTGGCCCCCAGGACCAGTGTCACTTGTCTTGGCCCCCCGGGCTAGTGTCACTTGTCTTGGCCCCCAGGACCAGTGTCACTTGTCTTGACCCCCCGGGCTAGTGTCACTTGGCTTGGCCTCCCAGGACCAGTGTCACTTGGCTTGGCCCCCCGGGCCAGTGTCACTTGTCTTGGCCCCCAAGACCAGTGTCACTTGGCTTGGCCCCCTAGGACCAGTGTCACTTGGCTTGGCCCCCCAGGACCAGTGTCACTTGGCTTGGCCCCCAGGACCAGTGTCACTTGACTTGGCCACCAGGACCAGTGTCACTTGACTTGGCCACCAGGACCAGTGTCACTTGTCTTGGCCCCCCGGGCTAGTGTCACTTGGCTTGGCCCCCAGGACCAGTGTCACTTGTCTTGGCCCCCCGGGCTAGTGTCACTTGGCTTGGCCCCCCAGGACCAGTGTCACTTGTCTTGGCCCCCCGGGCTAGTGTCACTTGTCTTGGCCCCCAGGACCAGTGTCACTTGTCTTGGCCCCCCGGGCTAGTGTCACTTGGCTTGGCCCCCCAGGACCAGTGTCACTTAGCTTGGCCCCCCGGGCCAGTGTCACTTGTCTTGGCCCCCAAGACCAGTGTCACTTGGCTTGGCCCCCTAGGACCAGTGTCACTTGGCTTGGCCCCCAGGACCAGTGTCACTTGGCTTGGCCCCCAGGACCAGTGTCACTTGACTTGGCCACCAGGACCAGTGTCACTTGTCTTGGCCCCCAGGACCAGTGTCACTTGGCTTGGCCCTCAGGACCAGTGTCACTTGACCACCAGGACCAGTGTCACTTGGTTTGGCCCCCAGGACCCGTGTCACTTGGCTTGGCCCTCAGGACCAGTGTCACTTGACTTGGCCACCAGGACCAGTGTCACTTGGTTTGGCCCCCAGGACCAGTGTCACTTTTGCTTGGCCCCAAGGACCAGTGTCACTTGACTTGGCCCCAAGGACCAGTGTCACTTGACTTGGCCCTATGAATCAGTGTCACTTGACTTGGCTCCAGGACCAGTGTCACTTGGCTTGGCCCCCAGGACCAGTGTCACTTGGCTTGGCCCCAAGGATCAGTGTCACTTGGCCCCAAGGACCAGTGTCACTTGACTTGGCCCCAAGGACCAGTGTCACTTGACTTGGCCCTATGAATCAGTGTCACTTGACTTGGCTCCAGGACCAGTGTCACTTGGCTTGGCCCCCAGGACCAGTGTCACTTGGCTTGGCCCCAAGGATCAGTGTCACTTGGCCCCAAGGACCAGTGTCACTTGACTTGGCCCAAAGGATCAGTGTCACTTGACTTGGCCCCCAGGACCAGTGTCACTTGGCTTGGCCCCCAGAACCAGTGTCACTTGGCATGGCCTTCAAGACACTGTTACTCCCCACTTAGACGACTGTGACGATTACTGGCCTGAGATCACGGTGCACAGTAGCTAAGTGATCCCTACCTACTAATGACTGACAACTAACGGACTCAGAACACGGTACACAGTAGCTAATTACACATACTGACGACTGTGATCTCAGTTCAGAGTAGCCAAACTGTCACCAAATCCTGTACTTAACTATTATAATTATAAGGTATTATACTAGAAAAAATTACAAGAAAATTCTATGTAATAACTTCAAGCAAGTTTATCTATAAAAAGAAATTCATTTTTCTTTTAAACATTTCTCAGTTTTTATGCAAAACTGTCAGGTGAATTTAGGGGATTTAAAAATTGCTTTAAAATATGTACCTTGTTTTATACATAATTTTAGATTTTGATATTAATTAGTATTTTTGCTAAAAATATATTGTAATTAAGAAAAATTTTATTTGCTTGTCTTCCCTCATTCCTGAGGAAGACTAGAGTTAATGTTTAATACATATTTAAAGGGTGACTATAATATTGACAATATATTGTGTTGATTCATTGTTTCAAGAGAAGTGTGATGCTGGAAGATGACCATTTGTTAATGGGTCATGACTATAGGCGCACCCTTTCTCTCCTCTTCTAAACCTTCTTTCTCTTTATACACGACGACCACTAGGAAGCCTCGTGATGGTGCGAGTCACCAAACTCTTGTGGGTTGCAACCACACTGGTCTCTGAACATGCTATATTGTAGATAAGTGATCCCCACTTACTTACGACTGTGACGATCAGTGGCCCCAGAACAAGGTGCACAGTAGCTAAGTGATCATGGCCCCCAGGACCAGTGATGACTGTGTGACGACCATTTGCCTCAGAACATGCTGCACAGTAGTTAACTGATCCCTACTTACTGACTATGACGACCAGTGGTCTCAGAATACGGTGCACAGTAGATAAGTGATTCATACGTACTGACGAATAGTGGCCTCAGAACACAGTGCACAGTAGCTAAGTAATCCGCGCTTAATGACGACTACTGGGCTCAGAACATGGTACACAGTAGTTCATTACTCATAACGACAAATGTGATCTCAGTTCAGAGTAGCCAAGCTATCACCAATTACTGATGAGTGAGAATCCAGTCATTGTTTCTAGCTGCATCCCATCCTCCAAATTGACAGTACGATTTAATACTAAGTGAAAATAAGTACAATTCCTAACTGGTATGAATAGTATATAATTGCACTTATTTGTCTTCTTACATTTACCACCCCATTTTTAGAGGACGGGCTGCTATATACTATAATTATTAAGTATAATTGACAAAATTTTGTGGTAAATAATTCTTCTGTAAATTATAATGCGCAAGTTTGTACATAAATATTTTTTGTTTTTATTTTATATGTTTTACTATTTTTTATACCAAACTGTCTAATGATTTCAGGCGAATTTAAAATTTTCCTAAAAACTGGTCATTATTTTATATATTATATTTAATTTTTATATGATTTATTTTTGTCTTACTGTAATTAAGATGATATAAGTGCTATTTATTTGCTTGTCCTCCCAAACGCCTAAGGAAAATTGAAGTGTTGATTTTCTATTCATCGTTGAAGGGTTACTATAATATTCAGAATATATTGTGTTCATTCATTGTTTCAATGATGAAAGATGACCATTTGTTGATGTGTCATGACTACAGGCGCACCCTTTCTCTCCTCTTCTAAACCTTCTTTCTCTTTATACACGACGACCACTAGGAAGCCTCGTGATGGTGCGAGTCACCAAACTCTTGTGGGTTGCAACCACACTGGCCTCGGAACATGGTACAATGTAGCTAATGTTAGGACCCCAGGTAGCCTGAAGAACGAGTCTGTCTTAGAGTTATTCGGCCTACTGGACCTGATTGAGAAGTTAGAAGAAGTGTAGTGAAGTGTGTGAATGAATGTATTCTAAATACATGACAAATGTCAGTGAATAGTTTAAAAGCATGCGCAGAGGATGAACATGTAAATAAGTGACATGACATGAGATGTCGATACTTTGCTGACATGAAGTGAGACTCGCGGGACATCTTGACCATACTTGAGCAACAGAAGGTGTGAGGGAATGTCGCGTTCTGTTGAGCTCCTGGTCGAGGAGGACCACCTAGTTGTGTGCTCCTTCAAGAGGAGGGAATGAGGCAGGCGTTTATGTGGGAAGACTTAATGTACTCAAGTCAGGAGCAGAAGAGCAGTGAGGCAGACTAAAAGACACCTGGTTGGATGTCATAGGAGGACAACATCTTGGAGCAGCAGCTGATTGAGCGCCCTCCAGATACAAATTCTGCGGTTTGTGAGGGAGAACTGCAACGTTTGTGAGGGAGAACTGCAACGTTTGTGAGGGAGAACTACAACGTTTGTGAGGGAGAACTACAACGTTTGTGTGGGAGAACTGCAACGTTTGTGTGGGAGAACTGCAACGTTTGTGTGAGAGAACTACAACGTTTGTGTGGAAGAACTGCAACGTTTGTATGAGAGAACTACAACGTTTGTGTGGGAGAACTACAACGTTTGTGTGGAAGAACTGCAACGTTTGTATGGGAGAACTACAACGTTTGTGTGGGAGAACTACAACGTTTGTGTGGGAGAACTACAACGTTTGTGTGGAAGAACTGCAACGTTTGAATGGGAGAACTACAACGTTTGTGTGAGAGAACTACAACGTTTGTGAGGGAGAACTGCAACGTTTGTGTGGAAGAACTGCAACGCTTGTGTGGGAGAACCACAACGTTTGTGTAGGAGAACTGCAACGTTTGTGTGAGAGAACTACAACGTTTGTATGGGAGAACTGCAACGTTTGTGTGGGAGAACTACAACGTTTGTGTGAGAGAACTACAACGTTTGTATGGGAAAGCTACAATGTTTGTGTGGTGGAAGTTAGTGAGAGAACTTCGTGCCAGAGGAGTACAAGCTATACTGTAAGGTGAAGTAGGACTTCCAGTGAGAAGTGGAACTTCATGAACCTAATGAATCTTAGAGTTGTGTAGAGAGCTACACGTTTTGGTGTGAAGCGTTTGGAGAGAGCTTCACTGGCATTTAAGGAGGACTAAGCAGAAGGTTGTGGACTGAAGTCCGAGCAGCAGCCTGGTGCAGTTATAGGTTGGAGACATAAGGTGACATTAGAGTGTTATCAGTTGGTAGTAGCCTAAGAGGTGATTGTACTGTTTTATAACCATTATCTTTATGTGTATTGTGTATGTTTAAATGTATTAACTATTATGTTTGTTAGCTGGCTTTTGCTCTTGTCCTGGTGAGGCTTCCTGGCTAGAGAGAGAGAGAGAGAAAGACTCGGATATAACATGGGTGATAGTGGACTATAACTGAGGGGGATTGAGAGATCATCCCACAGTAAGGTAGAGTGCGGGGAGTCACGGCGGCACAAGAGGGGGTGTGTACACATGACAACTAGGCAGTGTGAGCCGTAACCCCGAACAAAGGTGACGCTGAACCCCTCCCCCAGAACAAGACGCTCACCAGGGTGATCTCCTAAATAATTACAAGCACTCCAGTGTTCAGTGCTGGTCGACCGGCGGTAGCAGGAGTGTGGCTGCCGAGGTCGACTGTTCGTTCTGTCAGGGCGTGGTTGGGGACCTCTGTTCAATGGTAAGCGAATATCAGGATGGTTCAAATAACCAAGTTTCAGTGCAGGAATAAAGAAACCTCTCCCGACCCCTCCTCCACCCCCCCCCCTATACTTAGTGATCCCTACTTACTTACATACAACTTTGACGATCAGTTGCCTGAGAACAAGGTGCACAGTAGCTAAGATATCGCCCACTTACTGACGACTGTGACGCACTCTAGTGTGGTGAGGCGCTCGGGTGTGGTGAGGTGCTCAGGTGTGGTGAGGCGCTCAGGTGTGGTGAAGCGCTCGGGTGTGGTGAGGCGCTCGGGTGTGGTGAGGCGCTCTGGTGTGGTGAGGCGCTCTGGTGTGGTGAGGCGCTCGGGTGTGGTGAGGCGCTCGGGTGTGGTGAGGCCCTCGGGTGTGGTGAGGCTCTCGGGTGTAGAGAGGCGGTCGGGTGAAGAGAGGTACTCGGGTGTGGTGAGGCGCTCTGGTGTGGTGAGGCGCTCTGGTGTGGTGAGGCGCTCGGGTGTGGTGAGGCGCTCGGGTGTGGTGAGGCCCTCGGGTGTAGAGAGGCGCACGGGTGTGGTGAGGCGCTCGGGTGTGGTGAGGCGCTAGGGTGTGGTGAGGCGCTCGGGTGTGGTGAGGCGCTCGGGTGTGGTGAGGCTCTCGGGTGTAGAGAGGCGCTCGGGTGAAGAGAGGTACTCGGGTGTGGTGAGGCGCTCTGGTGTGGTGAGGCGCTCGGGTGTGGTGAGGCTCTCGGGTGTGGTGAGGCTCTCGGGTGTAGAGAGGCGCTCTGGTGTGGTGAGGCGCTCGGGTGTGGTGAGGCTCTCGGGTGTAGAGAGGCGCTCGGGTGAAGAGAGGTACTCGGGTGTGGTGAGGCGCTCTGGTGTGGTGAGGCGCTCGGGTGTGGTGAGGCGCTCGGGTGTGGTGAGGCGCTCGGGTGTGGTGAGGCCCTCGGGTGTGGTGAGGCGCTCGGGTGTGGTGAGGCGCTCGGGTGTGGTGAGGCGCTCGGGTGTAGAGAGGCGCTCGGGTGTAGAGAGGCGCTCTTACTGACACACTCTTACTTTTTTACTCCCAACTTACTGACAACTGTGACGACCACTAGCCTGAGAACACGGTGCACAGTAGCTAAAAAATCTCAACTTACTGATGACTGTGAAGACTATTGCCTGCGGAACACGGTGCACAGTAGTTAGGTAATCCCTACTTGTGACGACCAGTAGCCTCAGAACACGGTGCACAGTAGCTAAGTGATCCCTACTTAATGACGACTACTGTGCTCAGAACGTGGTACACAGTAGCTAATGACACATACCGACTACTGTGATCTCAGTTCAGAGTAGCCAAGCTAACACCAATTACTTATGAGTGAGAATGAATTTAAGTACTTAACTATTATAATAAACAGTCAGGTATTATATTCAAATTTTTTTTTGTTACATAAGTCTTATTAACTTAGAACTAAGAGTTTAAATATAAATATTTTTATATTTTCTTTTTTTTCTTTCTTTAATTTTTATACAAAACAAACATAGGCATTTAAGTGATTTTAAAGTTTTCTTAAGAACTTAACACAAGTTTATATATGACTTTGAATTTGTGTATAAATCATTTTTTTGGCTAAGAATTATTGTAATTAAGATGATATAAATGCTCTTTATATGATTGCCCTCACTCAGGAGTTACACAATAGTGTTTTTTATGTCTTTAAAGGGTAACTAAAATATTCACAATGTATTGTAATATTCATTGTTTCGAGAGAAGTACGATGCTGGAAGATGACCATTTGTTGATGGGTCATGACTATAGGCGCACCCTTTCTCTCCTCTTCTAAACCTTCTTTCTCTTTATACACGACGACCACTAGGAAGCCTCGTGATGGTGCGAGTCACCAAACTCCTGTGGGTTGTAACCACACTGTTCTCAGAACACCGTACACAGTAGCTAAGTGATCCCTACTTACTTATGACTGTGTGACGACCACTTACCACAGAACAAGGTGCACAGTAGCTAAGTGATCCCCACTTACTTATGACTGTGTGACGACCAGTGGCCTCAGAATATGGTGGACAGTCATCCCCTCATAATGACGACCGTGACAACCACTGACTTCAGAACACGGTGCACAGTAGCTAAGAGATCCCTACTTTCTGACAACTGTGTGACGACCACTGGCCTCATAACACGGTACACAGTAGCTAAGTGATCCCCACTTACATCAGTGACGCCTACTGGCCTCAAAACACGGTGCACAGTAGCTTGATGATCCCCCACTTACTGACAAATGTGACGACAATTGGTCTCAGAAAACGGTGCACAGTAGCTAATTATACATGCCGACGACTGTGATCTCAGTTCAGAGTAACCAAGCTATCACCAATTAATGATGAGGACCAGTCTAATCCGTAAATTAACTACTATTGTAACTAGGTATTATAAAAATTTATGTTTTATTATATTGTATGAATGTTACAAGCAATTTATTTTATTAAAAAAAAAATACTTGACTTTTTCATATAAATTCAATAGCGTTATTTAAAAAAAATTAAAATACTTTAAAATCTTATAATTTACTAAATATAATTTTTATTTTGCTTAGACATTTTTTTCGCTTAACAAATGATTGTATTTAACAAGCTGTAGATGCTGTTTATTTGCTTGTCCTCCCCAACATGAGAGGTATACTCTAGTTCTGGTTTTTTATCTATCTTTAAAGGGAGACTATAATATTCACAATATAATATGTTCGTCCATTGTTTCGAGATGGTGGAAGATGACCATTTGTTGATGGGTCATGACTATAGGCACACCCTTTCTCTCCTCTTCTAAACCTTCTTTCTCTTTATACACGACGACCACTAGGAAGCCTCGTGATGGTGCGAGTCACCAAACTCTTGTGGGTTGCAACCACACTGGTCTCAGGACACTGTACACAGTTGCTAAGTGATCCATACTTACTGATGACTGTGACGACCAGTGGCCTCAAAATACGGTACACAGTAGCTGAGTGATCCCTACTTACTGATGGTTGTGTGACGACCAGTGCCCTCAGAACAAGTACACCTCAAGCGAGCTATAATTAGCCTTAACCCTCCTACCTCCTGGCAAGGAGAGGATGGATTTCCATATGAACTCATTAAATATCTTCAATCGACTGCACATAATACGCTTTTCAACTATTACAACCTATGCTGGACTCACGGAAATATTCCCTCGCCATGACAGACCAGTATTATTCTTCCTTTCCTTAGACCAGGAAAAGACCCATCCCAACCTGCGTCATATAGACCCATTTCCCCACTATCATGCCTCAATAAAGTCATGGAAAAACTAGTACATACTCGCCTCCAATGATACCTTGAATATAATAATATTATACCGTCACTCCAAGCTGGATTTCGACCGCAATGCTCCACACTTGATCAAATACTCTGCCTTGAACATAAAATCCGCACCTCTCTCTGAAGCAGCAAATTTTGTATTGTTTTCTACATAGACCTCAAAGGAGCTTTTGATAGCTTTCTTCATACTTGCCTCCTGGCAACGCTTGCACGTTTAGGTGTACGGGGAAGATTACTTTTATGGTTACAGTCCTATCTTACGAACAGGACCTCAAAAGTCTATATACAAGGCGAGTTTTCCGATGGCATCCCAATACAAACGGGTGTCCCGCAAGACTCCATACTAAGCCTAACCGTTTTTGCTGCATTCTTAGCAGATTTACCTAACACCCATCCTGTTCACCTCTCGGTGTATGCCTGAAACAATCGAACACTATCGCTTTCACTGCTTTCGACATCATAATGCCAGAGTAAATCTCAAACAAGTACTTATCTCACTTAAAATACCCTTTACCATCAAGCATATATTAGGAGGCGGTGACTACTCGTTACAGGAAAAATACCAAATAGTCAAAGCACTGGCTAAATATCTCCAGTCGACCAATAAATTGGGTCACATCTGACCCGTGCCACATTTATACCTGGCGCCACCAACAGCTAAACACAGACAACAACCGCCTCGTCGCAGCACCAAGGATCAGCTGACGCCATAAACACAACACACCGCCCTACGGTGCTGCGAGTCTCCCTCTAACACACACCTCTGTTCTAGTCGCCGCTCCTCTGTCTACAGCACAACGCAACAAGCACTTTTGAAACTCTTATCATCCTCAACATAAACGCCTTTACCAACATGTGTACTGGTGCAGTCGTCATGAGGACAAACCCTTCATGCAAACTGCACCTACTATCAAGAACAAGAAGAGGAGTGTAGTGTTCTCTATACATAGATTTTTTAATAAATCTTTAAAGGATGACTATAATATTCACAATATATTGTGTTCATTCATTGTTTCGAGAGAAATGCTATGCGAGAATATGACCATTTGTTGGTGGGTCACGACTATACGTTTTTCTCTCCGCTTCTAAACACAAACACACACACAAGAGAGAGGAGTATAGCATGACGCTACAAGATGACCCAGACAAACTGAAGGAATGGTCCGACATATGGCTACTAAAGTTCAACCCAAGTAAATGTAAGGTAATAAAACTAGGAGGAGGAACTAGGAGGCCCGTCACTGGATACCGAATGAGAGATGAATTCCTTCACGAAACGGACAGAGAGAAAGATCTAGGAATTGATATCACGCCAAACTTGTCTCCTGAAGCCCATATAAAAAGAACAACATTAGCAGCCTATGCAAGGCTCGCTAACATCAGAACTGCTTTCAGAAACCTGTGTAAGGAATCCTTCAGAACCTTGTATACCACATATGTAAGGCAAATCCTGGAGTATGCAGCCTCAGCATGGAGCCCGTATATAGTCAAGCACAAGACAAAGCTGGAAAAAGTTCAGAGGTAGGCCACTTGGATAGTCCCAGAACTAAGAGGCATGAGTTATGAGGACAGACTACGTGAACTGCACCTCACGTCGCTGGAGGACAGAAGAGCTAGGGAAGACATGGTCACCAAATACAAAATACTCAGGGAATTGACAGGGTAGACAAGGATGGATTATGTAACATGAGTGGTACACGCACAAGGGGACACAGGTGGAAGCTGAGTACCCAAATGAGCCACATAGACATTAGAAAGAACTTTTTCAGTGTCAGAGTAGTTAATAAATGGAATGCACTAGGAAGTGATGTGGTGGAGGCTGACTCCATACACAGTTTCAAAAGTAGATATGACAGAGCCCAGTAGGCTCAGGAATCTGTACATGACTTACTGACGACTGTGACAACCACTGGCCTCAGAACACAGTGCACAGTAGATAAGTGATCCCTACATAAGATTGTGACGACCAGTGGCCTCAAAACAAGGTGCACAGTGTTACCAATCGTACGTCACGGCTCGAAACCCTGACAACAGCATGACCTTAAATGTCTAGGTCCAACTACAAAATGCTGTTCTCTAGAGCGGGTCACCAGTGTAACCACATAATTGGCACAGGCAAAGAATTAAAGTATTTCTCCCTTAGGACTGAAGAAATATAAAGTTTTAATATATATTAACAATATTATTCTCAATATTATATAAATTACAGATGGACAAGATCACTTATAAAGCAAAATCACAAATACTGTCTCTCCTATAATATAATATATTATGGCAAAACACAAATGTTAACAGACTTATCTCCAAAGATGTTATTCCTCCTGGTTCGTGCTAGCCACTGACTACTTTAGCAACGGGAGTCAAAATCATTACTTATGCCCCGCGAAAAATTGCCAAACTTAAAGAGTATTAATTTAACTTACATGGAGCAATATATTGTGACAAGAGTAATCTTTAACTAACTTAATTAATGCTCAGATTAACATGCATAACAGAGGTAATGTAATTATTAATACATGCAGTAATTAAAATAAAACAACAGAGGGAAATGTGGGCAACGCCCCCCAACAACTAAACTTCTCACGGGCAGTTGCCCCCTAATGTTCAAACACTTATAGATTCACATACTGTTACCCACTTATGATCATTACAAACCACTTTTCCCACGGAATCAGCCGTGAGCAAACAAAGAAAATATAACCGTTCCCACGGTGGGTAAAGTTGGGCCTATTCCAACATATAATATATAACTCATACCAGCAATGAAATATATAAACACCTAACTCACATACAGGTAATAAAATATATAATCATATTATACGCAATGCATATATAAGAACAAATTAATTTATTCAATTACGTATCTTATAGAGGTACGTAACACATAGTAGCTAAGTGATTCTCACTGGCGACTGTAACGACTACTGGCATCAGAACACGGTGCACAGTAGCTAAGAGATCGCTACTTACTGATGACAGTGACCTCAGAACACGGTGCACAGCAGCTAAGTGATTCCTTCTTATTGACGACTGTGACGATCAGTGGCCTCAGAACAAGGTGCACAGTAGCAAAGTGATTCCTTCTGACTGACGACTGTGACGACCAGTGGTCTCAGAACACGGTACACAGTAATTAAGTGATCCCCCACTTGATGACGACTACTGGGTTCAGAAAGTGGTACACAGTAGATAGTTACGCTTAGTGACTATTTTCATCTCAGAGTAGCAAAGTTATCACAATTTATTCATGCGACAATCATATATATTGGGTACTATATTTAATATTTTACTGAAAGTATATATATGTCAATATATACACATACGTTTATATATAAATACTTTTCATTCTCTTTAATGCTTTTTTTTTTTGTTTTTATACAAAACTAGCAAAAAAGTTAATAAGATTTATAAAATATCTTTAAAACTGTACATTATTTTATATATGCTATTTAATTTTGGATATTAAATAATATATTAGTTAAAAATTGATTGTAATTAAGAAGATATAAATGCTATTTATTTCCTTGTGCTCCATCACACGTAAGAAAGATTGTAGAGTTGTTTTTTTATAAATCTTTTAAGGGTGACTATAATATTAACAATATATTATGTTCATTCATTGTTTCGAGAGAAGTGCGATGCTGGAAGATGACCATTTGTTGATGGGTCATGACTATAGGCGCACCCTTTCTCTCCTCTTCTAAACCTTCTTTCTCTTTATACACGACGACCACTAGGAAGCCTCGTGATGGTGCGAGTCACCAAACTCTTGTGGGTTGCAACCACACTGGTCTCAGAACAGAGTACACAGTAGCTAAGTGATCCTCTCATACTGACGACTGTGACGACCAGTGGCCTCAGAACACAGTAGCTAAGTGATGACTACTTACTGACGACTGTGACGACCAGTGGCCTCAGAACAAGGAGCACAGTAGTTCAGTGATCCCTACTTACTGACTCTGTGACAATCACTGGCTTCAGAATACGGTGCACAGTAGCAAAGTGATTCCAATTACTGACAACTGTGACGATCACTGACCTCAAAACACGGTGCACAGTAGTTTTTTTTTTGAGATATATACAAGAGTTGTTACATTCTTGTACAGCCACTAGTACGCGTAGCGTTTCGGGCAGGTCCCTGGAATACGATCCCCTGCCGCGAAGAATCGTTTTTTCATCCAAGTACACATTTTACTGTTGCGTTAAACAGAGGCTACAGTTAAGGATTTGCGCCCAGTAAATCTTTCCCGGCCAGGATACGAACCCATGACATAGCGCTCGCGGAACGCCAGGCGAGTGTCTTACCACTACACCACGGAGACTGTTAAATGATCACAACCTACTGATGACTGAGTGACGACCATTAGCCTCGGAAACAGGTGCACAGTAGCTAAGTGATCCTTACTTACTTATGACTGTGTGACGACCAGTTGTCTCAGAAACAGGTGCACAGTAGCTAAATGATCAACACTTACTGATGACAGTGACGACCAGTGGCATCAGAACATAGTACACAGTAGTTAAGTGATCACTACTTACTTACGACTGTGACGACCAGTGGCCTCAGAACAAGGTGTACAGTAGTTAAGTGATCCCCACTTACTGACGACCGTGACGAAAAGTGGCCTAAAAACACGGAACATGGTAGCTAAATGAGCTCCACTTTCTGACAACTCTGTGACGACCACTGGCCTCATAACACGGTACACAGTAGCTAAGTGATCCCTGCATACTGACAACAGTGACGCCTACTGGCCTCAGAACAAGGTGCACAGTAGCTATTAACTCATGCCGACGCCTGTGATCTCAGTTCAGAATACCCAAGTTATCACCAATTATTGATGAGGTTGAATCTAATCTGTATATTTACTACTATTGTTACTAGGCACTACAGACAAAATTTTATGTTAATAATAAAGCAAACAAATTTTTTAATACAAATTTTTTTATTTTATTTTCAAAAGATATTGTCATTTTTTATATAAACTCAATAACGTATTTAATGAATTTAAAAAATTTAAAACTTTATAATGTATTAAATATAATTTTTAATTTGTTAAGAGATTTTTTCGCTTAACAAATGATCGTAATTAACAAGACATAAATGCTGTTTATTTGCTTGTCCTCCCCAACATGAGAGGTATACTCTAGTTCTGGGGCCAGATTCACGAAAGCACTTACGCAAGCACTTACGAACGTGTACATCTTTCCTCAATCTTTGACGGCTTTGGTTACATTTATTAAACAGTTTACAAGTATGAAAACTTCCCATTCATCAATTGTTATTGTTATAAACAGCCTCCTGGTGCTTCGGAGTTCATTAACTGTTTAATAATTGGATACAAAGCCGACAAAGTTTGAGAAAAGATGTACAGGTTCGTAAGTGCTTGCGTAAGTGCTTTCGTGAATCTGGCCCCCGGTTTTTTGTCCATCTTTAAAGGGTGACTATAATATTCACAATATAATATGTTTATCCATTGTTTCAAGAGATGCTTGGAGAAGACCATTTGTTGATGGGTCATGACTATAGGCGCACCCTTTCTCTCCTCTTCTAAACCTTCTTTCTCTTAATACACGACGACCACTAGGAAGCCTCGTGATGGTGCGTGTCACCAAACTCCTGTGGGTTGTAACCACACTGGCCTCAGAACACAGTACACAATTGCTAACTGATACCCACTTACTGATGACTGTGTGACGACCACTACCCTGAGAGCACGTTTTACAGTAACTAAGAGATCCATACTTACTGATGACAGAGACCTCAAAACACAGTGCACAGTAGCTAAGTGATTCCTACTTATTGACGACTGTGACGACCACTGGCCTCAGAACACGGTGCACAGTAGTTAAGTGATTCCCCACTTATTGACGACTAATGGGCTCAGAACGTGGTACACAGTAGATAATTACGCATATCGTAGACTGTGATCTCAGTTTAGGGTAGCAAAGCCACAATAAATTGTTCATTTAACAATCGTATAATAAGTACTATACGCAAAATTTTGTGAGCAACAAATCAGCTTACAACGCAAATTTTAATATAAATATCTTCTTATTTTTTTATTTTTTTCCAGTTTTATACAAAATTATTTAAATTATTTTAAAATGCCTTCTGAAAAATATATTATTTTATATATGCTATTTAATTTTTGATACAAAATAATATTTTGACTCTGAATTGATTGTTATTAAGAAGATATAAATGCTATTTATATGGTTGCGCTCCTTCACTCTTGAAGAGGACAGTAGGGTTGGTTTTTTATCAATCTCTTAAGGGTGTCAATTATATTCACAATATATAGTGTTCATTTATTATTTCGAGAGAAGTGAGATGCTGGAAGATGACCATTTGTTGATGGGTCATGACTATAGGCGCACCCTTTCTCTCCTCTTCTAAACCTTCTTTCTCTTTATACACGACGACCACTAGGAAGCCTCGTGATGGTGCGAGTCACCAAACTATTGTGGGTTGCAACCACACTGGTCTCAGAACACCGTACACAGTTGCTAAGTGATCCATACTTACGACTGTGACGACCTGTGACCTCAAAACACTAAGTAACTAAGTGATCCCCACTTACTGATGACTGTGACGACCTGTGGCCTTAGAACACAATACATAGTAGCCAAGTAAACCCCACTTACTGACAACTGTGACGATCACTGGCCTCAAAACACGGTACATAGTAGCTAAGTAATTACCACATATTGATGACTGTGTGACGACAACTGGTGTGGCATGAGGCCCTCTGGGGTGGCATGAGGCCCTCGGGTGTAGTGAAGCACTCTGGTGTACTGTGAGGCACTCTGGTGTACTGTGAGGCACTAGTGTACTGTGAGGCACTCTAGTGTACTGTGAGGCACTCTAGTGTACTGTGAGGCACTCTAGTGTACTGTGAGGCACTCTGGTGTGGTGAGGCACTCTGGCGTTTTAAGACACTCTGGTGTGGTGAGACACTTTGGTGTGGTGAGGCACTCTGGTGTGGTGAGACACTTTGGTGTGGTGAGGCACTCTGGCGTTTTAAGACACTAAGGCGTTGTAAGGCACTCTGGTGTGGTGAGGCACTCTGGCGTGGTGAGACACTCTGGTGTGGTGAGACACTTTGGTGTGGTGAGGCACTCTGGCGTTTTAAGACACTAAGGCGTTGTAAGGCACTCTGGTGTGGTGAGGCACTCTGGCGTTGTGAGGCACTCTGGCATTGTGAGGCTTTCTGGTGTGGTGAGGCACTCTGGTGTGGTGAGGCACTTTGGTGTGGTGAGGCACTCTGGTGTAGTGAGGCACTCTGGTGTTGTGAGGCACTCTGGTGTTGTGAGGCACTCTGGTGTAGTGAGGCACTCTGGTGTACTGAGGCACTCTGGTGTGGTGAGGCACTCTGGTGCAGTGAGGCACTCTGGTGTAGTGAGGCACTCTGGAGTAGTGAGGCACTCTGGGGTAGTGAGACACTCTGGGGTAGTGAGACATTCTGGTGTAGTGAGGCACTCTGGTGTAGTGAGACACTCTGGGGTAGTGAGACACTCTGGGGTAGTGAGACACTCTTGTGTAGTGAGACACTCTGGGGTAGTGAGACACTCTGGGGTAGTGAGATACCCTGAGGTAGTGAGACACCCTGAGGTAGTGAGACACCCTGAGGTAGTGAGACACTCTGAGGTAGTGAGACACTCTGAGATAGTGAGACACTCTGAGGTAGTGAGACACTCTGAGGTAGTGAGACACCCTGAGGTAGTGAGACACTCTGAGGTAGTGAGACACTCTGAGGTAGTGAGACACTCTGAGGTAGTGAGACACTCTGAGGTAGTGAGGCACTCTGAGGTAGTGAGACACTCTGAGGTAGTGAGACACTCTGAGGTAGTGAGACACTCTGAGGTAGTGAGACACTCTGAGGTAGTGAGACACTCTGAGGTAGTGAGACACTCTGAGGTAGTGAGACACTCTGAGGTAGTGAGACACTCTGAGGTAGTGAGACACTCTGAGGTAGTGAGACACTCTGAGGTAGTGAGGCACTTTGGTGTGGTGAGGCACTCTGTTGTAGTGAAAAACTCTGGTTTAGTGAGGCACTCTGGTGTAGTGAGGCACTCTGGAGTAGTGAGGCACTCTGGGGTAGTGAGACACTCTGGTGTAGTGAGGCACTCTGGGGTAGTGAGGCACTCTGGGGTAGTGAGGCACTCTGGAGTAGTGAGGCACTCTGGGGTAGTGAGGCACTCTGGTGTAGTGAGGCACTCTGGGGTAGTGAGGCACTCTGGGGTAGTGAGGCACTCTGGAGTAGTGAGGCACTCTGGGGTAGTGAGACACTCTGGGGTAGTGAGACACTCTGAGGTAGTGAGACACTCTGAGGTAGTGAGACACTCTGAGGTAGTGAGACACTCTGAGGTAGTGAGACACTCTGAGGTAGTGAGACACTCTGAGGTAGTGAGACACTCTGAGGTAGTGAGACACTCTGAGGTAGTGAGACACTCTGAGGTAGTGAGACACTCTGAGGTAGTGAGACACTCTGAGGTAGTGAGGCACTTTGGTGTGGTGAGGCACTCTGTTGTAGTGAAAAACTCTGGTTTAGTGAGGCACTCTGGTGTAGTGAGGCACTCTGGAGTAGTGAGGCACTCTGGGGTAGTGAGACACTCTGGTGTAGTGAGGCACTCTGGGGTAGTGAGGCACTCTGGGGTAGTGAGGCACTCTGGAGTAGTGAGGCACTCTGGGGTAGTGAGGCACTCTGGTGTAGTGAGGCACTCTGGGGTAGTGAGGCACTCTGGGGTAGTGAGGCACTCTGGAGTAGTGAGGCACTCTGGGGTAGTGAGACACTCTGGGGTAGTGAGACACTCTGGGGTAGTGAGACACTCTGGGGTAGTGAGACACTCTGGGGTAGTGAGACACTCTGGGGTAGTGAGACACTCTGGGGTAGTGAGACACTCTGAGGTAGTGAGACACTCTGAGGTAAGTGTGAACTCTTAATCTGGCTTAATACCTCAACTGTACTCTGTGCTTCATCAGAGTTGATATTCAGCTACATTGGCTCGTATTTTCGCTCATTGCTCATATTTTCTGTTATTCATAAACCCGATCAAACCATCCTAACCTAACTTATTATATATAACAAACAAATACATTCTACAGACCAGTTGTTGTTGTTGTTTAGTGACATCACGAAAGCGACCTCAGGTATAGGGATAATGTATTGCTGGCCATTAGCACATAGGTGTGAAGGTATTACAGTACCTTACTGGTCAACTATGTATGACGTCACCAGACAACCAATGCGACCTTTAGCATCCTACCTGTATATGTACTGTATTTGATGCTATTATTCAAAAATGACTAGACTAACCATCCCCCTCCTAACCTAATCAGAGGTTAAAGAATATGCATTTAATCATCCATGACTGTAATTATTATTCTGTAATAAGTGCAAAGTATAACAGCAGCCCAAATGTCGTACCGCAATTTAAGCAGAATCGTACATCTGGCAGCAGGCAAGCTGACCTTAAAAGCAACTAGCTCCAGCACTTGTGCAATATCCGACTTCGCTGTCTTGTATCTATCAAATCGACCATGTATATTTGTGAACTTTGCAAGGCTCCTAAACTAGGACCATTCCACCTGTGCCAGGCGAGATGTGCTGAATGTAGGATAACCTTCACCGCCAATCCTCGGCATCAGTGTGTTATTTACTGTGAGCAGTGCTTTAAAATACCTCGTGGACATTTTGATAAGATTTGTCGCTCGTGCTCCAAAGTGATTTGTTCTATCCGTAAGTATCAGTGTGGTTATGACAACTGCAGAAATTTCCCATAGATATGTTGTGAGTTATAGCATATTTATAGTTACTATTGAAAAAAATGACTTAACAGCAGCATCAGATACTATTTGTATTAATATTCTGAACAAAAAATACATTCTTTATTAAATTGCGGCAGCTAAAATTTATGTATGAATTATTATTTACAATTAGTCGTAGAGCTATACAGCATTCCTTAAAAAATACGCATAACTATATAAAATAATTAAAATCTACAGGTCGCAACCCTGATGCATGTCCATTTTGCATGTATCTAGACGATTCCGAGTCTGATACTAGTTCTGATTCAGAGCACTCAGATGCATCATCGCACCACAGCGTCCAGTACGAAAGTAAGTTAAATATAATTTTTCTGCAATATTAAACTATCCCCAATTCTTGTTAGATATATTTATATAAATACTTCGCTTATCATCTTCAATTATTATTTACATGATCATTTATATGATTTTAGGCTCGCCAACTCAGCAGTTAGTGGAGGTAGAGGAAGAATATCCTCGTGGAGGAGGTGGTGAAGAGCCTAGCACGAGCCGAGCTCGCTCACCGACACCAGAAGATAATGACAACATGGAAAGTTCTAATTGTAAGTAACATCCACATTAATTATTATTATTTTCATATTTCAATAATGCCATTATTATTATTATTAAACTCCCTATATTAAAATTTTATTGACTGAAAATCATTATTATTGTTACTTATAGGTTCTCAACTGGAGGACGAAGAAGACTCCCTGCATTTAGTTTGGGAAGCAGATTCCGATATGGATGCCAGCCAGCCTATCGCCAATTCGCCACCACCACCTCAGGAACAGGAACAGCAGCAGCAGGTAGATGTTTTACTTCCTCCTCAACCCGAAGTGCTTGAAGTGATTAATAATTTCAATGGGGGGTACATACGCCATTCATATAGCATCCCAGATCATGCTCAAGGAGATCCTGCCCATTATTTGACTATATATCGTGATTATTTTATTCGGCAAATAGAATCCTTGTTTGATGCCATTCATCCCAATTTCCCTCCTGCCCTCTTGATATACCCCGATTTTTCTTTTAATTTACAACGGCTTAATCAAGAAAATGAACCTGATTTTGAGGGAGAGTTGCCTATAAGGGCCGAGCAACGCACTGTATCTAGGCATGAGGCTAGTGTTGTCGTAGATCAATGGATTGCTGAACTGGAAAATAAGTTAGAAGAGTTCTTTGCCGAGACAGAAGGCTCGAGTCTAGGTATACAGAGCATTTCTGGCTTTTATATTAATTCTATAGCTGTTCAACATCCCATCCGTCTAGGAGAATACGTACCTTATCCAGATAAATTGCGCGGTTCAAGACATATTTTCAACCCTAAAGGTGAACAAAATATATGTTTGATCCAATGTTTGGCAGCATACATGTCTAGCTCAGGGGATGACATTAGATAATATCCGCAGATTTTCCAAGTCAGCCAGGTGGTGTCTTAGATTTGTCCGCTGGAGTGAGGATATTGAAATTCCCATAACATATGGTAACATCAATAAAATAGAAAGCATAAATAAATTAAGTATTTTTATCTATGTGCTCACACGTGAAGACAATAGGTACTATATTAGCTTAGCTAGGAAAGGTAGAGAACATTCTGCCCGTAAAGTACCTTTGCTCATGCTAGAGGATCAGCATCTTGTGCTCATTAAAGATTTCAATCAGTATGTTCGCAACATGCGCGGCCATTCATATGAGATCCCTAACAATCATATATACTGTCATTCATGTTTAATTCATTTGTCACCTGATGCTATGCGGGATCACGAAGAGTCATGTGAAGTTAAACAAACATTGAAATTTTACCCTGAAGGTCATAAAATCAAGTTCAAAAATTACGGTAGGGGATATGGACCCTCTCACACGGCATATTATGATTTCGAGTGCTTGTTGGACCCCTCCAATCCTCGAGGTATGATTGAGAAGCGTCACAAAGCCGTGTCATATGCTTTTATCATCATCAACAGGGAATTGGAGGTGGTAGAGAAATTAACGTATATGGGGGATGATCCTGTGAATCATTTCATAGATACTTTGGAGAAGGCGTGGAAGAGAATCAAATCTACCATGCCTAAATACAAAATATCTATGACACGTGAACATTGGCAGGCCTATAGACGTCAGACCACATGTGAAATGTGTTATAGGCCATTTAAATCAGCTATGGACAAGCACCGTCATCATGATCATGCTATTGAATTTAATAATTATCTTGCAGCCTATTGCCAAAGGTGCAACATTTTATGCAGAAATTCTTATAAATATTTATACACATTCTCTCACAATGCAGCTTATGACCTCGGGGTAATTTTAAATGAATTGTCTAACCTCCCTAACCGTGAAATTGATATTGCCTCCAAAGATGGATTTAAGTTCATGAAAGTAGATATCGGTAAACTTCGGTTTATGGATAGTCTGGCTTTACTAAATGGTGGGCTTGAAAAACTAGCTAAAGAACATATTAAGGAAGGTAAACCCACCACTTACACCTCAGTTATGCTAGATGACGTCCCTGTAGCCGCCCACCATTTATTAAAGACAGGCAAACAGGTATTCTGCTATGATTATATTTCATCTTTGGAGAAATTAAATGAACCGGCTCTTCCTCCTCCCGAAGCCTTCTACAATAGTTTAAAGCACGAGGCCATAAGCGAGAGCGATTATGAACAGGCTAAAGAAGTCTTCAGATTAGCGGAATGCAAGACCATTGGGGATTACTTGAAGGTCTATTTGAAAGTAGATAATGGACTATTGTGTGATGTGTTTACTGTATGGCGCAAGACCATGCTTGAGCTGTACAAGTTAGACATTACACACTATGTCTCGTTATCTAGTTTTGCATGGGACGCTTTCTTGTTTAAGAGTCAAGTTGTCTTGGACTCTATTTCTGATCCCCATTTGTACGATGTATTGCGTAGAAATCTAAGAGGCGGATTTACCTCTGTTGTACGACAACACACAAGAGTACAAAATGAGCATACGGGGGCTGATCCTTCTAGCACCGATAAATATATTCTTTATTTAGATTTTAATGGCCTATACGCCACCTGTATGACAGAACTGCTTCCTCAAGGCGGGATCCGTAAATTATCTGCTGCCGAATGCGATGATTGGCTCCAACAAGGATTGGAAAATATTGCTTGTGATGGGGATAAGGGGTATTGGGTCATGTGTGATACCAAGCATGTCGCACCTGAGGTGGCTCGATACACCGATGACTTGCCATTAACCCTGTCACATGCTAATATTTCAACTGATCTTCTGTCCGATTATAGCAAACATATTTTAAATACCGAAGATCGTAAACTCCCCAAGAAAAACAATAAATTAATTGCCTCACATCTCCCTCAAAAAGATTACCTGGTGAGTTTAGATTTGCTTCAGATGCTGATGAAATTGGGATTAGAAGTAGCTAAGGTAAATGCAGTTTATGAATTCCAACAGAGCAAGTACCTTAAGGAATTTGTCGAAACAAATGCTCGTGAACGTGCAAATACACCTTGCGCCATTAAGGGTAAAGCTTTCAAGTTGGTATCAAATGCAATTTACGGCAAGAGTTTGACAAATGTGAGTAAATATGGCGATCAGCAATATTTAGTTACATCACGAGACAAATTCCAAAAGCATGCACGCAATCCGTTCTTCAAACGGAGCATTTTGTTAAGTGAAGACAGAGTCATTTGCACAGTTAAGAAACAATCACTTAATACACCAATACACCAATACCTATCTGGGGTTCCAGATCTTGCAAATAGCTAAGAGGATCCTATATGATTTTTGGTACAATACTGTCAAAGCTCATTATGGAGACAAAGCTAGATTGCTGTATACGGATACAGATTCGTATTTGATTGAATTAAGCTGTCCAAATGCTTTTGAGGAATTAAATAAACTGCCTTTATCTCAGCATATGGATTTCAGTAATTTCCCTCCTGAAAATCCCTATTTCGATGACTCTCTCAAAGGTCAACTAGGTTTGTTAAAATCGGAAGTTGGAGCCAAAATTATCAAGGAACTCATTGCATTGAAGCCTAAAATGTACTCAATTCTCACTCAAGATCAGGTTCAGATCTGTCGTTGTAAAGGAATTCCCACTTATCATCAGTCTAAACTCACTCATGCAGCTTTCCAAAGTGCTTTAGAGTTAAATATTGGGCAGAGGTTCCAATCCAGATCTATTAGGAATGTTAAAGGCCGTATGTGTACCTGTCTCACTACAAAACGTGGATTGTCTGCCTTTGACGATAAACGTTATGTACTGAGTCCTACACAGTCTTTGGCGTATGGACACCCCGATATACCTCGAGCAGAAATTCATGAAGAAGAGAATGAGGAGGAGGAGGAGGATGTACCTGCACCTGCTGCTGCTGCTGCACGTCCTGTGAGACGTGGATTCCATCCCATATTCAACATGTGGGGAAAACGCGATGCATTGGTTAACAAGACGTATCCTCACAATTAGTGACTGAAGAAATTGGTGATGGAACTTTGCAACCTCCCCTAACCTATCTTTGGGTTCGAAAATTGCAACCTCCCTTAACCTATCTTTGGGTTTAAAAATGGCTGCCTCCCCTAACCTGTCATTGATGTTTGAAAAATTGCTGCCTCCCCTAACCTGTCATTGATGTTTGAAAAATTGCTGCCACCCCTAACCTGTCATTGATGTTTGAAAAATTGCTGCCTCCCCTAACCTGTCATTGATGTTTGAAAAATTGCTGCCTCCCCTAACCTGTCATTGATGTTTGAAAATTGCTACCTGTCATTGATGTTTGAAAAATTGCGGGGCCCCTGACTCATCACTGATGATCTGAAAATGCAGTCTCCCTTAACCTATGTTGAAAATGTTCTGTTGTATATCTATGTTGAAAATGTTCTGTTGTTCATAAAAAATAAAAGTTTGTGAAATGTATACTTTGATGTTTTTATAAAACCGTGCCCCCCTAACCTATGTTTTGAAAATGTTCTATGCAAAAAATAAAAAATATGAAATGTATACTTTGATGTTTCTATGAAAACCTCCCATGTTTAAATATAATAACCTTATCATACTTATGTCAGTACAAACCCAACACGAGTCATGGATAGTTCACCTATCACTGAAGAGCAACTCGATATTTTCAACGAACCCAGCAGAATAATCATTGCAGGATTTTCCAATGGCGGAAAATCTTATTTGTGCACTAAACTCGTACAAAAATACCATCTGAAATTCTCCAGTATTATTATATGTGGCGGCAGTTACAGAGCATTGCTAGACGATCCAGTAATTAACAAGAAAATAATAGCTCAACCTGAAATTATTAACCCTTTAGATAAACGTACAGATGATTCACCTATTTTAATTATTATCGATGACTTGTTCATCGAATCTGCTAATTCCAAAATTGTGTCTGATATCTTCACTAAAGGCAGACATCTTGCTATTTCGTGCATATTCATTACCCAAAATATATTTTTCTCTGGGAAATATGCTAGAAGTATCAGTTTAAACGCCTCCCATTTCATATTAGTGAAATCTAGAGATTTAGCTCAAATTGAGACTTTAGGGCAGCAGTTATTTGGAAAACAAGATTCTAAAAAGCTTTTGGATATCTACAAGAAAGCCATCAGTAAACCTTATGGGTATTTATTAGTGGATTTAGGAGTGAAAACCCCTGAACGCATCACCTTCCGTAGCAATATTGTTGGTGAGCATCCATACGAAATTGTATACCAATGGTGAATGTACTAAACAACAACCACAAGGGGAGGTTAGGGGGGTTGGGTGTATAGGATGTGTCCCCCACAACAACAACAACAACCACAAGGGGAGGTTAGGGGGGTGGGGTGTATAGGATGTGTCCCCCACAACAACAACAACAACAACCACAAGGGGAGGTTAGGGGGGTTGGTATATCGGATGTATAAAACAGCTAAAACCATACAATCAGATATCACTTTATTAGAAGATGGAGCACGTACTAGATAAAATTTATTATAACCCCTCATCCACAGGAGGGTTAGGGGGGTTCAATAGGTTGAATAAAGCAGCTAAAACCCTAAAGCCAGATATTACTTTATCAGATGTCAAAGAATACTTGAAATCGTCTAAAGCTTTCACTTTGCACGCATTAAAACCTCGCAAATTTCAACGAAGAAAGGTGCTGAGTCCTAAACCCCGTATATATTTAGCTTGTGATTTAGCAGAAATGGGATTAATAGCTAAACACAATGATGATATTAAATACATTCTCGTCTGTGTCGATATTTTTTCACGGTATGCGCAAGTAGCACCTCTGATACGCAAAGATGGACAGACTGTGAGTAAGGCTCTGAAAAACATATTGGAATCCTCATATTTCCAAGGAATACGTAAAATTAATACAGATTGAGGAGGTGAATTTTATAATTCTCATATGCAACGAATGCTTGCAGCTAAAAATATTAAACTGTATAGCGTATTTTCTCAAGAAACAAAAGCCGCTATCGCCGAACGCTTTATACGTACCATGAAAACTAACATTTATAAATATATGACTGCGCACAATACCTCGAGATATCTGCCCATATTGCCTGATATCATAAAGGCTTATAACACAACACCCCACCAGAGGGTTAGGTGGTCGGACTCCAGTTGACGTTCATGCTTTATCTCGTCCACAAGATATAAAGAAACAGTTCAATCTCATGTATAAAAGTAAGGACAAACCTAAAGCAGGTCTTAGTTCTCTACTAGCTGTCGGGGACACAGTTCGCATTACTCTCTCCAACAGAATTTCGACATTCAAGAAAGGTTTTGCAAGACAAAACACGGAAGAAATTTTCAGAATTATTCGTATAGATAAAAGCCAGCCTATCCCATTATACTTTTTACAAGATTTGAATAACAAGCCTATTGACAGTGGGTTTTACAAGGAAGAATTAACCCTAACCCATTTACCAGCTGCATTTAATATTGAGAAAGTACTACGCAAACGTACATTGCCTAATAATAAATTACAGTATAAAGTAAGGTACGAAGGCTACGATTCTTCATTTGATCAGTGGATTGATGCTGATGATTTGTTGAAGATATGAAGAAGCCATTAGTATACAAGTACAGAGAGTTGGTGACCTTGCTGAGCAAACTTAATTCCTCAGCCAGGAAAAAATTAATTGCTCAGTTTAAAAAACCACATATTCATTGCTTGTCAGAGATTTTCAACAATTTTCTGAAAAATAGGCTTCCGGTTAAAAAGAAAGTTATAGTCAAATTGAAGAAATACAGAGACACCTTGCATTCGCTGGCTTGCAAGAAACCCTCTATTTCAAACAAAAAGCGTATTTTATTGACTCGTAAAGGAGGCAGTATCCTCGGTATATTATTACCCATAGCTGCTAGTTTAATATCCAGGCTATTTAATAGATAAAAAATGAAATAATATTATCTAGTGCCTCGTAAATCCATAGATGAGAGACCTGCTAAAGTACCAGTAGTTAAAAAAGCAGAAGTATCGCCATCACTAGCTCCAACACCAGCAGCAAGTACTCCAGTAGCACCAGTTCCAGTACGAGCTAATCCTTCAATAGTACATTTGGTACATTTAAAATTGAAAGCTAAAGATCATGATTATGCTACTTCGCTGTTGAATTATTTTGATGAAATCAAGATGGTGCAATGGGACGTCAATGGGAATCTGCAAATGCCAGTGACTGGAATAAACATAATTGATGATATTTTAACTAAAATGACGATTCACCGCTCTGTATTCCCACGAGAAAAATTACCGCTGGTAAAATTATTCATCTCTTTAACCTCAACTCCACGAGATATGTTTAGGAATACAGAATCTCGTAAACAAGTATTTAATGATGACGTGGCACTAAGAAGAAAACGGGTGTATACTCCTACTACAGCTGCTGGAGAAACTAAACGCCCTAAAGTTGGCGGAGGAGCAACTTGGCTAGCTTACTAAAGGTGAGTGTATAAATAGATGTGCTGTTTTGTTTTTAGTTTATTCATTCTTAGTCCAGCAATGGATTCCCACGTTATTTACGCTACTAGTGTTTCTAATACAGATTTATTTCCTAATAATGTACCAAGTGCTTTTGAAAACAGACTGTATAATCAACTCGTGCTGGATTCTAGACGCTCCTACGAAATGTGTCTCCAGAATATATTATTGCCTTCGTCATATTACATAATAAGATCGGATGATCTGGAAAGTTATATCCGCGTGAGAATTATGTACCTAGATGTTAAAGGAATTAGTTACAAACATTCCAAATTTCTACCGAAAACTAATATTTTAGCTGGTGGCATAAAGGAAATTATATACGTCATCAATAATGAAATTACCCATATATTTTCACAGAACGATTTGAGTTTTGTGTCTGATGTCTATAAGACGCATTTCCCAAGATATGCTGATGCATATATTAAATATGGATCGATTTCCAATAGAGTAAAGTTCAATACCGCAAGCAGCGATGAGAAAGTATTGTATTATGACGATAATCGAGCAATATGCAGGATTTCCCTATCTTTTGGGGCGAGTATTGGCAAGGTTTTAGGAACTGAACAGCATAAAAATTATGATATATACGTGCACAAGAATTATTTGGATGAAACACCCATATCAGACACGTGCCCCTACCCTCCACAACCCAGGGGCATGATGGATTACTTGTGTGTTTATTGTGATAAAATTGCACCCACGATGTACGGAAATTTATTAGTGAATATATTGGACGTAGTGTCTTTGCAGGGTGGTGAAAGCACGAATAGGAAACTATATAAACCTCTAAATACAAATGTACTGGATAGTATAAGTATTGCAGTAACAGATCCTAATGGGACCCCTATTTATTTTGATAAACGCGGAAGCACAACAGCTGTTTTACATATACGACCCCGAATTGGGTCTATATAATAAGGACATTACAGTTCCGAGCCTCATTACTCATCTGCAAGCTACAAAATGCGCGTCAATTTCATCCCTCCGTCTGTAGACGAAATATTATTCTTAATTAGCCCACCTGCCTCATATAAAGGAGGTGGGCTGAGTGATATTAGAATATTCAATAGGAGTCATATAAGAGGAGGTGGTATATTCAGTTTCCTCACTGGTTTAGCCCGTAAAGCAGCCCCATTTTTAATGAGAACCCTCGCTCCTGCCGTCTTAAGTATGGGTCAGAATGTATTGCAAGACATGCAAACAGGCGAACATTCCTTTAAAAAGCCAATAAAGAAGCATGGGATCGAATCATTGAAGGGAGTTGGCCGTCAGATTTTAGGTGGTGGTAAAAGGCGGAAAAAGTCTAAGAGAAAGGCTAAGGCCATTAAATTAGCACTTATTCGCAGTTTCACAAAAAAGAATAAGAAGAATAAGAGATATAATGACGTGTTTGCATAAATTACAATTCATTCCTCTCATAGCATCCAGCATGAATACTACTACTACACTAGGAGCGGGGCTGCAATCCCCTTTGGAAAGTTACACAGTGGCTGTAACAGATGGATTTCCCAAACTTAATTCAACACGTATGATTGAGTCCTCTATAGCCAGCAGGAAAAATATTGATATTTTACCTGTTAATTTAGGAATTAATAAATTTAAGGACTCGTATATTGAATTTAGAATCCCTGGCATTCCTGGTCATTTCCTGGATATGTCATCACTAGCCCTAGAAGTGGGGTTAGAATAACAGAAGCTGACGCCGCAATAGATTCGGGCAAAAAAGTGACTGTCGCCAATGGATTATCACAAACACTTTTTAAAACAGTGGTGGTGTATTTCAACGAACAAGTAGTTGAAAGTAATTCTTTATTTTCTTATTGGGCGTATATAAAGCTGCTAACGACTCTTTCCAGAAGTAAAATTGATGGTTTTAAGCATCTAGCGCATTTTTATAAAGAAGAGGCGCTAACGATACCCAATAAAATTGATACGCAGTATTTTGCTACGACCACGATAGATCAGGATGAGAAAATGGTTAATATGAAAGAACATGGCATTTATACGTGCTTTAAATTACTGCTGGATATTGCATCTATTAGCGAGTATTTACTGGATAACGTAGATGTAAGAATACGTTTAGAGTTAAATAGTGATTAATGGGTTATTGGCAGTGATACAGCAACTGCTAATTATAAATATAATATAAATATGGCCCGCTTATGGATAGATAGATTAACCCCATTCCCTTCTGGGCTACTAGCTATTAACAGAGCACTCGCCCAAAATAATGGTGCAGTAACGTATATATTTGATAAAACCCTATTTAAAACCTATATTCTAGGACAGGGCCAAAAATCATTAACTATGGACCAACCCTGGGGTGGAGTGATCCCTGAGAAGTTATACATGGCCATTATTGATATGGAAGCCATTTCTGGAGATTATACCTTAAACCCATTATATTTCAACAATTCCGCCTTGAGCAACGTATATATCTCGGTGAACGGCACGAGTTTATTTAATATCGCGTGTGATTTCCCCCATAAATGTTCGAAATTATATTATACGGTCCTGAATGCTGTAGGATTTAATGTAGATAATATTTTGTCCTACGAATCGTTCGTTAAAGGACAAACTCTGCTGGTCTCTAATTTATTACCAGAAGAAATAAAGGGTACAGTTTCCTTGGAAGCGACAGGGAATTTAAGAATTACATTGGAATTTAATACAGCCATAGTGGGAAATAAAGTTATACTGCTGTTTGGTCCTACTACTGGGGTTATGAAAATTAATGCTGACCGACGTATTATTTGTGAAACGAGAGCCTAAGAAACATGAATTGTTTAGAAATAAACAATGGGTTGAAAAATATATATTTAGGGGAAGAAGCCATATATATCGGATGTTATTTAGCGAACGATGTACGGAGAATCTTCAAGAAATTGAATAAAGAGCCAGTGGTATTTATTTTAAATACTTTAGATGAGAAATCCCCTGCAATGATGATGGGTCATTGGATGACTGTGTATGTACACAATAAACCTTCAGGAGCCATTATCGCCCTGTTGGACAGTTTTGGGCTGAAGATGGAATCCCATTAAACGTTATTTACAAGAATTCCTCTCTTATTTTGAAGATTACAGAGTTTACATGTTCACAAAACGCATTCAGAGCATGGACTCGTATTATTGTGGAGCCTATGCCATGTTTTTCGTTTATCAATTATGCAACCTTAACTTGAGAGCTGCACTACATAAATTTGAAACTTTATTTGAATATGGGGAATATGATATGAACGATAGGAAGATAATTCAATTTGCATATTCTAATTTTGCAATGCCTAACTGCAAAAAGACATTTTGCATAGATGGAGAGGATAAATGTCTATCGCTGTGTGATGACTCCTCATATTACTGAGCTGTAAGTATATTTTAGATGTTTGCTGTATATTGTCTTTCATATTATTGCTGATTTATTACTATTATTATTATTATTATTATTATTATTATTCTGTGTTGCTAATATGGTTTTTATTCATTGTTCCAGATATGCTGTGGCAGAGGAACTGGTCTCACAAAAAATTACCAGGATCTGGGATTGCTATGACCAACATCTGAAATATCATGCTTGTTCCCCATTACAATTTTACTGTTAAGACTAGAATGTTAACTTTTATTACCAATAAAATAATAGAAACCTATACAATGCATATTCTTATACCTCTGATTAGGTTAGGTGGGGATGGACAGTCTTATCATTTTTGAATAATAACATCAAATACACATGCCAGTAGGACGCCAAAGGTCGCATTGGATGTCTGGTGACGTCATACATAGTTGACCAGTCAGGTGCTGTAATACCTTCACACCTATATGCTAATGACCATCAATACCTTATCCCTATACCTGAGGTCGCTTTTCACGATGTCACTAAACAACAACAACAACTGGTCTGTAGAATGTATTTGTTTGTTATATATAATAAGTTAGGTTAGGTTAGGTTAGGATGGTTTGATCGGGTTTATGAATAACAGAAAATATGAGCAATGAGCGAAAATACGAGCCAATGTAGCTGAATATCAACTCTGATGAAGCACAGAGTATAGGTGAGGTATTAAGCCAGATTAAGAGTTCACACTTATGTGTGAACCTCCTGGGATCCGCATTTAGCGCGCCTCGCGCCGCATTAGGGATGATGACGTCACAAAAGAAGGTACTTTGCAGAAGGCCTTATTTCAAAAACATGAAAGGCTTTGCTTTTACTGAATGGGTATTTTTGATCTGTGATATGCTACAGTAAGGTGTGGGAGGTATGTTTTTGAGCGAATGTGAGACGTGTATGTGGTTAAGGACAATATTGGTTTACTACTGAACACGCATTGAAATCACCAATGCCCAAAGCTCTGTTTTTCATATAAACGACTGATAGCAGTTTTTTCATTTTAATTTTGCCCTATGCATAATAAACGATCCTTCAAGAAAGATTGTCAAAGCTCAAATTACATTCTCTAGAAAGACGAAGAAGAAATAGGGGTGACATGATAGAGGTGTGACTGAATGGACATAGTAAAGGGGGATATTAATAACTTATTAAACGTATAAACATGAAATAGAACAGGAATGAATTGGATTGGTTTTTTAGATTTAGGAAAATACCAGGGTAAATACAGGTAACAGGGGAAGAACTCGAAAAATACACAAATAACTTCTTGCAGTGCTGCTCCCCTTTTGTTTCATGCAATGACCGATGGTTGGAAGTAAATAGGAAATTTAAAATAGACTAGGGTTGATGGTATTTTACATTAGGTTTCAGGGTTACTGTTGTATCACAAAACACACGACTCTTAGACCGGCTTTTTAATCACCTTGATCGTGCCTGTGCAGGAACGCTCAGCGGCTAGCTGGTGACGTCACTGACCATTGACGATGCCTGTGCATGGGTCAGGCCATGACAGAAAATTCGAGAAAACCCTGGGGCCATAGACCGGCTATTTAATCCCCTTGAACGGACCTGTGCATGGACCATTGAGGCATCGAAAAAAAACACGGGCCATAGACCGGCTTGGGAAAAAAAAGTTCGTAAAACCCAGGGGCCATAGACCGGCTATGAAAGAAAATTTGAGAAAACCCTGGGGCCATAGACCAGCTATTTAATCCCCTTGAACGGACCTGTGCTTGGACCACTGAGGCATCGAAAAAACCACGGGCCATAGACCGGCTTGGGAAAAAAAAGTTCGTAAAACCCAGGGGCCATAGACCGGCTATTTAATCCCCTTGAACGGACCACTGAGGCATCGAAAAAAAACGCGGGCCATAGACCGGCTTGGGAAAAAAAAGTTCGTAAAACCCAGGGGCCATAGACCGGCTATTTAATCCCCTTGAACGTACCTGTGCTTGGACCACTGAGGCATCGAAAAAAAACACGGGCCATAGACCGGCTTGGGAAAAAAGCAAAATAGCCGGTCTATGGCCCGGTTTACACTACTTATGTGGACGGACTGTTATGTGGACGGACTGTTATGTGGACGAACTGTTATGTGGACGGACTGTTATGTGGACGGACTGTTATGAGGACGGACTGTTATGAGGACGAACTGTTATGTGGACGGACTGTTATGTGGACGGACTGTTATGTGGACGGACTGTTATGTGGACGAACTGTTATGTGGACGGACTGTTATGTGGACGGACTGTTATGTGGACGGACTGTTATGAGGACGGACTGTTATGTGGACGGACTGTTATGTGGACGGACTGTTATGTGGACGGACTGTTATGTGGACGGACTGTTATGTGGACGGACTGTTATGAGGACGGACTGTTATGTGGACGGACTGTTATGAGGACGGACTGTTATGAGGACGGACTGTTATTTGGACGGACTGTTATGTGGACGGGCTGTTATGTGGACGGTCTGTTATGAGGACGGTCTGTTATGTGGACGGACTGTTATGTGGACGGTCTTTTATGTGGACGGTCTGTTATGTGGACGGTCTGTTATGTGGACGGTCTGTTATGTGGACGGACTGTTATGTGGACGGACTGTTATGTCGACGGTCTGTTATGAGGACGGACTGTTATGAGGACGGGCTGTTATGTGGACGGACTGTTATATGGACGGTCTGTTATGAGGACGGACTGTTATGTGGATGGACTGTTATTTGGACGGACTGTTATGTGGACGGACTGTTATTTGGACGGTCTGTTATGTGGACGGACTGTTATGTGGACGGACTGTTATGTCGACGGTCTGTTATGAGGACGGACTGTTATGAGGACGGGCTGTTATGTGGACGGACTGTTATGAGGACGGACTGTTATGTGGACGGACTGTTATGTGGACGAACTGTTATGTGGACGGACTGTTATGTGGACGGACTGTTATGAGGACGGACTGTTATGAGGACGAACTGTTATGTGGACGGACTGTTATGTGGACGGACTGTTATGTGGACGGACTGTTATGTGGACGAACTGTTATGTGGACGGACTGTTATGTGGACGGACTGTTATGTGGACGGACTGTTATGAGGACGGACTGTTATGTGGACGGACTGTTATGTGGACGGACTGTTATGTGGACGGACTGTTATGTGGACGGACTGTTATGTGGACGGACTGTTATGAGGACGGACTGTTATGTGGACGGACTGTTATGAGGACGGACTGTTATGAGGACGGACTGTTATTTGGACGGACTGTTATGTGGACGGGCTGTTATGTGGACGGTCTGTTATGAGGACGGTCTGTTATGTGGACGGACTGTTATGTGGACGGTCTTTTATGTGGACGGTCTGTTATGTGGACGGTCTGTTATGTGGACGGTCTGTTATGTGGACGGACTGTTATGTGGACGGACTGTTATGTCGACGGTCTGTTATGAGGACGGACTGTTATGAGGACGGGCTGTTATGTGGACGGACTGTTATATGGACGGTCTGTTATGAGGACGGACTGTTATGTGGATGGACTGTTATTTGGACGGACTGTTATGTGGACGGACTGTTATTTGGACGGTCTGTTATGTGGACGGACTGTTATGTGGACGGACTGTTATGTCGACGGTCTGTTATGAGGACGGACTGTTATGAGGACGGGCTGTTATGTGGACGGACTGTTATATGGACGGTCTGTTATGAGGACGGACTGTTATGTGGATGGACAGTTATTTGGACGGACTGTTATGTGGACGGACTGTTATTTGGACGGTCTGTTATGTGGACGGACTGTTATGTGGACGGACTGTTATGTGGACGGACTGTTATGTGGACGGTCTGTTATGTGGACGGTCTGTTATGAGGACGGACTGTTATGAGGACGGGCTGTTATGTGGACGGACTGTTATGTGGACGGTCTGTTATGAGGACGGACTGTTATGTGGACGGGCTGTTATGTGGACGGTCTGTTATGTGGACGGACTGTTATGTGGACTGACTGTTATTTGGACGGTCTGTTATGTGGACGGTCTGTTATGTGGACGGACTGCTATGTGGACGGACTGTTATGTGGACGAACTGTTATGTGGACGGACTGTTATGTGGACGGACTGTTATGTGGACGGACTGTTATGAGGACGAACTGTTATGTGGACGGACTGTTATGTGGAGGGACTGTTATGTGGACGGACTGTTATGTGGACGAACTGTTATGTGGACGGACTGTTATGTGGACGGACTGTTATGTGGACGGACTGTTATGTGGACGAACTGTTATGTGGACGGACTGTTATGTGGACGGACTGTTATGTGGACGGACTGTTATGAGGACGGACTGTTATGTGGACGGACTGTTATGTGGACGGACTGTTATGTGGACGGACTGTTATGTGGACGAACTGTTATGTGGACGGACTGTTATGTGGACGGACTGTTATGTGGACGGACTGTTATGAGGACGGACTGTTATGTGGACGGACTGTTATGTGGACGGACTGTTATGTGGACGGACTGTTATGTGGACGGACTGTTATGTGGACGGACTGTTATGTGGACGGACTGTTATGTGGACGGACTGTTATGTGGACGGACTGTTATGAGGACGGACTGTTATGTGGACGGACTGTTATGAGGACGGACTGTTATGAGGACGGACTGTTATTTGGACGGACTGTTATGTGGACGGACTGTTATGTGGACGGTCTTTTATGTGGACGGTCTGTTATGTGGACGGTCTGTTATGTGGACGGTCTGTTATGTGGACGGACTGTTATGTGGACGGACTGTTATGTCGACGGTCTGTTATGAGGACGGACTGTTATGAGGACGGGCTGTTATGTGGACGGACTGTTATATGGACGGTCTGTTATGAGGACGGACTGTTATGTGGATGGACTGTTATTTGGACGGACTGTTATGTGGACGGACTGTTATTTGGACGGTCTGTTATGTGGACGGACTGTTATGTGGACGGACTGTTATGTCGACGGTCTGTTATGAGGACGGACTGTTATGAGGACGGACTGTTATGTGGACGGTCTGTTATGTGGACGGTCTGTTATGAGGACGGACTGTTATGTGGACGGTCTGTTATGTGGACGGTCTGTTATGAGGACGGACTGTTATTTGGACGGTCTGTTATGTGGACGGACTGTTATGTGGACGGACTGTTATGTGGACGGACTGTTATGTGGACGGTCTGTTATGTGGACGGTCTGTTATGAGGACGGACTGTTATGAGGACGGGCTGTTATGTGGACGGACTGTTATGTGGACGGTCTGTTATGAGGACGGACTGTTATGTGGACTGACTGTTATTTGGACGGTCTGTTATGTGGACGGTCTGTTATGTGGACGGACTGTTATGTGGACGGACTGTTATGTGGACGGACTGTTATGTGGACGGACTGTTATGTGGACGGACTGTTATGTGGACGGACTGTTATGTGGACGAACTGTTATGTGGACGGACTGTTATGTGGACGGACTGTTATGTGGACGGACTGTTATGAGGACGAACTGTTATGTGGACGGACTGTTATGTGGACGGACTGTTATGTGGACGGACTGTTATGTGGACGAACTGTTATGTGGACGGACTGTTATGTGGACGGACTGTTATGTGGACGGACTGTTATGAGGACGGACTGTTATGTGGACGGACTGTTATGTGGACGGACTGTTATGTGGACGGACTGTTATGTGGACGGACTGTTATGTGGACGGACTGTTATGAGGACGGACTGTTATGTGGACGGATTGTTATGAGGACGGACTGTTATGAGGACGGACTGTTATTTGGACGGACTGTTATGTGGACGGGCTGTTATGTGGACGGTCTGTTATGAGGACGGTCTGTTATGTGGACGGACTGTTATGTGGACGGTCTTTTATGTGGACGGTCTGTTATGTGGACGGTCTGTTATGTGGACGGTCTGTTATGTGGACGGACTGTTATGTGGACGGACTGTTATGTCGACGGTCTGTTATGAGGACGGACTGTTATGAGGACGGGCTGTTATGTGGACGGACTGTTATGTGGACGGTCTGTTATGAGGACGGACTGTTATGTGGACGGGCTGTTATGTGGACGGTCTGTTATGTGGACGGACTGTTATGTGGACTGACTGTTATTTGGACGGTCTGTTATGTGGACGGTCTGTTATGTGGACGGACTGTTATGTGGACGGACTGTTATGTGGACGGACTGTTATGTGGACGGACTGTTATGTGGACGGTCTGTTATGTGGAGGGTCTGTTATGAGGACGGACTGTTATGTGGACGGGCTGTTATGTGGACGGTCTGTTATGTGGACGGACTGTTATGTGGACGGACTGTTATGTGGACGGACTGTTATGTGGACGGGCTGTTATGTGGACGGTCTGTTATGAGGACGGACTGTTATGTGGACGGGCTGTTATGTGGACGGTCTGTTATGTGGACGGACTGTTATCTGGACGGACTGTTATGTGGACGGACTGTTATGTGGACGGTCTGTTATGAGGACGGACTGTTATGTGGACGGGCTGTTATGTGTACGGTCTGTTATGTGGACGGACTGTTATCTGGACGGACTGTTATGTGGACGGACTGTTATGTGGACGGTCTGTTATGAGGACGGACTGTTATGTGGACGGGCTGTTATGTGGACGGTCTGTTATGTGGACGGACTGTTATGTGTACGGACTGTTATGAGGACGGACTGTTATGAGGACGGACTGTTATGAGGACGGACTGTTATGTGGACGGTCTGTTATGTGGACGGACTGTTATTTGGACGGACTGTTATGTGGACGGGCTGTTATGTGGACGGTCTGTTATGTGGACGGACTGTTATGTGGACGGACTGTTATGTGGACGGACTGTTATGTGGACGGTCTGTTATGTGGACGGACTGTTATGGGGACGGACTGTTATGTGGACGGACTGTTATGTGGACGGACTGTTATGTGGACGGACTGTTATGAGGACCGTCTGTTATGTGAACGGACTGTTATGTCGACGGTCTGTTATGAGGACGGACTGTTATGAGGACGGTCTGTTATGTGGACGGACTGTTATGTGGACGGACTGTTATGTGGACGGTCTGTTATGAGGACGGACTGTTATGAGGACGGTCTGTTATGTGGACGGGCTGTTATGTGGACGGTCTGTTATGTGGACGGGCTGTTATGTGGACGGACTGTTATGTGGACGGACTATTATGTGGACGGACTGTTATGTGGACGGGCTGTTATGTGGACGGGCTGTTATGTGGACGGGCTGTTATGTGGACGGGCTGTTATGTGGACGGTGTGTTATGTGGACGGGCTGTTATGTGGACGGGCTTTTATGTGGACGGACTGTTATGTGGACGGACTATTATGTGGACGGACTGTTATGTGGACGGGCTGTTATGTGGACGGGCTGTTATGTGGACGGGCTGTTATGTGGACGGGCTGTTATGTGGACGGGCTGTTATGTGGACGGTTTGTTATGTGGACGGACTGTTATGTGGACGGACTGTTATGTGGACGGACTGTTATGTGGACTTGCTGTTATGTGGACGGTCTGTTATGTGGACGGACTGTTATGTGGACGGACTGTTATGTGGACGGTCTGTTATGAGGAAGGACTGTTATGTGGACGGGCTGTTATGTGGACGGACTGTTATGTTGACGGTCTGTTATGAGGACGGTCTGTTATGTGGACTGTCTGTTATGTGGACGGACTGTTATGAGGACGGACTGTTATGTGGACGGGCTGTTATATGGACGGACTGTTATGTGGACGGACTGTTATGTGGACGGGCTGTTATGTGGACGGACTGTTATGTGGACGGTCTGTTATGTGGACGGTCTGTTATGTGGACGGTCTGTTATGTGGACGGACTGTTATGTGGACGGACTGTCATGTGGACGGACTGTTATGTGGACGGTCTGTTATGAGGACGGACTGTTATGTGGAAGGGCTGTTATGTGGACGGTCTGTTATGTGGACGGACTGTTATGTGGACGGACTGTTATGTGGACGACGGGCTGTTATGTGGACGGTCTGTTATGTGGACGGTCTGTTATGTGGACGGTCTGTTATGTGGACGGACTGTTATGTGGACGGTCTGTTATGTGGACGGTCTGTTATGTGGACGGACTGTTATGTGGACGGACTGTTATGTGGACGGACTGTTTTGAGGACGGACTGTTATGTGGACGGACTGTTATGAGGACGGTCTGTTATGTGGACGGACTGTTATGTTGACGGACTGTTATGTGGACGGGCTGTTATGTGGACGGTCTGTTATGAGGACGGACTGTTATGTGGACGGTCTGTTATGTGGACGGACTGTTATGTGGACGGTCTGTTATGTGGACGGACTGTTATGAGGACGGACTGTTATGTGGACGGACTGTTATGAGGATGGACTGTTATGTGGACGGACTGTTATGTGGACGGACTGTTATGAGGACGGTCTGTTATGTGGACGGACTGTTATGTGGACGGACTGTTATGTGGACGGTCTGTTATGAGGACGGGCTGTCATGAGGACGGACTGTTATGTGGACGGACTGTTATGTGGACGGACTGTTATGTGGACGGATTGTTATGTGGACGGACTGTTATGTGGACGGACTGTTATGAGGACGGACTGTTATGTGGACGGACTGTTATGAGGACGGACTGTTATGAGGACGGACTGTTATTTGGACGGACTGTTATGTGGACGGGCTGTTATGTGGACGGTCTGTTATGAGGACGGTCTATTATGTGGACGGACTGTTATGTGGACGGTCTTTTATGTGGACGGTCTGTTATGTGGACGGTCTGTTATGTGGACGGTCTGTTATGTGGACGGACTGTTATGTGGACGGACTGTTATGTCGACGGTCTGTAATGAGGACGGACTGTTATGAGGACGGGCTGTTATGTGGACGGACTGTTATATGGACGGTCTGTTATGAGGACGGACTGTTATGTGGATGGACTGTTATTTGGACGGACTGTTATGTGGACGGACTGTTATTTGGACGGTCTGTTATGTGGACGGACTGTTATGTGGACGGACTGTTATGTGGACGGACTGTTATGTGGACGGTCTGTTATGTGGACGGTCTGTTATGAGGACGGACTGTTATGAGGACGGGCTGTTATGTGGACGGACTGTTATGTGGACGGTCTGTTATGAGGACGGACTGTTATGTGGACGGGCTGTTATGTGGACGGTCTGTTATGTGGACGGACTGTTATGTGGACTGACTGTTATTTGGACGGTCTGTTATGTGGACGGTCTGTTATGTGGACGGACTGTTATGTGGACGGACTGTTATGTGGACGGACTGTTATGTGGACGGACTGTTATGTGGACGGTCTGTTATGTGGACGGTCTGTTATGAGGACGGACTGTTATGTGGACGGGCTGTTATGTGGACGGTCTGTTATGTGGACGGACTGTTATGTGGACGGACTGTTATGTGGACGGACTGTTATGTGGACGGGCTGTTATGTGGACGGTCTGTTATGAGGACGGACTGTTATGTGGACGGGCTGTTATGTGGACGGTCTGTTATGTGGACGGACTGTTATCTGGACGGACTGTTATGTGGACGGACTGTTATGTGGACGGTCTGTTATGTGGACGGACTGTTATCTGGACGGACTGTTATGTGGACGGACTGTTATGTGGACGGTCTGTTATGAGGACGGACTGTTATGTGGACGGACTGTTATGTGGACGGACTGTTATGTGGACGGACTGTTATGAGGACCGTCTGTTATGTGAACGGACTGTTATGTCGACGGTCTGTTATGAGGACGGACTGTTATGAGGACGGTCTGTTATGTGGACGGACTGTTATGTGGACGGTCTGTTATGAGGACGGACTGTTATGAGGACGGTCTGTTATGTGGACGGGCTGTTATGTGGACGGTCTGTTATGTGGACGGGCTGTTATGTGGACGGACTGTTATGTGGACGGACTATTATGTGGACGGACTGTTATGTGGACGGGCTGTTATGTGGACGGGCTGTTATGTGGACGGGCTGTTATGTGGACGGGCTGTTATGTGGACGGTCTGTTATGTGGACGGGCTGTTATGTGGACGGGCTGTTATGTGGACGGACTGTTATGTGGACGGACTGTTATGTGGACGGTCTGTTATGTGGACGGGCTGTTATGTGGACGGGCTGTTATGTGGACGGACTGTTATGTGGACGGACTATTATGTGGACGGGCTGTTATGTGGACGGGCTGTTATGTGGACGGGCTGTTATGTGGACGGGCTGTTATGTGGACGGGCTGTTATGTGGACGGGCTGTTATGTGGACGGTCTGTTATGTGGACGGACTGTTATGTGGACGGACTGTTATGTGGACGGACTGTTATGTGGACGGGCTGTTATGTGGACGGTCTGTTATGTGGACGGACTGTTATGTGGACGGACTGTTATGTGGACGGTCTGTTATGAGGAAGGACTGTTATGTGGACGGGCTGTTATGTGGACGGACTGTTATGTTGACGGTCTGTTATGAGGACGGTCTGTTATGTGGACGGTCTGTTATGTGGACGGACTGTTATGAGGATGGACTGTTATGTGGACGGGCTGTTATGTGGACGGACTGTTATGTGGACGGACTGTTATGTGGACGGGCTGTTATGTGGACGGACTGTTATGTGGACGGTCTGTTATGTGGACGGTCTGTTATGTGGACGGACTGTTATGTGGACGGACTGTCATGTGGACGGACTGTTATGTGGACGGTCTGTTATGAGGACGGACTATTATGTGGACGGGCTGTTATGTGGACGGTCTGTTATGTGGACGGACTGTTATGTGGACGGACTGTTATGTGGACGACGGCCTGTTATGTGGACGGTCTGTTATGTGGACGGTCTGTTATGTGGACGGTCTGTTATGTGGACGGTCTGTTATGTGGACGGACTGTTATGTGGACGGTCTGTTATGTGGACGGTCTGTTATGTGGACGGACTGTTATGTGGACGGACTGTTATGTGGACGGACTGTTTTGAGGACGGACTGTTATGTGGACGGACTGTTATGAGGACGGTCTGTTATGTGGACGGACTGTTATGTTGACGGACTGTTATGTGGACGGGCTGTTATGTGGACGGTCTGTTATGAGGACGGACTGTTATGTGGACGGTCTGTTATGTGGACGGACTGTTATGTGGACGGTCTGTTATGTGGACGGACTGATATGAGGACGGACTGTTATGTGGACGGACTCTTATGAGGATGGACTGTTATGTGGACGGACTGTTATGTAGACGGACTGTTATGAGGACGGTCTGTTATGTGGACGGACTGTTATGTGGACGGACTGTTATGTGGACGGTCTGTTATGAGGACGGGCTGTTATGAGGACGGACTGTTATGTGGACGGACTGTTATGTGGACGGACTGTTATGTGGACGGATTGTTATGTGGACGGACTGTTATGTGGACGGACTGTTATGAGGACGGACTGTTATGTGGACGGACTGTTATGAGGACGGACTGTTATGAGGACGGACTGTTATTTGGACGGACTGTTATGTGGACGGGCTGTTATGTGGACGGTCTGTTATGAGGACGGTCTATTATGTGGACGGACTGTTATGTGGACGGTCTTTTATGTGGACGGTCTGTTATGTGGACGGTCTGTTATGTGGACGGTCTGTTATGTGGACGGACTGTTATGTAAACGGACTGTTATGTCGACGGTCTGTTATGAGGACGGACTGTTATGAGGACGGGCTGTTATGTGGACGGACTGTTATATGGACGGTCTGTTATGAGGACGGACTGTTATGTGGATGGACTGTTATTTGGACGGACTGTTATGTGGACGGACTGTTATTTGGACGGTCTGTTATGTGGACGGACTGTTATGTGGACGGACTGTTATGTGGACGGACTGTTATGTGGACGGTCTGTTATGTGGACGGTCTGTTATGAGGACGGACTGTTATGAGGACGGGCTGTTATGTGGACGGACTGTTATGTGGACGGTCTGTTATGAGGACGGACTGTTATGGGACGGGCTGTTATGTGGACGGTCTGTTATGTGGACGGACTGTTATGTGGACTGACTGTTATTTGGACGGTCTGTTATGTGGACGGTCTGTTATGTGGACGGACTGTTATGTGGACGGACTGTTATGTGGACGGACTGTTATATGGACGGACTGTTATGTGGACGGTCTGTTATGTGGACGTTCTGTTATGAGGACGGACTGTTATGTGGACGGGCTGTTATGTGGACGGTCTGTTATGTGGACGGACTGTTATGTGGACGGACTGTTATGTGGACGGACTGTTATGTGGACGGGCTGTTATGTGGACGGTCTGTTATGAGGACGGACTGTTATGTGGACGGGCTGTTATGTGGACGGTCTGTTATGTGGACGGACTGTTATCTGGACGGACTGTTATGTGGACGGACTGTTATGTGGACGGTCTGTTATGAGGACGGACTGTTATGTGGACGGGCTGTTATGTGTACGGTCTGTTATGTGGACGGACTGTTAACTGGACGGACTGTTATGTGGACGGACTGTTATGTGGACGGTCTGTTATGAGGACGGACTGTTATGTGGACGGGCTGTTATGTGGACGGTCTGTTATGTGGACGGACTGTTATGTGTACGGACTGTTATGTGGACGGACTGTTATGAGGACGGACTATTATGAGGACGGACTGTTATGTGGACGGTCTGTTATGTGGACGGACTGTTATTTGGACGGACTGTTATGTGGACGGGCTGTTATGTGGACGGTCTGTTATGTGGAAGGACTGTTATGTGGACGGACTGTTATGTGGACGGTCTGTTATGTGGACGGACTGTTATGGGGACGGACTGTTATGTGGACGGACTGTTATGTGGACGGACTGTTATGTGGACGGACTGTTATGAGGACCGTCTGTTATGTGAACGGACTGTTATGTCGACGGTCTGTTATGAGGACGGACTGTTATGAGGACGGTCTGTTATGTGGACGGACTGTTATGTGGACGGTCTGTTATGAGGACGGACTGTTATGAGGACGGTTTGTTATGTGGACGGGCTGTTATGTGGACGGTCTGTTATGTGGACGGGCTGTTATGTGGACGGACTGTTATGTGGACGGACTATTATGTGGACGGACTGTTATGTGGACGGGCTGTTATGTGGACGGGCTGTTATGTGGAAGGGCTGTTATGTGGACGGGCTGTTATGTGGACGGTCTGTTATGTGGACGGGCTGTTATGTGGACGGACTGTTATGTGGACGGACTGTTATGTGGACGGATTGTTATGTGGACGGACTGTTATGAGGACGGACTGTTATGAGGACGAACTGTTATGTGGACGGACTGTTATGTGGACGGACTGTTATGTGGACGGACTGTTATGTGGACGAACTGTTATGTGGACGGACTGTTATGTGGACGGACTGTTATGTGGACGGACTGTTATGAGGACGGACTGTTATGTGGACGGACTGTTATGTGGACGGACTGTTATGTGGACGGACTGTTATGTGGACGGACTGTTATGTGGACGGACTGTTATGAGGACGGACTGTTATGTGGACGGACTGTTATGAGGACGGACTGTTATGAGGACGGACTGTTATTTGGACGGACTGTTATGTGGACGGGCTGTTATGTGGACGGTCTGTTATGAGGACGGTCTGTTATGTGGACGGACTGTTATGTGGACGGTCTTTTATGTGGACGGACTGTTATGTGGACGGTCTGTTATGTGGACGGTCTGTTATGTGGACGGACTGTTATGTGGACGGACTGTTATGTCGACGGTCTGTTATGAGGACGGACAGTTATGAGGACGGGCTGTTATGTGGACGGACTGTTATATGGACGGTCTGTTATGAGGACGGACTGTTATGTGGATGGACTGTTATTTGGACGGACTGTTATGTGGACGGACTGTTATTTGGACGGTCTGTTATGTGGACGGACTGTTATGTGGACGGACTGTTATGTCGACGGTCTGTTATGAGGACGGACTGTTATGAGGACGGGCTGTTATGTGGACGGACTGTTATATGGACGGTCTGTTATGAGGACGGACTGTTATGTGGATGGACAGTTATTTGGACGGACTGTTATGTGGACGGACTGTTATTTGGACGGTCTGTTATGTGGACGGACTGTTATGTGGACGGACTGTTATGTGGACGGACTGTTATGTGGACGGTCTGTTATGTGGACGGTCTGTTATGAGGACGGACTGTTATGAGGACGGGCTGTTATGTGGACGGACTGTTATGTGGACGGTCTGTTATGAGGACGGACTGTTATGTGGACGGGCTGTTATGTGGACGGTCTGTTATGTGGACGGACTGTTATGTGGACTGACTGTTATTTGGACGGTCTGTTATGTGGACGGTCTGTTATGTGGACGGACTGTTATGTGGACGGACTGTTATGTGGACGGACTGTTATGTGGACGAACTGTTATGTGGACGGACTGTTATGTGGACGGACTGTTATGTGGACGGACTGTTATGAGGACGAACTGTTATGTGGACGGACTGTTATGTGGACGGACTGTTATGTGGACGGACTGTTATGTGGACGAACTGTTATGTGGACGGACTGCTATGTGGACGGACTGTTATGTGGACGGACTGTTATGAGGACGGACTGTTATGTGGACGGACTGTTATGTGGACGGACTGTTATGTGGACGGACTGTTATGTGGACGGACTGTTATGTGGACGGACTGTTATGAGGACGGACTGTTATGTGGACGGATTGTTATGAGGACGGACTGTTATGAGGACGGACTGTTATTTGGACGGACTGTTATGTGGACGGGCTGTTATGTGGATGGTCTGTTATGAGGACGGTCTGTTATGTGGACGGACTGTTATGTGGACGGTCTTTTATGTGGACGGTCTGTTATGTGGACGGTCTGTTATGTGGACGGACTGTTATGTCGACGGTCTGTTATGAGGACGGACTGTTATGAGGACGGGCTGTTATGTGGACGGACTGTTATATGGACGGTCTGTTATGAGGACGGACTGTTATGTGGATGGACTGTTATTTGGATGGACTGTTATGTGGACGGACTGTTATTTGGACGGTCTGTTATGTGGACGGACTGTTATGTGGACGGACTGTTATGTGGACGGACTGTTATGTGGACGGTCTGTTATGTGGACGGTCTGTTATGAGGACGGACTGTTATGAGGACGGGCTGTTATGTGGACGGACTGTTATGTGGACGGTCTGTTATGAGGACGGACTGTTATGTGGACGGGCTGTTATGTGGACGGTCTGTTATGTGGACGGACTGTTATGTGGACTGACTGTTATTTGGACGGTCTGTTATGTGGACGGTCTGTTATGTGGACGGACTGTTATGTGGACGGACTGTTATGTGGACGGACTGTTATGTGGACGGACTGTTATGTGTACGGTCTGTTATGTGGACGGTCTGTTATGAGGACGGACTGTTATGTGGACGGGCTGTTATGTGGACGGTCTGTTATGTGGACGGACTGTTATGTGGACGGACTGTTATGTGGACGGACTGTTATGTGGACGGGCTGTTATGTGGACGGTCTGTTATGAGGACGGACTGTTATGTGGACGGGCTGTTATGTGGACGGTCTGTTATGTGGACGGACTGTTATCTGGACGGACTGTTATGTGGACGGACTGTTATGTGGACGGTCTGTTATGAGGACGGACTGTTATTTGGACGGGCTGTTATGTGTACGGTCTGTTATGTGGACGGACTGTTATCTGGACGGACTGTTATGTGGACGGACTGTTATGTGGACGGTCTGTTATGAGGACGGACTGTTATGTGGACGGGATGTTATGTGGACGGTCTGTTATGTGGACGGACTGTTATGTGTACGGACTGTTATGAGGACGGACTGTTATGAGGACGGACTGTTATGAGGACGGACTGTTATGTGGACGGTCTGTTATGTGGACGGACTGTTATTTGGACGGACTGTTATGTGGACGGGCTGTTATGTGGACGGTCTGTTATGTGGACGGACTGTTATGTGGACGGACTGTTATGTCGACGGTCTGTAATGAGGACGGACTGTTATGAGGACGGGCTGTTATGTGGACGGACTGTTATATGGACGGTCTGTTATGAGGACGGACTGTTATGTGGATGGACTGTTATTTGGACGGACTGTTATGTGGACGGACTGTTATTTGGACGGTCTGTTATGTGGACGGACTGTTATGTGGACGGACTGTTATGTGGACGGACTGTTATGTGGACGGTCTGTTATGTGGACGGTCTGTTATGAGGACGGACTGTTATGAGGACGGGCTGTTATGTGGACGGACTGTTATGTGGACGGTCTGTTATGAGGACGGACTGTTATGTGGACGGGCTGTTATGTGGACGGTCTGTTATGTGGACGGACTGTTATGTGGACTGACTGTTATTTGGACGGTCTGTTATGTGGACGGTCTGTTATGTGGACGGACTGTTATGTGGACGGACTGTTATGTGGACGGACTGTTATGTGGACGGACTGTTATGTGGACGGTCTGTTATGTGGACGGTCTGTTATGAGGACGGACTGTTATGTGGACGGGCTGTTATGTGGACGGTCTGTTATGTGGACGGACTGTTATGTGGACGGACTGTTATGTGGACGGACTGTTATGTGGACGGGCTGTTATGTGGACGGTCTGTTATGAGGACGGACTGTTATGTGGACGGGCTGTTATGTGGACGGTCTGTTATGTGGACGGACTGTTATCTGGACGGACTGTTATGTGGACGGACTGTTATGTGGACGGTCTGTTATGTGGACGGACTGTTATCTGGACGGACTGTTATGTGGACGGACTGTTATGTGGACGGTCTGTTATGAGGACGGACTGTTATGTGGACGGACTGTTATGTGGACGGACTGTTATGTGGACGGACTGTTATGAGGACCGTCTGTTATGTGAACGGACTGTTATGTCGACGGTCTGTTATGAGGACGGACTGTTATGAGGACGGTCTGTTATGTGGACGGACTGTTATGTGGACGGTCTGTTATGAGGACGGACTGTTATGAGGACGGTCTGTTATGTGGACGGGCTGTTATGTGGACGGTCTGTTATGTGGACGGGCTGTTATGTGGACGGACTGTTATGTGGACGGACTATTATGTGGACGGACTGTTATGTGGACGGGCTGTTATGTGGACGGGCTGTTATGTGGACGGGCTGTTATGTGGACGGGCTGTTATGTGGACGGTCTGTTATGTGGACGGGCTGTTATGTGGACGGGCTGTTATGTGGACGGACTGTTATGTGGACGGACTATTATGTGGACGGACTGTTATGTGGACGGGCTGTTATGTGGACGGGCTGTTATGTGGACGGGCTGTTATGTGGACGGGCTGTTATGTGGACGGGCTGTTATGTGGACGGTCTGTTATGTGGACGGACTGTTATGTGGACGGACTGTTATGTGGACGGACTGTTATGTGGACGGGCTGTTATGTGGACGGTCTGTTATGTGGACGGACTGTTATGTGGACGGACTGTTATGTGGACGGTCTGTTATGAGGAAGGACTGTTATGTGGACGGGCTGTTATGTGGACGGACTGTTATGTTGACGGTCTGTTATGAGGACGGTCTGTTATGTGGACGGTCTGTTATGTGGACGGACTGTTATGAGGATGGACTGTTATGTGGACGGGCTGTTATGTGGACGGACTGTTATGTGGACGGACTGTTATGTGGACGGGCTGTTATGTGGACGGACTGTTATGTGGACGGTCTGTTATGTGGACGGTCTGTTATGTGGACGGTCTGTTATGTGGACGGACTGTTATGTGGACGGACTGTCATGTGGACGGACTGTTATGTGGACGGTCTGTTATGAGGACGGACTATTATGTGGACGGGCTGTTATGTGGACGTTCTGTTATGTGGACGGACTGTTATGTGGACGGACTGTTATGTGGACGACGGCCTGTTATGTGGACGGTCTGTTATGTGGACGGTCTGTTATGTGGACGGTCTGTTATGTGGACGGACTGTTATGTGGACGGTCTGTTATGTGGACGGTCTGTTATGTGGACGGACTGTTATGTGGACGGACTGTTATGTGGACGGACTGTTTTGAGGACGGACTGTTATGTGGACGGACTGTTATGAGGACGGTCTAGGGGGGGACATGATCACATCATTCAAGATTCTGAAGGGAATTGATAGGGTAGATAAAAACTGTCTATTTAACACAAGGAGAACACGCACAAGGGGAAACAGGTGGAAACTGAGTGCCCAAATGAGCCACAGAGATATTAGAAAGAACTTTTTTAGTGTCAGAGTGGTTGACAAATGGAATGCATTAGGAAGTGATGTGGTGGAGGCTGACTCCATACACAGTTTCAAGTGTAGATATGATAGAGCCCAATAGGCTCAGAAACCTGTACACCTGTTGATTGACGGTTGAGAGGCGGGACCAAAGAGCCAGAGCTCAACCCCCGCAAGCACAGCTAGGTGAGTACACACACACACACACACACACACACACACACACACACACACACACACACACACACACACACACACACACACACACACACACACACACACACACACACACACACACACACACACACACACACACACACACACACACACACACACACACACACACACACACACACACACACACACACACACACACACACACACGCACACACACTCACAGGAGTGTGTGGAGTGGAGTGGAGTGGAGCATCACATTGAGGAGTCACACTGCTGCAGGCTCCAGGAGAATTCAAATAATATAAGTGTTGAGAGTAGGGTGAGGGCTGCAAGTAGTGTCCCAGAATACATATAGGTGTAGGGAATTTGAAAAGAAACTAAGAAATAAGAAATAAGTGTTAGTGAATGAAAAATCTGGTAGAAAAGTTGATCTTTCTAAACAGCATAATGTCAACAAAAATGGCCGCCACCACTGGGGAAGACAGTACCCCATCAAAGAAATATTTTGACAACAAGGTAAGGGAATTAACAGCTTGACTGAATAGGTAAGGATACAGCTGGCACTCATAAAGAACTGGAAAAGGATAATGAGGCATGGAAAGTGAAAAGTAGGGAATTAGAAGAAATAAACAAGAAAATAGACTCGTATGGTGAGCAACTTCAAGGGAGCATGTGGGCTAACATGGAGTTAGGCAAGGAGATGCAATGAAGAACATCATTGGCAACTCAAATAGAGGAGGCTAATAAAGAACTAGAAAGTATAAAGAAGACATAAAAGAGACATATGTGCCAGTTGTAAAAGAGAAAGAGACGATTAAGGAAGTGTGTTTGGAAGTCAAAACCAGAAATGACAAAATAAGAAGCGGATCTTAGGCAATCAGTTAGAAAAGAACTGGCAACCAACAATATACTGGTACAAAACACTGCAGATAGAAGTAAGTCCATAATAGATTTGGATGTGTAGAGAAGGAAATTTCATCTAGAGTGGGCCGAGCAGCAGAAGAGATGAAAATCATAGAAAAAATAATAGGATTAGGAGAAGGCCTAAATTCAAAGGAGCATGTCAGTGATTTTAAGAGGATAGGTAAATATGAGAAAGACAAGAACCTCCCCTTAAAGGTGACGTTTAATGGAGTGAAGTATATGACAGAAGTGCTTTGGAATGCCAGAAAATTGCAAGGTGACGAAGATGGCAAACTGTTGTCAATAAGACAAGACCTCTCAAATGAGGACAGAGAAAAGCTGAAAATGAACCTCATTGAAGCGAAACGTCTAAATGGGAATTGTAATGAAGAAGTAAGAATTTTTTTCTACAAAGTGTTAGGGACTGGAAAGTTTGTGAAATGGTACATAAAGACATAGGAACAAAATCATTAAGGGAAAGGGGTGTAAAGAACAAAGGGAAGGGGAACGTATTCCTGAAAATAGTATAAACCAACATAGATGGAGTGAGATCGAAAATATTGGAGTTTAAGGATATAATCAAGCTCAAAGTCCCAGATATTGTCGCAGTAACAGAGACAAACTTGAAGAAAATATTTTAAATGAGGTCGTATTCCCAAGGGGCTATTCAGTTGGGAGACGTGACAGGAAAACTAGGAAGTGGAGGAGTGGCTGTGCTGGTGAAAGAACACCTGAAGGTAAGAGAATTAACGTTTGAAAACTCTCGAGATATTGACATAATGGCATTGCAGCTCTGGAATCAAGATGATAAGCTG
>NC_091152.1:41168806-41232408 GCF_040958095.1 Procambarus clarkii
ATATCCACCTACTCACCTGTCTCCCCTGACATAATATATCCACCTACTCACCTGTCTCCCTGACATAATATATCCACCTACTCACCTGTCTCCCTGCATAATATATCCACCTACTCACCTGTCTCCCCTGACATAATATATCCACCTACTCACCTGTCTCCCCTGACATAATATATCCACCTACTCACCTGTCTCCCCTGGCATAATATATCCACCTACTCACCTGTCCCCCTGGCATAATATATCCACCTACTCACCTGTCTCCCCTGACATAATATATCCACCTACTCACCTGTCCCCTGCATAATATATCCACCTACTCACCTGTCTCCCTGGCATAATATATCCACCTACTCACCTGTCTCCCCTGACATAATATATCCACCTACTCACCTGTCCCCTGCATAATATATCCACCTACTCACCTGTCTCCCCTGACATAATATATCCACCTACTCACCTGTCTCCCTGCATAATATATCCACCTACTCACCTGTCTCCCTGACATAATATATCCACCTACTCACCTGTCTCCCTGGCATAATATATCCACCTACTCACCTGTCTCCCCTGACATAATATATCCACCTACTCACCTGTCTCCCTGCATAATATATCCACCTACTCACCTGTCTCCCTGACATAATATATCCACCTACTCACCTGTCTCCCCTGGCATAATATATCCACCTACTCACCTGTCTCCCTGCATAATATATCCACCTACTCACCTGTCTCCCCTGCATAATATATCCACCTACTCACCTGTCTCCCTGGCATAATATATCCACCTACTCACCTGTCTCCCTGGCATAATATATCCACCTACTCACCTGTCTCCCCTGCATAATATATCCACCTACTCACCTGTCTCCCTGGCATAATATATCCACCTACTCACCTGTCTCCCCTGCATAATATATCCACCTACTCACCTGTCTCCCTGACATAATATATCCACCTACTCACCTGTCTCCCCTGCATAATATATCCACCTACTCACCTGTCTCCCCTGCATAATATATCCACCTACTCACCTGTCTCCCCTGGCATAATATATCCACCTACTCACCTGTCTCCCCTGACATAATATATCCACCTACTCACCTGTCTCCCCTGGCATAATATATCCACCTACTCACCTGTCTCCCCTGGCATAATATATCCACCTACTCACCTGTCTCCCCTGGCATAATATATCCACCTACTCACCTGTCTCCCCTGACATAATATATCCACCTACTCACCTGTCTCCCCTGGCATAATATCCACCTACTCACCTGTCTCCCTGGCATAATATATCCACCTACTCACCTGTCTCCCCTGCATAATATATCCACCTGTCCCCACTCACCTACTCACCTGTCTCCCTGACATAATATATCCACCTACTCACCTGTCTCCCCTGCATAATATATCCACCTACTCACCTGTCTCCCCTGCATAATATATCCACCTACTCACCTGTCTCCCCTGACATAATATATCCACCTACTCACCTGGTCTCCCTGGCATAATATATCCCCCTACTCACCTGTCTCCCCTGGCATAATATATCCACCTACTCACCTGTCTCCTGGCATAATATATCCACCTACTCACCTGTTCTCCCTGGCATAATATATCCACCTACTCACCTGTCTCCCCTGGCATAATATATCCACCTACTCACCTGTCTCCCTGCCATACTATATCCACCTACTCACTGTCTCCCTGGCATAATATATCCACCTACTCACCTGTCTCCCCTGGCATAATATATCCACCTACTCACCGTGTCTCCCCTGACATAATATATCACCTACTCCCCTGTCTCCCCTGGCATAATATATCCACTTACTCACCTGTCTCCCCTGACATAATATATCACCTACTCACCTGTCTCCCCTGGCATAATATATCCACCTACTCACCTGTCTACCCCTGGCATAAATTATCCACCTACTCACCTGTCTCCCTGAGCATAATATATTCCACCTACTCACCTGTCTCCCTGGCCATAATATATCCACCTACTCACCTGTCTCCCCTGGCATAATATATCCACCTACTCACCTGTCTTCCCCTGGCATAATATATCCACCTACTCACCTGTCTCCCCTGGCATAATATATCCACCTTACTCACCTGTCTCCCCTGACATAATATATCACCTACTCACCTGTTCTCCCCTGACATAATATATCCACCTACTCACCTGTCTCCCCTGGCATAATATATCCACCTACTCACCTGTCTCCCCTGACATAATATATCCACCTACTCACCTGTCTCCCTGGCATAATATATCCACCTACTCACCTGTCTCCCTGACATAATATATCCACCTACTCACCTGTCTCCCTGCATAATATATCCACCTACTCACCTGTCTCCCTGGCATAATATATCCACCTACTCACCTGTCCTCCCTGGCATAATATATCCACCTACTCACCTGTCTCCCTGGCATAATATATCCCCTACTCACCTGTCTCCCTGGCATAATATATCCACCTACCACCTGTCTCCCTGGCATAATTATTCCGACCTACTCACCTGTCTCCCCCTTGCCATAATATATCCACTACTCACCTGTCTCCCCTTTTTTCCTTACTCCTGCTCCTCAGGCATAATATATCCAACTGACTCACCTGTCTCCCCATGGCATAATATATGCCACCTACTCACATGTCTCCCCTTGACATAGTATAGCCACCTACTCCACCTGTGCTCCCATGGCATAATATATCCACTTACTCACCTGTCTCCCCTGGCATAAATATATCCACCTACTCACCTGTCCTTCCCATGACATAATATATCCACTTACTCACCTGATTCCCCGGACATAATATATCCACCTACTCACACTGTCTCCCCTGACATAATAATATCCACCTTACTCATCCTGTCTCCCCTGACATAATCATATCACCTACTCACCTGTCTCCCCTGGCATAATATATCCACTTACTCACCTGTCTCCCCTGACATAATATATCCACCTACTCACCTGTCTCCCCTGGACATAATATATCCCCTACTCACCTGTCTCCCCTGGCATAATATATCCACCTTACTCACCTGTCTCCCCTGGCATAATATATCACCTACTCACCTGTCTCCCCTGACATAATATATCCACCTACTCACCTGTCTCCCCTGGCATAATATATCCACCTACTCACCTGTCTCCCTGACATAATATATCCACCTACTCACCTGTCTCCCTGGCATAATATATCCACCTACTCACCTGTCTCCCCTGCATAATATATCCACCTACCTCACCTGTCTCCCCTGACATAATATATCCACCTACTCACCTGTCTCCCTGGCATAATATATCCACCTACTCACCTGTCTCCCCTGGCATAATATATCCACCTACTCACCTGTCTCCCTGACATAATATATCCACCTACTCACCTGTCTCCCTGGCATAATATATCCACCTACTCACCTGTCTCCCCTGGCATAATATATCCACCTACTCACCTGTCTCCCCTGGCATAATATATCCACCTACTCACCTGTCTCCCCTGGCATAATATATCCACCTACTCACCTGTCTCCCCTGACATAATAATATCACCTTACTCACCTGTCTCCCCTGGCATAATATATCCACCTACTCACCTGTCTCCCCTGACATAATATATCCACCTACTCACCTGTCTCCCCTGGCATAATATATCCACTTACTCACCTGTCTCCCTGACATAATATATCCACCTACTCACCTGTCTCCCTGGCATAATATATCCACCTACCTCACCTGTCTCCCCTGACATAAATATATCCACCTACTCACCTGTCTCCCTGGCTATATATATCCACCTACTCACCTGTCTCCCTGCATAATATATCCACCTACTCACCTGTCTCCCCTGGCATAATATATCCACCTACTCACCTGTCTCCCTGGCATAATATATCCACCTACTCACCTGTTCTCCTTGCATAATATATCACACTACTCACCTGTCTCCCCTGGCATAATATATCCACCTACTCACCTGTCTCCCTGGCATAATATATCCACCTACTCACCTGTCTCCCTGGGCATAATATATCCACCTACTCACCTGTCTCCCTGACATAATATATCCACTACTCACCTGTCTCCCCTGGCATATATATCCACCTACTCACCTGTCTCCCCTGACATAATATATCACCTACTCACCTGTCTCCCATGGCATAATATATCCACTTACTCACCTGTCTCCCCTGCATAATATATCCACCTACTCACCTGTCTCCCCTGGCATAATATATCCACCTATACTCACCTGTCTCCCTGAGCATAATACTATCCACTTACTCACCTGTCTCCCCTGCATAATATATCCACCTACTCACCTGTCTCCCCTGACATAATATATCCACTTACTCACTGTCTCCCCTGGCATAATATCTCCACTTTACTCACCTGTCTCCCCTGGCATAATATATCCACCTACTCACCTGTCTCCCCTGGCCATAATATATCCACCTACTCACCTGTCTCCCCTGGCATAATATATCCACCTACCTCACCTGTCTCCCCTGACATAATATATCCACCTAGCTCACCTGTCTCCCTGGCCATAATATATCCACCTACTCACCCTGTCTCCCTGACATAATATATCCACCTACTCACCTGTGTCTCCCTGGCATAATATATCCACCTACTCACCTGTCTCCCTGACATAATATATCCACCTACTCACCTGTCTCCCCTGACATAATATATCCACCTACTCACCTGTCTCCCTGGCATAATATATCCACCTACTCACCTGTCTCCCCTGCCATATATATCCACCTACTCACCTGTCTCCCTGCATAATATATCCACATTACTCACCTGTCTCCCTGGCATAATATATCCATCTACTCACCTGTCTCCCCGACAATAATATATCCACCTACTCACCTGTCTCCCTGACATAATATATCACCCTACTCACCTGTCTCCCCTGGCATAATATATCCACCTACTCACCTGTCTCCCTGGACATAATATATCCACCTACTCACCTGTCTCCCCTGACATAATATATCCACCTACTCACCTGTCTCCCCTGGCATAATATATCCACCTTACTCACCTGTCTCCCTGAGCATAATATATCCACCTACTCACCTGTCTCCCCTGCATAATATATCCACCTACTCACCTGTCTCCCCTGACATAATATATCCACCTACTCACCTGTCTCCCCTGGCATAATATATCCACCTACTCACCTGTCTCCCCTGACATAATATATCCACCTACTCACCTGTCTCCCCTGGCATAATATATCCACTTACTCACCTGTCTCCCCTGGCATAATATCTCCACCTTACTCACCTGTCTCCCCTGAGCATAATATATCCACCTACTCACCTGTCTCCCCTGACATAATATATCCACCTACTCACCTGTCTCCCCTGCCATAATATATCCACCTACTCACCTGTCTCCCTGGCATAATATATCCACCTACTCACCTGTCTCCCCTGGCATAATATATCCACCTACTCACCTGTCTCCCCTGGCATAATATATCCACTTACTCACCTGTCTCCCCTGGCATAATATATCCACCTTACTCACCTGTCTCCCCTGGCATAATATATCCACCTACTCACCTGTCTCCCCTGACATAATATATCCCCTACTCACCTGTCTCCCCTGACATAATATATCCACCTACTCACCTGTCTCCCCTGGCATAATATATCCACTTACTCACCTGTCTCCCTGGCATAATATATCCACCTACTCACCTGTCTCCCCTGACATAATATATCACCTACTCACCTGTCTCCCCTGGCATAATATATCCACCTTCTCACCTGTCTCCCCTGACATAATATATCCACCTACTCACCTGTCTCCCCTGACATAATATATCCACCTACTCACCTGTCTCCCTGGCATAATATATCCACCTACCTGCACCGTCCCTGTCTCCCTGACATAATATATCCACCTACTCACCTGTCTCCCCTGGCATAATATATCCACCTACTCACCTGTCTCCCTGACATAATATATCCTACCTGTCCTATACTCACCTGTCTCCCTGGCATAATATATCCACCTACTCACCTGTCTCCCTGGCATAATATATCCACCTACTCACCTGTCTCCCTGCATAATATATCCACCTACTCACCTGTCTCCCCTGCATAATATATCCACCTACTCACCTGTCCCCTGCATAATATATCCACCTACTCACCTGTCTCCCCTGACATAATATATCCACCTACTCACCTGTCTCCCCTGACATAATATATCCACCTACTCACCTGTCTCCCCTGCATAATATATCCACCTACTCACCTGTCCCCTGCATAATATATCCACCTACTCACCTGTCTCCCCTGGCATAATATATCCACCTACTCACCTGTCTCCCCTGACATAATATATCCACCTACTCACCTGTCTCCCCTGCATAATATATCCACCTACTCACCTGTCTCCCCTGACATAATATATCCACCTACTCACCTGTCTCCCTGACATAATATATCCACCTACTCACCTGTCTCCCCTGCATAATATATCCACCTACTCACCTGTCTCCCTGGCATAATATATCCACCTACTCACCTGTCTCCCCTGACATAATATATCCACCTACTCACCTGTCTCCCTGGCATAATATATCCACCTACTCACCTGTCTCCCCTGGCATAATATATCCACCTACTCACCTGTCTCCCTGGCATAATATATCCACCTACTCACCTGTCTCCCCTGGCATAATATATCCACCTACTCACCTGTCTCCCTGGCATAATATATCCACCTACTCACCTGTCTCCCCTGAGCATAATATATCCACCTACTCACCTGTCTCCCTTGACATAATATATCCACCTACTCACCTGTCTCCCCTGACATAATATATCCACCTACTCACCTGTCTCCCTGGCATAATATATCCACCTACTCACCTGTCTCCCCTGGCATAATATATCCACCTACTCACCTGTCTCCCTGGCATAATATATCCACCTACTCACCTGTCTCCCCTGGCATAATATATCCACCTTACTCACCTGTCTCCCCTGGCATAATATATCCACCTACTCACCTGTCTCCCCTGACATAATATATCCACCTACTCACCTGTCTCCCTGACATAATATATCACCTACTCACCTGTCTCCCCTGGCATAATATATCCCCTACTCACCTGTCTCCCCTGGCATAATATATCCACCTAATCAACCTGTCGCCCCTGCCTAATATATCCCCAACTCACCTGTCTCCCCTGCAGCAAATATATCCACCTACTCACCTGTCACCCTTAGCATAATATATCCACCTACTCACCTGTCTCTCTGCCATAATATATCCCCCTACTTCACCTGTCTCTCCCTGACATAATATATCCACCTACTCCACCTGTCTCCCTGGCATAATATATCCACCTACTCCACCTGTCTCCCTGGACATAATATATCCACCTACTCACCTGTCTCCCTGGCATAATATATCCACCTATATCACCTGTCTCCCCTGCATAATATATCCACTTACTCACCTGTCTCCCCTGCAATAATATATCCACCCTACTCACCTGTCTCCCCTGACATAATATATCCACCTACTCACCTGTCCTCCCTGACATATTATATCCACCTACTCACCTGTCTCCCCTGGCATAATATATCCACCTACTCACCTGTCTCCCCTGCATAATATAGATCCACCTACTCACCTGTCTCCCTGAGCATAATATATCCACCTACTCACCTGTCTCCCCTGTCGATAATATATCCACCTTACTCACCTGTCCTCCCTGACATAATATATCACCCCTACTCACCTGTCTCCCTGGACATAATATATCCATCTACTCACCTGTCCCCTGGCATAATATATCCACCTACTCACCTGTCTCCCCTGGCATAATATCTCCACTTACTCACCTGTCTCCCCTGCATAATATATCCACCTACTCACCTGTCTCCCTGACATAATATATCCACTACTCACCTGCTTCCCCTGGCAAAATATATCCACCTACTCACCTGTCTCCCCTGACATAATATATCCACCTACTCACCTGTCTCCCCTTGCATAATATATCCACCTACTCACCTGTCTCCCTGGCATAATATATCCACCTACTCACCTGTCGCCCCTTGGCATAATATATCCACCTACTCACCTGTCTCCCTGACATAATATATCCACCTACTCACCTGTCTCCCCTGACATAATATATCCACCTACTCACCTGTCTCCCCTGGCATAATATATCCACTTACTCACCTGTCTCCCCTGGCATAATATATCCACTTACTCACCTGTCTCCCCTGGCATAATATATCCACCTACTCACCTGTCTCCCCTGACATAATATATCCACCTACTCACCTGTCTCCCCTGGCATAATATATCCACCTACTCACCTGTCTCCCTGGCATAATATATCCACCTACTCACCTGTCTCCCCTGACATAATATATCCACCTACTCACCTGTCTCCCCTGGCATAATATATCCACCTACTCACCTGTCTCCCCTGACATAATATATCCACCTACTCACCTGTCTCCCCTGACATAATATATCCACTACTCACCTGTCTCCCCTGGCATAATATATCCACCTACTCACCTGTCTCCCCTGACATAATATATCCACCTACTCACCTGTCTCCCTGGACATAATATATCCACCTACTCACCTGTCTCCCCTGGCATAATATATCCACCTACTCACCTGTCTCCCTGGCATAATATATCCACCTACTCACCTGTCTCCCCTGACATAATATATCCACCTACTCACCTGTCTCCCCTGACATAATATATCCCCTACTCACCTGTCTCCCCTGGCATAATATATCCACCTACTCACCTGTCTCCCCTGGCATAATATATCCACCTACTCACCTGTCTCCCCTGGCATAATATATCCACCTACTCACCTGTCTCCCCTGGACATAATATATCCACCTACTCACCTGTCTCCCTGGCATAATATATCCACCTACTCACCTGTCTCCCCTGACATAATATATCCACCTACTCACCTGTCTCCCCTGGCATAATATATCCACCTACTCACCTGTCTCCCCTGGCATAATATATCCACCTACTCACCTGTCTCCCATGGCATAATATATCCACCTACTCACCTGTCTCCCCTGGCATAATATATCCACCTACTCACCTGTCTCCCTGACATAATATATCCACCTACTCACCTGTCTCCCCTGGCATAATATATCCACCTACTCACCTGTCTCCCTGGACATAATATATCCACCTACTCACCTGTCTCCCCTGGCATAATATATCCACCTACTCACCTGTCTCCCTGGCATAATATATCCACCTACTCACCTGTCTCCCCTGACATAATATATCCACCTACTCACCTGTCTCCCTGGCATAATATATCCACCTACTCACCTGTCTCCCCTGGACATAATATATCCACCTACTCACCTGTCTCCCCTGGCATAATATATCCACCTACTCACCTGTCTCCCCTGGCATAATATATCCACCTACTCACCTGTCTCCCTGACATAATATATCCACCTACTCACCTGTCTCCCTGACATAATATATCCACCTACTCACCTGTCTCCCTGGCATAATATATCCACCTACTCACCTGTCTCCCCTGACATAATATATCCACCTACTCACCTGTCTCCCCTGGCATAATATATCCACCTACTCACCTGTCTCCCCTGGCATAATATATCCACCTACTCACCTGTCTCCCTGACATAATATATCCACCTACTCTACCTGTCTCCCTGCATAATATATCCACCTACTCACCTGTCTCCCCTGACATAATATATCCACCTACTCACCTGTCTCCCCTGACATAATATATCCACCTACTCACCTGTCTCCCTGCATAATATATCCACCTACTCACCTGTCTCCCCTGACATAATATATCCACCTACTCACCTGTCTCCCTGGCATAATATATCCACCTACTCACCTGTCTCCCTGGCATAATATATCCACTACTCACCTGTCTCCCCTGACATAATATATCCACCTACTCACCTGTCTCCCCTGGCATAATATATCCACCTACTCACCTGTCCTCCCTGGCATAATATATCCACCTACTCACCTGTCTCCCTGGCATAATATATCCACCTACTCACCTGTCTCCCCTGGCATAATATATCCACCTACTCACCTGTCTCCCTTGGCATAATATATCCACCTACTCACCTGTCTCCCCTGACATAATTATCCACCTACTCACCTGTCTCCCTGGCATAATATATCCACCTACTCACCTGTCTCCCTGGCATAATATATCCACCTACTCACCTGTCTCCCTGGCATAATATATCCACCTACTCACCTGTCTCCCTGGCATAATATATCCACCTACTCACCTGTCTCCCTTGACATAATATATCCACCTACTCACCTGTCTCCCCTGGCATAATATATCCACTTACTCACCTGTCTCCCCTGGCATAATATATCCACCTACTCACCTGTCCTCCCCTGGCATAATTATATCTACCTTACTCACCTGTCTCCCCTGACATAATATATCCACCTACTCACCTGTCTCCCTGGCATAATATATCCACTGACTCACCTGTCTCCCCTGACATAATATATCCACCTACTCACCTGTCTCCCCTGGCATAATATATCCATTACTCACCTGTCTCCCTGACATAATATATCCACCTACTCACCTGTCTCCCTGGCATAATATATCCACTTACTCACCTGTCTCCCCTGGCATAATATATCCACTTACTCACCTGTCTCCCCTGGCATAATATATCCACTTACTCACCTGTCTCCCTGGCATAATATATCCACCTACTCACCTGTCTCCTCTGACATAATATATCCACCTACTCACCTGTCTCCCTGGCATAATATATCCACCTACTCACCTGTCTCCCTGGCATAATATATCCACCTACTCACCTGTCTCCCCTGACATAATATATCCACCTACTCAACTGTCTCCCCTGGCATAATATATCCACTTACTCACCTGTCTCCCCTGGCATAATATCTCCACTTACTCACCTGTCTCCCTGGCATAATATATCCACCTACTCACCTGTCTCCCCTGACATAATATATCCACCTACTCACCTGTCTCCCCTGACATAGTATATCCACCTACTCACCTGTCTCCCCTGGCATAATATATTCCACTTATTTACCTGTCTCCCTGGCATAATATATCCACTTACTCACCTGTCTCCCCTGGCATAATATATCCACCTACTCACCTGTCTCCCCTGACATAATATATCCCCTTACTCACCTGTCTCCCCTGGCATAATATATCCACCTACTCACCTGTCTCCCCTGACATAATATATCCCCTAATCACCTGTCTCCCCTGACATAATATATCCACCTACTCACCTGTCTCCCCTGGCATAATATATCCACCTTACTCACCTGTCTCCCCTGGCATAATATATCCACCTACTCACCTGTCTCCCCTGACATAATATATCCACCTACTCACCTGTCTCCCCTGTCATAATATAGCCACCTTACTCACCTGTCTCCCCTGACATAATATATCCACCTACTCACCTGTCTCCCTTGACATAATATATCCACCTACTCACCTGTCATCCCCTGGCATAATATATCCACCTACTCACCTGTCTCCCCTGGCATAATATATCCACCTACTCACCTGTCTCCCCTGACATAATATATCCACCTACTCACCTGTCTCCCTGGCATAATATATCCATCTACTCACCTGTCTCCCCTGGCATAATATATCCACCTACTCACCTGTCTCCCTGGCATAATATATCCACCTACTCACCTGTCTCCCCTGGTCATAATATATCCACCAACTCACCTGTCTCCCCTGGCATAATATATCCACCTACTCACCTGTCACCCTTAGCATAATATATCCACCTACTCACCTGTCTCTCCTGCCATAATATATCCACCTACTCACCTGTCTCCGCTGACATAATATATCCACCTACTCACCTGTCTCCCTGGCATAATATATCCACCTACTCACCTGTCTCCCCTGACATAATATATCCACCTACTCACCTGTCTCCCCTGGCATAATATATCCACCTACTCACCTGTCTCCCCTGGCATAATATCTCCACCTACTCACCTGTCTCCCCTGGCATAATATATCCACCTACTCACCTGTCTCCCCTGACATAATATATCCACCTACTCACCTGTCTCCCCTGACATAAGTATATCCACCTACTCACCTGTCTCCCCTGGCATAATATATCCACCTTACTTCACCTGTCTCCCCTGGCATAATATATCCACCTTACTCACCTGTCTCCCCTTTCATAATATATCCACCTACTCACCTGTCTCCCCTGACATAATATATCCCCTACTCACCTGTCTCCCCTGGCATAATATATCCACCTACTCACCTGTCTCCCCTGACATAATATATCCCCCTAATCACCTGTCTCCCCTGACATAATATATCCACGTACTCACCTGTCTCCCCTGGCATAATATATCCACTTACTCACCTGTCTCCCCTGGCATAATATATCCACCTACTCACCTGTCTCCCCTGACATAATATATCCACCTACTCAACTGTCTCCCCTGTCATAATATAGCCACCTTCTCACCTGTCTCCCCTGACATAATATATCCACCTACTCACCTGTCTCCCTTGACATAATATATCCACCTACTCACCTGCCACCCCTGGCATAATATATCCACCTACTCACCTGTCTCCCCTGGCATAATATATCCACCTACTCACCTGTCTCCCCTGACATAATATATCCACCTACTCACCTGTCTCCCTGGCATAATATATCCATCTACTCACCTGTCTCCCCTGGCATAATATATCCACCTACTCACCTGTCTCCCTGGCATAATATATCCACCTACTCACCTGTCTCCCCTGGCCTAATATATCCACCAACTCACCTGTCTCCCCTGGCATAATATATCCACCTACTCACCTGTCTCCCCTGACATAATATATCCACCTACTCAACTGTCTCCCCTGTCATAATATAGCCACCTTCTCACCTGTCTCCCCTGACATAATATATCCACCTACTCACCTGTCTCCCTTGACATAATATATCCACCTACTCACCTGTCACCCCTGGCATAATATATCCACCTACTCACCTGTCTCCCTGGCATAATATATCCACCTACTTACCTGTCTCCCTGACATAATATATCCACTTACTCACCTGTCTCCCTGGCATAATATATCCACCTACTCACCTGTCTCCCCTAACATAATATATCCACCTACTCACCTGTCTCCCTGGCATAATATATCCACCTACTCACCTGTCTCCCCGACATAATATATCCACCTACTCACCTGTCTCCCTGGCATAATATATCCACCTACTCACCTGTCTCCCCGACATAATATATCCACCTACTCACCTGTCTCCCCTGGCATAATATATCCACCTACTCACCTGTCACCCTGGCATAATATATCCACCTACTCTCCAGTCTCCCTGGCATAATATATCCACCTACTCACCTGTCTCCCTGACATAATATATCCACCTACTCGCTTGTCTCCCCTGGCATAATATATCCACCTACTCACCTGTCACCCTGGCATAATATATCCACCTACTCTTCTGTCTCCCTGACATAATATATCCACCTACTCACCTGTCTCCTCGACATAATATATCCACCTACTCACCTGTCTCCCCTGGCATAATATATTCTCCTACTCACCTGTCACCCTGGCATAATATATCCACCTACTCTCCAGTCTCCCTGGCATAATATATCCACCTACTCACCTGTCTCCCTGACATAATATATCCACCTACTCGCTTGTCTCCCCTGGCATAATATATCCACCTACTCACCTGTCACCCTGGAATAATATATCCACCTAATCTTCTGTCTCCCTGACATAATATATCCACCTACTCACCTGTCTCCCTGACATAATATATCCACCTACTCACCTGTCTCCCCTGGCATAATATATCCACCTACTCACCTGTCTCCCTGACATAATATATTCACCTACTCACCTGTCTCCCTGACATAATATATCCACCTACTCACTTGTCTCCCTGACATAATATATCCACCTACTCACCTGTCTCCCCTGGCATAATATATCCACCTACTCACTTGTCTCCCTGACATAATATATCCACCTACTCACCTGTCTCCCCTAGCATAATATATCCACCTACTCACTTGTCTCCCTGACATAATATATCCACCTACTCACCTGTCACCCTGACATAATATATCCACCTACTCACCCACCAGTAATGTCGACCAGCTAATGCTCTTGCATACTATATATGGAGAAAATTCCTCAACCTGGTTAAGGTAATTGAGACAAAAATAAGAAATGCAACTAATAAATTAGATGAGGTCTCTCATTATGTCCTCTAACTCCACTTGTCATGGGGTAACCAGGCTTACACATTCTTCTATACCGTTAACGGCTGAATTTCTACTTTTTAATACATTATCAACTGCTGTTGTTCACAGGTGCAGGGAGAGAGGTACTGGGCAGGCCGGGCAGGACACCTGAGTGTGCTGACAGGTGATTGGGTTTCGGCTCTTGGGTCCCGCCTCTTAGATTATTTTTTTTCAGTCAACCGGTGTATAGGTTGGAATTTGGAACTGTGTATGAAATCTGCCTCCACTACCTGACTTCTCAGAACATTCCATTTGCCTACGTCTATGACACACAATATATATTCTTGTAATGTCACTGTGTTCCCTTGTTCGAGTATGACACTTGTTAAATAATCTGTCCTTGTCTGCCCTAGTTCACGAACATTGTGTATATTCGTGCCATTTCTAACTACTGTATTATGTCTTTCTGAAGCTTTTCCTCCTAAATTACACGTCTTTGTTCTGACTAATATTACGACATATTTCTGAACTTTATCTAAGTTCATTTAGTGTTTGACTAGATACGGACTCCTCGCTGACGCTGCGTATTTGATGGTTAGTCTGACATATGTTGTCTGAAAGGTCCTAAATGGTTTCTTACTCAGATTCTACCAGTAGGTCTTCTGCTGGCCAATCTACCATGATAGAGCAACGTGATAGACCAGTCTATCACGAGCCCATCACTGATATTGTAGTGTAGGTCACCATCATTGTTATTGTATTGTAGGTCACCATCACTGTTATTGTAGTTTAGGTCACCATCACTGTTATTGTAGTGTAGGTCACCATCACTGTTATTGTAGTGTAGGTCACCATCACTGTTATTGTAGTGTAGGTCACCATCACTGTTATTGTAGTGTAGGTCACCATCACTGTTATTGTAGTGTAGGTCACCATCACTGTTATTGTAGTGTAGGTCACCATCACTACTATCGTAGTGAGCCACTATCACTACTATCGTAGTGAGCCACTATCACTGCTATCGTAGTGAGCCACTAGGGAGTCACTATCACTACTATCGTAGTGAGCCACTAAGGAGTCACCATCACTGCTATCGTAGTGAGCCACTAGGGAGTCACTATCACTGCTATCGTAGTGAGCCACTAGGGAGTCACTATCACTGCTATCGTAGTGAGCCACTAGGGAGTCACTATCACTGCTATCGTAGTGAGCCACTAGGGAGTCACTATCACTACTATCGCAGTGAGCCACTAGGGAGTCACTATCACTGCTATCGTAGTGAGCCACTAGGGAGTCACCATCACTGCTATCGTAGTGAGCCACTAGGGAGTCACTATCACTGCTATCGTAGTGAGCCACTAGGGAGTCACTATCACTGCTATCGTAGTGAGCCACTAGGGAGTCACTATCACTACTATCGTAGTGAGCCACTAGGGAGTCACTATCACTGCTATCGTAGTGAGCCACTAGGGAGTCACTATCACTGCTATCGTAGTGAGCCACTAGGGAGTCACTATCACTACTATCGTAGTGAGCCACTAGGGAGTCACTATCACTACTATCGTAGTGAGCCACTAGGGAGTCACTATCACTGCTATCGTAGTGAGCCACTAGGGAGTCACTATCACTGCTATCGTAGTGAGCCACTAGGGAGTCACTATCACTGCTATCGTAGTGAGCCACTAGGGAGTCACTATCACTGCCATTATAGCGTAGACTGCACTCACTGCTATCGTAGTGAGCCACTAGGGAGTCATTATCACTGCTATCGTAGTGAGCCACTAGGGAGTCACTATCACTGCTATCGTAGTGAGCCACTAGGGAGTCACTATCACTGCCATTATAGCGTAGACTGCACTCACTGCTATCGTAGTGAGCCACTAGGGAGTCACTATCACTGCTATCGTAGTGAGCCACTAGGGAGTCACTATCACTGCTATCGTAGTGAGCCACTAGGGAGTCACTATCACTGCCATTATAGCGTAGACTGCACTCACTGCTATCGTAGTGAGCCACTAGGGAGTCACTATCACTGCTATCGTAGTGAGCCACTAGGGAGTCACTATCACTACTATCGTAGTGAGCCACTAGGGAGTCACTATCGCTACTATCGTAGTGAGCCACTAGGGAGTCACTATCACTGCTATCGTAGTGAGCCACTAGGGAGTCACTATCACTGCTATCGTAGTGAGCCACTAGGGAGTCACTATCACTGCCATTATAGCGTAGACTGCACTCACTGCTATCGTAGTGAGCCACTAGGGAGTCACTATCACTGCTATCGTAGTGAGCCACTAGGGAGTCACTATCACTACTATCGTAGTAAGCCACTAGGGAGTCACTATCACTGCCATTATAGCGTAGACTGCACTCACTGCTATCTAGAGCCATAACAGTGCCGCTAAAACCACTCTTTCATCGTTACACAACTCCAGTGTGAACAATGAAGATATATCCGGTGAGGTCCAGACCACTGGGGGCCGCTTGCCAGACAATACAAGCCCCGGCAATATGATAACACATTACTGAGGAATGCAATCACTTGCAATTTAAGCCCGGGGGAATTAAAAGTTTGGTCTGAATTCAAAAACAATTTATAGGTGAGATTAAGCGATGTAGCTAAAGCCCACATTAAGGGCAGATGGGATGATGGTGGTCAGGTTGTATAGTTCCCTGTATGTTCCCTTTGGGAAGTGGCAGGGGGGTGTATGTGTATTAATTTTTGTATTAATATACTAAGGAACATATGAGAAGCCTTTTACAGCAGAACAGGAATGGTAACATAATACTTTTTTGGTAGCCTTTCAGGTAAGGAGGGAACCCCATGCAAGGGTTCCTTGGTTAGACGCAGAAGTCGTTGATGCAAATTCGATTGAAAGTTTCAGGAGTAAATATGATAAAAGCGTGATAAATGAGTCATTGCTTAAATCTCGTTAGGAAGGTGGGACTAGGAGCCTGGCTCGACCCGGTAAGCACATCTAGATAATTACACACACACACACACACACACACAATTCTCCCGACATAAGTGACCCGCAATTCTCCCGACATAAGTGACCCGCAATTCTCCCGACATAAGTGACTCATTAAAGATCATTGCCAGAGGCACGCTGAGAGCCTGCGCTGCCTCTTTAAGTATCCATGGTGATACTTTGTCTGGTCCAACAGCTTTATTTGCATCCAGTGTTGTCAACTGTTTCATTACCTCCTCTGCTGTCACCTCTATATCTGATAGTCTTTCATCTTGGGTAATCGCTAAGACCCGTCTTAGAGTATGCCGCGCCATTATGGAGCCCCCACCTGAAGAAACACATAAAGAAACTGGAGAAGGTTCAGAGGTTTGCGACGAGGCTTGTCCCAGAGTTACGAGGGATGGGATATGAAGAGCGTTTGAAGGAACTCAACCTTACGACACTAGAGAAAAGAAGGGAGAGAGGAGATATGATAGGGACATATAAAATACTCAGGGGAATTGACAAAGTGGAAATAGATGAAATGTTCACACGTAATAATAACAGAACGAGGGGACATGGATGGAAACTGGAAACTCAGATGAGTCACAGAGATGCTAGGAAGTTTTCTTTTAGCGTGAGAGTAGTGGAAAAATGGAATGCACTTGGGGAACAGGTTGTGGAAGCAAATACTATTCATACTTTTAAAACTAGGTATGATAGGGAAATGGGACAGGAGTCATTGCTGTAAGCAACCGATAGCTGGAAAGGCGGGATCCAAGAGTCAATGCTCGATCCTGCAAGCACAAATAGGTGAGTACAAATAGGTGAGTACACACACACACAGTTACAGCGACTGTAATGATACAGGGACTGACTCCAGAACTTTGTGTTAGAGAAGAACCAATCTACTGGCACTTAGTGAAGCACCATGTGGGAGACAACGACGGGTCCACCTCGACACCGGACATCTCTCTTTATTTACCTAGTTGTGTGAGCGGAAGGCTCTGGCTGGTATGTACTGCCTCTTGTTAATTATTCTGGTGTACAGAGTGAGGTAAGTATCAAATTCTTGTTCAGTATATCATAAATATTTAAAATCGCAAAGTGGCTTATTCCGGGTAAAGGTTAACACTTAAGGGCTCCTCGTGACACACGCACACGCACGCACACGCACGCACGCACGCACGCACACACACCATCTCACTCTCCAATACACTCCCCCCACCCCTCTACAATTGGTCACACACACACACACACACACACACACACACACACACACACACACACACACACACACACACACACACACACACACACACAAACACACACACACACACACAAACACACACACAGGAAATGATGAACCAGCGAGACTCGACCTGGTCTTCACCCTGAACGACTCTGACATAAGAGAAATCGGTTTTGAGAACCCAGCAGGAATGAGCGACCACAGTGTACTGGTGTTTGAGTACCTGATTGAAGAAGGGTTATTGAACTCGAGGAGGGATATCGAAACCAAAAGGTTAGCATAACGAAAGGGAAACTATGAGGAGATAAGAAAATTCCTAACAGATATAGCATGGGAAACAGAGCTCAGGGAATAGACGGCCCAAGATATGATGGACTACATCACGCAAAAATGCAAGGACGCAGCAAACAAGTTTATCCCAGCCCAAAAGGAAAACAGTGAAATGAAGATGAGAAACCCATGGTTTAATCAGAGATGTAGGCTAGCTAAGCAGCAAAGTAAAAGGGCATGGAGAAACTATAGGAATAACAGGACACTGGAGAGAAGAGAAAGATACCAGAATGCCGGGAATGAATATGTCAGGATGAGAAGAGAGGCAGAAAGACAATACGAAAATGACATCGCAAGCAAGGCAAAGACTCAGCCTAAATTGCTGCATAGCCACATCAGGAGAAAAACAACAGTAAAGGAACAGGTTATGAAATTAAGGATAGGGGCGGAAGGATTCACTACAAATGACAAGGAAGTATGTGAGGAACTGAAAAAGAAATTCCAAGAGGTCTTCACCTTAGAGCAAGGAGAAATCCCAGAGATAAGAGAGGGAATAGCTAACCAGGAACCACTGGAAGAGTTTGAGATTACCAGTGGGGAAGTAAGGAAGTGTTTACTAGAGTTGGATGTGACAAAGGCTATATGCCCAGATGGAATCTCCCCTTGGATACTAAAGGAAGGAGCAGAAGAACTGTGCCTTCCACTCTCCATAGTGTATAACAAATCACTGGCAACAGGGGAACTGCCAGAAATTTGGAAAGCAGCTAACGTAGTCCCGATATACAAGGGGATAGACAGGAGTCACTGAACTACAGGCCAGTGTCCCTAACCTGCAAACCATGCAAGCTGATGGAGAAGATTGTGCGAAGAAAGCTAGTGGAGCACCTGGAGCGAAAGAACTTTGTAACACAGCATCAACATGGATTCAGGGATGGCAGGTCCTGTCTCACAGGGTTACTTGAATTCTACGACCAGGCAACAAAAATAAGGCAAGAAAGAGAAGGGTGGGCAGACTGCATATTTTTGGATTGTCAGAAAGCCTTTGATACAGTGCCACACAAGAGGCTAGTGAAAAAGCTGGAGACGCAGGCTGGAGTGAAAGGGAAGGTACTCCGTTGGATACAGGAGTACCTAAGCAACAGGAGACCACGAGTCAGTGTGAGGGGTGAGGTCTCAGATTGGCGAGACGTTACGAGTGGAGTCCCGCAGGGGTCAGTCCTTGGACCTATAATGTTCCTGATATATGTAAATGATCTCCCAGAGGGTATAGAATCGTTTCTCTCAATGTTTGCCGATGATGCAAAAATTATGAGGAGGATTGAAACTGAGGACGATAGTAGGAGGTTACAAGATGACCTAGACAGACTGAGTGAATGGTCCAACAAATGGCTGTTGAAGTTAAACCCGAGTAAATGCAAAGTAATGAAACTAGGCAGTGGAAATAGGAGGCCAGACACAGGATACAGAATAGGAGGTGAAGTACTTAATGAAACGAGCATAGAGAAAGATCTAGGAGTTGATATCACACCAAACCTGTCTCCTGACGCCCACATAAAAAGAATAACGTCTGCGGCTTATCCGAGGCTGGCTAACATCAAAACAGCGTTCAGGAACCTGTGTAAGGAATCATTCAGAATCTTGTACACCACATATGTAAGACCAATCCTGGAGTATGCGGCCCCAGCATGGAGCCCGTACCTTGTCAAGCACAAGACGAAGCTGGAAAAAGTCCAAAGGTATGCCAATAGACTAGTCCCAGAACTAAGAGGCATGAGCTACGAGGAAAGGCTGCGGGAAATGCACCTTACGACACTGGAAGACAGAAGAGTAAGGGGAGACATGATCACAACCTACAAAATCCTCAGAGGAATCGACCGGGTAAACAAGGATAAACTATTCAACACTGGTGGGATGCGAACAAGGGGACATAGGTGGAAACTGAGTACCCACATGAGCCACAGAGACATTAGAAGTAACTTTTTCAGTGTCAGAGTTTTTAACGGATGGAATGCATTAGGTAGTGATGTGGTGGAGGTTGACTCCATACACAGTTTTAAATGTAGATATGATAGAGCCCAGTAGGCTCAGGATTCTGTACACCAGTTGATTGACAGTTAAGAGCCGGGACCAAAGAGCCAAAGCTCAACCCCCGCAAGCACAAATAGGTGAGTACACACACACACAGGCACCATAGCAACTGGAGGACAAAAAATTATAGTAGTAGTCATATATAACCCCCCACCGAACGACAGAAGACCCAGACAGGATTATGATAGAAACAACATGGCAACCATCAATATAATAGAGAGAGCAGCTTCTGTGGCTAGCAGGAACGGATCCAGACTACTAATTATAGGAGAATTCAACCACGGGAAAATAGATTGGGAAAACAGAGACCCACATGGAGGACCAGACACATGGAGAGCTAAGGTGCTGGACGTGGCAAGAAGAAACATTCTAAGTCAACACGTCCTCTCCTCTCTTTCTTGGACCGACAAGAAAGAGAGGAGAGGATGAACATGCTTTGCTTGATCTGATATTTACCCTAAATGAGTCGGATATAAGGGAAGTTAAGCTGGAAACCCCCTTGGGAATGAGTGCTCACCGTGTATTGCTCTTTGAGTACCTGATTGAGCTAGGAATTATCTCCCCCCCAAAAAGAACTGGGAAACAAAGGGCTGGCGTACCGCAAGGGAAACTATGAGATGAATATATTCCTAAGGGATATACCATGGGACACAGAACTCTGAACAAAGTCCATACAAGACATGATGGACTATGTCACCCAAAAGTGTCAGGAGGCGGTAAACAAGTTTATCCCAGCCCGACAGGAAAAAACCGAGAAGCAAAAGAATAATCCATGGTTTAATAAGGAATGCATGAAAGCAAAGGAACTGAACAAAAGGGCGTGGAGGAACTTCCTGAATAACAGAACACCTGAAAGTAGAGGGAGATACCAGAGAACCAGGAACGAGTATGTTAGTGTGAGAAGAGAAGCTGAGAAAAGGTATGAAAATGATATAGCTAATAAAGCCAAGACCGAACCAAAGCTACTACACAGTCACATCAGTAGGAAAACAACAGTGAAGGAAGAGGTGATGAAACTTAGGATGGGTGAGGACAGGTACACAGAGAATGACAAAGAAGTATGTGTGAAGAACTAAACAAGATGTTCCAGGGGGCCTTTACAATAGAACACGGAGAAGTCACGGCGCTAGGAGAGATGGCAGAAAACCAGGCGATCTTGGAAGGGTTCGAAATTACAAGAGATGAGGTCAAGAGGCACCAATTGGAGCTGGACGTGAGAAGGGCTGTTGGGCTGGACGGAATCTCACCATGGGTATTGAAAGAGTGTGCAGGAGCACTTTGTTTGTCACTCTCCATAGTGTATAGTAGGTCACTGGAAACGGAAGACCAACCAGAAATATGGAAGACGGCTAATGTAGTCCAATATACAAAAAGGGTGACAGACAAGAGGCACTGAACTACAGGCCATTGTCCTTAACTTGTATGCCATGCAAGGTGACGGAGAAGATCGTGAGGAACAAACCTAGTAACACATCTGGAGAGAAGAGACTTCGTGACAACCCATCAACATGGGTTCAGGGAGGGTAAATCTGGCCTTACAGGCTTAATAGAATTCTACGATCAGGTGACAAAGACTAAACAAGAAAGAGAAGGATAGGTGGACTGCATTTTTTTTTGGACTGTCGGAAAGCCTTTGACATAGTACCCCATAAAAGGTTGATACATAAGCTGGAGAAACAGGCAGGAGTAACTGGTAGGGCGCTCCAGTGGTTAAGGGAGTACCTAAGCAATAGGAAGCAGAGTTACAGTGACGGGTGAGACCTCAGATTGGCGTGAAGTCACCAGTGGAGTCCCACAGGGCTCTGTACACGGACCTATCCTGTTTCTGATATACGTAAATGATCTCCCAGAAGGTATAGACTCATTCCTCTCAATGTTTGCTGACGACACCAAAATTATGAGAAGGATTAAGACAGAGGAGGACAGCTTGAGGCTTCAAGAAGACCTGGACAAGCTGCAGGAATGGTCGAATAAATGATTGTTAGAGTTTAACCCAGGCAAATGTAATGAAATGAAGATAGGTGTAGGGAGCAGGAGACCAGATACAAGGTATCATTTGGGAGATGAAATACTTCAGGAGTCAGAAAGAGAGAAAGACCTAGAGGTTGATATCACGCCAGACCTGTCCCCTGAAGCTCATATCAAGAGGATAACATCAGCGGCATATGCCAGGTTGGCTAACATAAGAACTGCCTTTAGAAACTTGTGTAAGGAATTTTTCTGGATGTTATATACCACATATGTCAGACCAATCCTGGAGAATGCGGCTCCAATATGGAGTCCATATCTAGTCAAGCATAAGAGTAAACTGGAAAAGGTTCAAAGGTTTGCCACCAGATTAGTACCCGAACTGAGGGGTATGAGCTACGAGAAGAGACTACGGGAATTAAACCATATGTCACTGGGAGACTGTTACGGACCCGAGTCTAGCGTCGTAGCATGGAGCAGTGACGACAACGCCATCTGTGGGTCAGCTCCTGAAACTCCCTCCAAATGGACGACGCCATCTAGTGAGGACGGGATATACCGGCCATAGGGGCTGGATTCCCGTCTTAATCAGCTCGTAACATAACCGCTGCTGACCTCTGGTGAGGTGGCACTTAGACAGCAACGCCATCTATAGAGTGGATAGGTGGACGTTTGTGTCTAAGCCTGTGAGTGAGGTGCCCTAGAGTGTAACCAGTACTAATGACGTGTCTGATTACAGAGTCGACCTGGGACTGCTGTATCGGATGATGGGCAGTCTACCCAAGGCAGCCAAAGTCTCTCCACATGTTTGCTGCAGAAGTTGTGAGTCACCCTCCCCCCCGGACAAACACTGTTGAGTGTGTTAGCCTGCCTGTGATGTGGCAGTACCAGGAATCGTCGTATCTGGGGGCTGGCTGGTGGAAGAGACTAGCCACTGTGGTGAGGAGAGTGATCTGTGGAATCACACGAGGCTCCTGCCTAGGGCTCGCCACCCTAGTATCGGTCGTGGAGTGGCCTACACAGCGGAGCTGATCGGAACCTGCCAGCTACAGGCTGGATTTGTGGTTGAAGGCCTCCACGACGGTGCACGCTAAATCACAGTCCCACTGGGTGCACCCAGTGGGACTGTGATTTAGCTGGCCTGTGGCCAGGGTAGATTCGCCGAGAGAATCGGAGGATTCTTTGTGGGCCAGAAGAAGAGAACCAGGGCTACCCATCGTGAGCACCGTGGAGCATCCTATGTCTTCAGAGGAAGACAATTCTGTACATTAGAGTGTATTTATAACCCCGTGTGACTGATTGTTATTTATTTATGGTGGTGGTTAAATAATATATTTAAATTAGTGCATTAGTATCCCTTTCCCCTTTAATTTACTTGTGTTACGGAACACATCCCTTGAAAGCCACTACTAACTTGGGGCCGGATACCCAAACTCTAATAATATCAGAGAAGAACCCAGTTGCGACCCAATAGGGCCGTAACATAATTGGCATCCCCAGCGGGATCCGACCCTTTGTCAAGTATGTTTGACAGGGGTGGTGACGTAACGCAATCCCCTGTAAATAATTCCCCCTGTTTGTAACTATTAGGACGTTATACGTCCTGTGCGGTGCTCGGTGTGATTCAGTGCAATATTGTAGTGTGTGGTGCTCGCTGTAATTACGTGCAATATTGCGTAGTGCGGTGCCCGGTGTGATTACGTACAATATTGTAGTGTGCGGTGCCCGGTGTAATTACGTGCAATATTGGCAAGTGCGGTGTTAGGTGCGATAAAATGCAATATTGGTGTAGTACAGTGCTCGGTGCGTTAAGTGCTAAAGTGAAGCGGTGTGTTAAGTGCTAGTGTTCCATCTAAGTGACAATGGTAGAAAAAGCGACCATCGACGATCTGGACGACGTTCAGGCCTTTCTGAACAAGGAGGACTGTCTTGCCAGATTAAAATATCTGGGAAAACAGGAACTTGTACTAGTGAGTGCCTACCTGGAGATCAAGATACGTGCCAGTGATTCCCGTGTGGAGATCTTGTCCAAGGTTCACCGGCATTTGAAGGCAGAAGAGAAACAGGAAAGTGAGACACAAATTACGAAAGAAAGTGAGGAAGTAGCTTCCAATGAAAAGGAAGATAAGGGCAGTGACATTGAAAGCGATGCAGGTGAGCTGAATATAAGCTTGCTAACTGTCAAAATGCGTGCCTTGGAAATAAATCGTGAGATAGAATGGAAGAAATTAGAAATAAAACGAGAATTGAAAGATAAAGAATTGGAGATGAGGTGTTTAGAACTAGAAAGAGAAGAAAGAAAAGAAGAGCGAGAACGAGAAAGAGAAAGAGAAGCGCGAGAAAGAGAAAGAGAAGAACGAGACAGGCAAGAACGACGAGACAGAGAGGAAAAAGAGAGACAACATGAGCTAGAAGTATTGCGATTAGGTGGTCGGAGACAAACAACGGAAACAAGTAGTTTCGACCCGGTAAGGAACATCAAAATGGTCCCGAAGTTCAACGAGAAGGAAGTTTCAAAGTTCTTCGCGGCCTTCGAGAAAGTCGCTGCCTCTTTGGAGTGGCCAAAGGAGAATTGGGCCATCATGATACAGTCCGTCTTGACTGGGAAGGCCCAAATCGCCTACTCCACGTTGTCCCTTGATGACTCCGGCGATTATGACAAGGTGAAGAAGGTAGTGCTCATGGCTTACCAATTGGTACCTGAGGCTTACAGGCAGAAGTTTAGAAACCTGAAAATGACCTCAGAGCACTCTTTCACCGAATTTGCGACCATCAAGGAGCGGCTTTTCCAAGAATGGTGTGCCTCTCGGAAGGTGGAGACCAAAGAAGACCTCGAGCAGCTCATACTGTTAGAGGACTTCAAAGACTGTCTGTCTGGAGATCTGAAGACGTACTTAGAGGAACAGCAGGTAGAGACCTTACATGCGGCAGCCACCATGGCTGAAGAGTACATCTTAACGCATAGGCCTTCTGCTAAGTATGTCCCGAGGAATTACCCACGCCGGTTTGACAAACCTCATCAGGAAGAGGAGAGACCCGTCCCACAAAGCGCTAAGAAGACGCCCCCAAGTAGCCCTCGAAGGACCAGTCCTAACAGTCCGAAACACCGTAGTCCGAGGAGGAATATGGTGTGCTGGACTTGTGGGCAGAAAGGGCATGTAGCTGCTATGTGCCGAGGCAGAAGAGGTAGCGGCCCACGTAGGGAGGTGATGTTGGTGAGCTGTGTGACACCACCAGTAGGAAGCCAGTCACTAGTCAGGAAGAACCAGTATTGTTTTCCCCTCACACTTCAGACGGGTATGTATCGAGTGATCATACTGGCAGATCAGTTGTAGTGCTCAGAGATAGTGGAGCAGCCCAGTCCCTGATCGTGAGAAACTCGTTACCCGAGGGAGTGAGTGTGGATGGGAGACAAAAGGTTGTCCTGGTCGGGTTTCCTAGGACGCAGTACGTCGCCCCCTTAGTGCCGGTACATCTTGACTCGCCTTACTTCAGCGGCACATGTGCGTTGGCAGTAGTCGATACCCTACCTATAGCTGGGATTGACGTGATACTAGCCAACGACTTGGTGACAGATTGGAACAACAATCATCCCAAGGTTGCGGACGAGTCAGCCGGAACAGCAAGGTCCGAGGTAACAGCTGGAAATGGTAATATCCAGGTACAGACAGACATGGAATTAGATAACGCGTTTAATCCTTCCTCTCGCCTACAGATTGACAGTATTCCAGCAGAGTCTCCTGATTCTTCTCCCGACGAGGAACATGAGGTTACGATGGCAGAAGCGACTGGGCAAGAAGAGAGGCCTCGTGTACGAATACCCACGGATACCCCAGAGTCTGGAGTGAAGGCACCTGAGTACTTGCGGTATGGCAAGGTACAGCGTTCATTGAACCGGCCAGAGATTCCCCAGACGTCAGAGGTATGTGAGGTATGTGCGAAAGTTCTAGTGCCCTCTTCGGTCCAAACCCGGCTAATGGATATAGCCGGCTATGGACATTACAGGCTCATGAAACTTATCCCTAAGTTAGCCGAATGTTTCTTAGCGGTATTTTTTGTTCTTATGTGTGTTCTCAGTAAGGACCAGTGGACGACCCGACAGATGATGGCTCCCATGAACATCGCGAAGAGATTCCAGGGATTGGAGACGTGCACTGTGAGTAGTGCAGTCGAAGAAGGGACCTGGAAGGTGATGGTAGATACAGGAGGTACGAGATGTGATATTATGAGTGAATGTTTCCGACAGATTGACACCCCCTGCGTGATTGCCGAGCCTGGATGCAGCGTTATACGGAACGTTGGTCGACCTGACGGTGGCAGAGCGAACACCATCCTCGTTGTACAAGCAGCTCTGTTTGGACTAGGTGTGGGCCTAGTAAACGGTGGTGCTGTGAGTACTGATTTACCTATCGCTGTCACTCTACATAATCAAACCCCCTGTATTCCAGGTTCCCGTCTCCTTGAAGGACTACCGGACCGGTACCAGAAATGCCGTCTGTGACCATCCATCAACGGTGCCGCGACACAAGGAAGTGTCGATTCACCCCGGATCGCGTCAGTACCGATCCTTACTCGAGGCACGTGAGATTATGCCCCTGCTTGACATCTTAGTGGAGGTGTGGGAAGTCACATCAGGCAGGGCATTGCCTTCCATCTGCAAGTTTCCTTCATGCCAGAGTTGCCCATTAGGACAGTTCTGTGGACAAGACATCCTCGCCACTCCAGTTCTTAGAGTACGTGAGTCCGTGTGGAGTTGTATCCACGTACTAATTTGGCTTGTTGTTTTTCTTTTAGAAACCCAAACCAAATTCTTTTTGGTGGGGAGGTGTTACGGACCCGAGTCTAGCGTCGTAGCACAGAGCAGTGACGACAACGCCATCTGTGGGTCAGCTCCCGAAACCCCCTCCAAATGGACAACGCCATCTAGTGAGGACGGGATATACCGGCCACAGGGGCTGAATTCCCGTCTTAATCAGCTCGTAACATAGCCGCTGCTGACCTCTGGTGAGGTGGCGCTTAGACAGCAACGCCATCTATGGAGTGGATAGGTGGACGTTTGTGTCTAAGCCTGTGAGTGAGGTGCCCTAGAGTGTAACCAGTACTAATGACGTGTCTGATTACAGAGTCGACCTGGGACTGCTGTATTGGATGATGGGCAGTCTACCTAAGGCAGCCAAAGTCTCTCCACGTGTTTCCTGCATAAGTTGTGAGTCACCCCCCCCCCCCCCCAGACGAACACTGTTGAGTGTGTTAGCCTGCCTGTGACGTGGCAGTACCAGGAATCGTTGTATCTGGGGGCTGGCTGGTGGAAGAGACTAGCCACTGTGGTGAGGAGAGTGATCTGTGGAATCACACGAGGCTCCTGCCTAGGGCTCGCCACCCTAGTATCGGTCGTGGAGTGGCCTACACAGCAGAGCTGATCGGAACCTGCCAGCTACAGGCTGGATTTGTGGTTGAAGGCCTCCACGACGGTGCACCCAGTGGGACTGTGATTTATCTGGCCTGTGGCCAGGGTAGATTCGCCGAGAGAATCGGAGGATTCTTCGTGGGCCAGAAGAAGAGAACCAGGGCTACTCATCGTGAGCACCGTGGAGCATCCTATGTCTTCAGAGGAAAACAATTCTGTACATTAGAGTGTATTTATAACCCCGTGTGACTGATTGTTATTTATTTATGGTGGTGGTTAAATAATATATATAAATTAGTGCAGTAGTATCCCTTTCCCCTTTAATTTACTTGCGTTATGGAACACATCCCTTGAAAGCCACTACTAACTTGGGGCCGGATACCTAAACTCTAATAATATCAGAGAAGAACCCAGTTGCGACCCAATAGGGCCGTAACAGAGACAGAAGAGTTACAGGGGACTTGATTACCACATACAAGATTCTCAGAGGAATTGATAGGGTAGATAAAGACAGACTCTTTACCACAAGGGGCACACGCACATAGGGACACAAGTGGAAACTGAGTGCCCAAATAAGCCACAGAGACGTTAGAAAGAATTGTTTCAGTGTCAGAATAGTAGACAAATAGAATGCATTAGGAAGTGATGTGGTGGAGGCTGACTCCATACACAGCTTTAAGTGTAGATATGATAGAGTCCTGTAGGCTCAGGAACCTGTACATTAGTTGATTGACCATTGTGAGGCGGGACCAAAGAGACAGAGCTCAACCAACGCAAGCACAACTAGATAAGTACACACACATACACACACACTCCTAATCTTCCTTCCCCCTGAACACACACGTTGTTGACAAGATATGAGAAAAGGGTCAACCCATTGACCATCAATACCCCCTCTCCACTCCCCACCCCCCCATTTTCACACACACACAATCTTTCCAGAGGGGTACCAGGTGATTAGAAAAGAAAGGACACAGAGACAGGGAGGAGGAGTGGCACTCCTAATAAAGCGGAAATGGAAGTTTGATGAGCTGGAAAATCCGGGTACCAATTAAAGCACGAACTCCATACATGGAACTCTAACAGTGGATGGGAAGAAGATTGTAATCTTGTTACTCTACAATCCCCCACCAAACAGTAGAAGGCCCAGGCAGGAGTATGAGGACAGCAACAAAGCATGTATAGATGAACTGCAGAGGGCAGCAACAATAGCGCATAGAATGAGAGCGAAGCTGCTGGTCATGGGGGACCTATATTATGGAGAGAGAGATTGGGAAACGAGGAATCCCCATGGCGGGGAGGAGACCTGGGGAGCGAAGCTGGTAGATGTTATTGACAGGAATTTCCTAACACAACATGTGAAGGAAGACACTAGGGAAAGAGGAGGGGATACGCCAAGCCTATTAGACCTCGTTTTCACCCAGAATGTAGAAGACATCGAGCATTTAGAACATAAAATACCACTAGGAGCCAGTGACCATTGTGTCCTAGTCTTTGACCACATGATGGAGCTTAAAATTGCGACCATAGGACAAGAGGTCCGAGTAAGGAGGCTTGATTACAGAAGAGGGGACTACAGAAGGATAAGGGACTACCTGGGAGAAGTGCAGTGGGAGGAAGAAATTAGAGTAAAAACAGAGCAAGATATGATGAACCAAGTCATATGGAAATGCAAGGAGGCTGAAGAGAGATTTATTCCAACAGTAAAGGAAAAAACAGGAGGGAATATAATAACCCATTGTTTAATAGACAGTGTCAGGAAGCAAAAGTGAGAAGCAGGAGGGAGTGGAGGAAGTACAGAAGACAAAGGACAGAGGACAACAGGATTAGATGTAACAGAGCTAGGAACGATTACATTAACATAAGACGAGTGTCGGAAAGAAATTATGACAATGATATTGCAATCAAAGCGAAAAAGCAACCTAAATTACTACATAGCCATATAAGAAGGAAAATGTCGGTAAATGACCAAGTGACAAGACTGAGGAAAACAGATGGGGCATATACAGAAAGCGACAAGGAAATCTGTGAGGTACTGAATGCAAGTTTCCATGGAGTGTTCACAACCGAGCCTGAGTGGTTCTCATTGTTAGAAGAGATTACCCTAGATGGAAGACTATCAGATATAGAGGTGACAGCAGAGGAGGTAATGAAACAGTTGACAACACTGGATGCAACTAAAGCGGTTGGACCAGACAAAGTATCACCGTAGATACTAAAAGAGGCAGCGCAGGCTCTCAGCGTGCCTCTAGCAATGATCTTTAATGAATCACTGATGTCGGGAGAATTGCCCAGTTGCTGGAAGGAGGCAAATGTCGAACCGATTTTCAAGAAAGGTGATAGGGAGGAAGCACTTAACTACAGACCCGTATCACTGACAAGCATCCCCTGCAAAATACTTGAAATAATAATTAGGCTAAGACTTGTTGAGCACCTGGAGAGCATTGGGTTTGTAAACAAGCACCAACATGCTTGTTTACAAACAAGCAGGGACAGGGAAATCATGCCTAACAAACCTTTTAGAATTCTATGACAAAGTAACAAGGATAAGGCAGGACAGAGAAGGCTGGGCAGACTGCATATTCTTGACTGCCAAAAGTCCTTTGATACAGTACCGCACATGAGACTGCTTTACAAACTTAAGAGGCAGGCAGGAGTAAGCGGAAAGGCCCTATCATGGGTTACGAACTACCAAACAGGAAGGAGCCAGAGGGTAATGGTATGGGGCGAGAAGTCGGACTGGCGAACAGTAACGAGTGGAATACCTCAAGGATCGGTGCTGGGCCCAATCCTCTTTCTAATTTACGTAAATGATATGTTTACAGGAGTGGAATCATACATATCAATGTTTGCGGATGACGCAAAATTAATGAGAAGAGTTGTGACAGATGAAGATTGTATGATCCTCCAAGAGGACTTAAACAGGTTGAAGATGTTCAGGGAAATGGCTACAGTAGTTCAACACCAGTAAATGTAAGGTTATGGAAATGGGATCAGGTGATAGACGACCAAAAGGACAGTACACAATGAATGGGAACTGCTTACCTGTAACAATTCGAGAAAGAGACCTGGGAGTGGATGTGACACCTAATCTAACTCCTGAGGCACATATAAATAGGATAACGACAGCAGCGTACTCTACACTGGCCAAAAATAAGAACTTCATTCAGAAACCTAAGTGAGGAGGCTTTTAGGGCGCTTTACACTGCCTACGTGAGACCAGTCTTAGAGTATGCCGCGCCATCATGGAGCGCCCACCTGAAGAAACACATAAGGAAACTAGAGAAGGTTCAGAGGTTTGCGACGAGGCTTGTCCCAGAGTTTCGAGGGATGGGATATGAAGAACGTCTGAGGGAACTGAACCTTACGACACTAGAGAAAAGAAGGGAGAGAGGAGATATGATAGGAACATATAAAATACTCAGGGGAATTGACAAAGTGGAAATAGATGAAATGTTCACACGTAATAATAACAGAACGAGGGGACATGGGTGGAAACTGGAAACTCAGATGAGTCACAGAGATGTTAGGATGTTTTCTTTTAGCGTGAGAGTAGTGGAAAAATGGAATGCATTTGGGGAACAGGTTGTGGAAGCAAACTCTATTCATAATTTTAAAATTAGGTATGATAGGGAAATGGGACAGGAGTCATTGCTGTAAACAACCGATGGCTGGAAAAGCGGGATCCAAGAGCCAATGGTCGATCCTGCAAGCACAAATAGGAGAGTACAAATAGGTGAATACAAACACACACACACACACACACATCGTATCGATGTGTGTGTGTATTCATTTTCTCTCAATGGTATCATTCATTTCTCTCAATGTTTGCGGACAATGCTAAAATTATGGGAAGGATTAAAACAGAAGAGGACTGTTTGAGGCTTCAAGAAGACCTAGACAAGCTGAAGGAATGGTCGAACAAATGGTTGTTAGAGTTTAACCCAACCAAATATAATGTAATGAAGATAGGTGTAGGGAGCAGGAGGCCAGATACAAGGTACCATCTGGGAGAGAAAATTCTTCAAGAGTCAGAGAAGGAAAAAGACTTGGGGTTGATATCACGCCAGACCTGTCTCCTGCAGCACATATCAAGCGGATAACATCAGCGGCATATGCCAGGCTGGCCAACATACGAACGGCATTCAGAAACTTGTGTAAAGAATCATTCAGAACTTTGTATACCACATATGTCAGGCCAATCCTGGAGTATGCAGCCCCAGCATGGAGTCCATATCTAGTCAAGGAAAAGACTAAACTGGAAAAGGTTCAAAGGTTTGCCATCAGACTAGTACCCGAGCTGAGAGGTATGAGCTACGAGGAGAGTCGACGGGAATTAAACCTCACTTCGTTGGAAGACAGAAGAGTTAGGGGGGACATGATCACCACATTCAAGATTCTGAAGGGAATTGATAGGGTAGATAAAGACAGTCTATTTAACACAAGGGGAACACGCACAATGGGACACAGGTGGAAACTGAGTGCCCAAATGAGCCACAGAGATATTAGAAAGAACTTTTTTAGTGTCAGAGTGGTTGACAAATGGAATGCATTAGGAAGTGATGTGGTGGAGGCTGACTCCATACACAGTTTCAAGTGTAGATATGATAGAGCTCAATAGGCTCAGGAATCTGTGCTCCTGTTGATTGACGGTTGAGAGGCGGGACCAAAGAGCCAGAGCTCAACCCCCGCAAACACAACTAGGTGAGTACAACTAGGTGAGTACACACACACACACACACACACACACACAGAAAGCAGAGAGAGATACCAGAGAACCAGGAATGAGTACATCAGGGTGAGAAGAGAAGCAGAGAAAAATTTTGAAAATGATATAGCAAACAAAGCCAAGACCGAACCAAAGCTACTCCACAGTCACATCAGAAGGAAAACAACAGTGAAAGAACAGGTATTGAAACTTAGAACAGGCGAGGACAGGTATACAGAGAATGACAGAGAGGTGTGTGAGGAACTCAACAAGAGGTTCCAGGAGGTCTTCACAATAGAACAGGGTGAGGTCACTGTGCTAGGAGAAAGGGAGGTAAACCAGGCGGCCTTGGAGGAGTTCGAAATTACGAGAGAGGAGGTCAAGAGACACCTGCTGGATCTGGATGTTAGAAAGGCTGTTGGTCCAGATGGGATCTCACCATGGGTACTGAAAGAGTGTGCAGAGGCACTTTGCCTGCCACTCTCCATAGTGTATAGTAAGTCACTAGAGACGGGAGACCTACCAGAAATATGGAAGACGGCGAATGTGGTCCCAATATACAAAAAGGGCGACAGACAAGAGGCACTGAACTACAGGCCAGTGTCCTTGACTTGTATACCATGCAAGGTGATGGAGAAGATCGTGAGAAAAAACCTGGTAACACATCTGGAGAGAAGGGACTTCGTGACAAATCGCCAACATGGATTCAGGGAGGGTAAATCTTGCCTTACAGGCTTGATAGAATTCTACGATCAGGTGACACAGATTAAGCAAGAAAGAGAGGGCTGGGCGGACTGCATTTTCTTGGATTGTCGGAAAGCCTTTGACACAGTACCGCATAAGAGGCTGGTACATAAGCTGGAGAGACAGGCAGGTGTAGCTGGTAAGGTGCTCCAGTGGATAAGGGAGTATCTAAGCAATAGGAAGCAGAGAGTTACGGTGAGGGGTGAGACCTCCGATTGGCGTGAAGTCACCAGTGGAGTCCCACAGGGCTCTGTACTCGGTCCTATCTTGTTTCTGATATATGTAAATGATCTCCCGGAGGGTATCGATTCATTTCTCTCAATGTTTGCGGACGATGCTAAAATTATGAGAAGGATTAAAACAGAAGAGGACTGTTTGAGGCTTCAAGAAGACCTAGACAAGCTGAAGGAATGGTCGAACAAATGGTTGTTAGAGTTTAACCCAACCAAATGTAATGTAATGAAGATAGGTGTAGGGAGCAGGAGGCCAGATACAAGGTATCATCTGGGAGAGGAAATTCTTCAGGAGTCAGAGAAGGAAAAAGACTTGGGGGTTGATATCACGCCAGACCTGTCTCCTGCAGCACATATCAAGCGGATAACATCAGCGGCATATGCCAGGCTGGCCAACATACGAACGGCATTCAGAAACTTGTGTAAAGAATCATTCAGAACTTTGTATATCACATATGTCAGGCCAATCCTGGAGTATGCAGCCCCAGCATGGAGTCCATATCTAGTCAAGGATAAGACTAAACTGGAAAAGGTTCAAAGGTTTGCCACCAGACTAGTACCCGAGCTGAGAGGTATGAGCTACGAGGAGAGACTACGGGAATTAAACCTCACTTCGCTGGAAGACAGAAGAGTTAGGGGGGACATGATCACCACATTCAAGATTCTGAAGGGGATTGATAGGGTAGATAAAGACAGTCTATTTAACACAAGGGGAACACGCACAAGGGGACACAGGTGGAAACTAAGTGCCCAAATGAGCCACAGAGATATTAGAAAGAACTTTTTTAGTGTCAGAGTGGTTGACAAATGGAATGCATTAGGAAGTGATGTGGTGGAGGCTGACTCCATACACAGTTTCAAGTGTAGATATGACAGAGCCCGATAGGCTCATGAATCTGTACACCTGTTGATTGACGGTTGAGAGGCGGGACCAAAGAGCCAGAGCTCAACCCCCGCAAACACAACTAGGTGAGTACAACTAGGTGAGTACACACACACACAAAGAAGCCCCAATAGGAATGAGTGACCACAGTGTATTGATATATGAGTACTTGGTGGAGGTAGGGATAACATATCCAAGGATGGGATCGGAGGGGTAAAGATTAAATTACCGAAGAGGAAAATATGATGAGATGAGGAGTTTCCTAAGGAGAATACCATGGAAAACAGAACTCAGAAGTCTGTGCAGGATATGATGGATTATATCACCCAGATGTGCCAGGAAAGTGCAGATAAGTTTATCCCAGTCCAAAAGGAGAAAAACGAAAAACAGAAGAATCCATGGTTGAACCAGGAATTTAAGGTTGCGAAGCAATTGAATAAAGAACATGGAGAAACTATAGAAATAACAGAACACCGGAGAGCAGGGAGAGATACCAGAGGGACAGGAATGAGTACCTCAGAGTGAAGAGAGAAGCAGAGAGACAGTATGAAAATGACATTGCGAGTAAGCTAATACCCAACCAAAACTGCTCCACAGCCACATCAGGAGGAAAATAGCAGTGAAGGAACAAGTGATGAAATTGAGAAAAGGGGAGAACAGATACGCATGGAGGTGTATAAAGAACTCAACAAGAGATTCCAGGAGGTCTTCACGGAAGAACAAGGAGAAGCCCCTGCACTAAATGAGGTAAACCAAGCAACCTAGGAGGAATTTGACCTCACCAGTGATGAGGTCAAAAGGAATCTGTTTGGAGCTGAATGTGACAAAGGCTGTTGGGCCTGACAGAATCTCACCGTGGATGAAAAGGTGCAAAGGCACTAATGTGCAACTCTCTATGGTGTATAACAGGTCACTGGAAACAGGAGACCTACCGGAAAGTTGGAAGACGGCTAATGTAGTCCCAATATACAAAAGGAGTGACAGGCAAGAGGCACTAAACAACAAGCCAGTTTCCCTAACTTGTATACCATGCAAGGTGATGGAGAAGATTATGAGGAAAAGGCTCGTAGAACATCTGGAGGGAAATAGTTTTGCAACACACCGCCGACATGGGCTCAGAGATGGTAAATCGTGCCTCACAGGTTTAATAGAATTCTATGACCAGGCAACACAAATTAGGCAGGCAAGAGAAAAGTGGGTAGACTGCATTTTCTTCAACTGTCAGAAAGCCTTTTGACACAGTACCCCATAAAAAACTGTTACAAAAAGTTGGAGCAACAGGCAGGAGTAAAAGGGAAGGTGCTCTAGTGGATAAGGGAGTACTTAAGCAACAGGAAACAGCGAGTCATGGTGAGGGGGGAAGACATCAGAGTGGCGAGATGTCACCAGCGGAGTCCCACAGGGCTCAGTACTTGGACCCATCCTGTTTCTAATATATGTGAACGATCTTCCAGAGGGTATAGACTCATTCCTCTCGATGTTTGCTGATGATGCAAAAATTTTGAGAAGAATCAAGACGGATGAAGATAGACAGAGACTACAGGATGACCTGGATAAACTGGAGGAATGGTCTAGAAAATGGCTGCTAAAGTTCAACTCAGGAAAGTGTAAAGTAATGCAATTAGGCGATGGGAGCAGAAGGCTGAACATAAGGTACCATCTGGGAGGTGAAATCCTCCATGAGTCAAGTAGAGAGAAAGATCTGGGGATTGATATCACACCGAACCTATCCCCAGAGGCCCACATCAAAAGAATATCATCAGCGGCATATGCTAGGTTGGCCAACATAAGAACTGCCTTTAGAAACTTGTGTAAGGAATCGTTCAAAACTCTGTATACCATTTATGCCAGACCAATCCTGGAATATGCTGCTCCTGCCTGGAGTCCATATCTAGTTAAACACGAGGCAAAGTTAGAGAAGATTCAGCGGTATACCACCAGACTTGTCCCGGACTGAGAGGTATGGGCTACGAGGAAAGGCTAAAGGAGCTGAACCTCACGTCCCTGGAAGACAAAAGAGTGAGGGGATACATGATAACCACCTACAAAATTCTCATGGGAATTAACAGGGTGGATAAAGACAAACTCTTCAGCACGGGTGGAACACGAACAAGGGGACACAGGTGGAAACTTAGTACCCAGATGAGCCACAGAGACATCAGTGTCAGAGTAGTTAGTAAATGGAATGCACTAGGAAGTGATGTGGTGGAGGCAGACTCCATACACAGTTTCAAATGTAGATATGATTGAGCCCAGTAGGCTCAGGAATCTGTACACCAGTTGAGAGGCGGGACCAAAGAGCCAGAGCTCAATCCCCGCAAGCACAACTAGGTGAGTACACACACACTCTCCTCTCTCTCTCTCTCTCTCATAGGGAAAAAACATGGCAGAGTGGCCAACTCGGGGAAACAAACGCAGGAGGACCAACTCGGGGAAACAAACGCAGGAGGACAAACATGACAGGAACAATCTCAGAGGAAGGGGAGGGACAGGAAGCCTGGATTAAGGATATAATCGAACAAATGTAGAAAGACTTCAGTGAAGGTATGAGGATAATGAGGGAGACAGTAACCAGCTTGCAGGATGCGCTGAAGGCAGCAAAGGAGGAAATAAAAAGCCTGAGAGAAAATCCTACTCAATACCAGACACAAACCACACCTCAGGGAGGCGGTAATATACTTGTAGAGGGGACTCCTACAATTCAACCCTCATTTGCAGAATTGTTTAAAAAGAGCCCTGAAGCTAGGTCTGCAGTATGGGAAGTTGTCATGGAGGTGGACTCTTCTCAGGAAGCAGCTGGATGTACTAGCCGGCTGATAGAGAGAAAAAGAACAGCAGTGGTAGCAGGCATTAAGGAGCAAACAGGTACCAGCCCAGCAGAGAGGAGCGACAAGGACAAAAACACAGTTACTGAGATCCTTAAAGAGGTATGGATGGAGAGAGCTGACCAGAATATCGAAAAGGTTTTCAGGCCTGGAAAGTACAACAAGGACAGAGTCCGATTGATATAGGTGGTATTCATGAGCGAGAACACAAAAGTGGACTTGTTAGCAAAGAGGAGCAGACTAGCAACTGTACTGAAGTTCAGAAAAGTATTCCTGCAGAGGGATATGACAAGGGAAGAGAGAATGAGGGGCAGCAGATGTGAGAAAGGAGCGCAGGAAGAAAGAAAGGAGTCAGGGAACCACAACCCCAAACCCCTACAATCCCAGAGAGGAGTGGGGAACCCTTCACAAGAAATTCAACAGCCACAGGGAGAGGATCACCACCACCATCTTCCACCCAGTAAACATCCTACCTGGCCCAACCTTTGCCAGCCCCCCATTAAGTGCCCACCTAAGGCACTCTCTCCCCACTCACCCCCTCCCCAGGACCTCCCTTCTCCCCCAACCCCCATGCCCTCCCTTCTCCCCCATACCCTCCCTTCCCCCCCCCATGCCCTCCCGTCTCCCCCCACCCTCAAGTTCTCCTTTATCCCCCCTCTTCTTAGTCCTCCATTCTCCCCCACCCCCCCTAAGCCCTCCATTCTCCCCCACCCCTCTAAGCCCACCCTTCGCCCCCACTCCCCTAAGCCCTCCCTTCTTCCTCAGCTGTCCGTTAGCCCTCCCTCTCCTTCTGCTCCCAAGGCCCCCCCTCCCTTCTGCCTCATCACCAAAACCCCTTCCTTCCCCCATACTCCTCAAGTCTCCCCATCTCACCCCCCCTCCCCCCCCTTAGCCTCCCCCTCTCACCCTCCACCCCAAGCCCCCCCCCCCCCCCATATGCGCAAGCCCTCTCTCCTCTACCATCCTCCCCGTACCAGATCCTACAATTCCCCGCACATCCCAGATCCCCCAGGTCCCCTTTCTTAGGCCCTTCCATCCTGAACCCTCCTCGTTTCCCTGCTTTAGGGGAGTCAACAGAAATTGAGGAAGGACAGAAGAGAGTCAGTTTCAGGATGATGTACTCGAACATAGATGGGATTACAAGTAAGGCAAGTGAACTAAGGGGAAAAACCACAAGAAGTGAAACCAGATATAATCGGACTCACAGAAACAAAACTCTCAGGAGTCATAACGAATGCGGTGTTTCCCCAGGACTACACAGTTATAAGAAAAGAGAGGGAAGAAAGGGGAGGAGACGGAGTGCCCCTACTAATGAGAAAGGAATGAAGTTTCAAGGAGACGATGCCTATCCCGGGCTGCGAGGGATTCAGAGACTACATAACAGGAACCATGACAAAGGGAGGAGCAAGAATAGTAGTAGAAGTGATATATAACTCTCCACCCAATGACAGAAGACCCAGGCAAGAGCATAACAACAACAACATGGCAGTTAATACTATTATTGAGAGGGCAGCCTCTGCTGCTTCTAGAAATAGATCCCATCTGCTCATCATAGGAGACTTCTATCATGGAAGGATAGACTGAGAGAACAAGGAACTGCATGGAGGTGAGGATACATAGAGAGCTAAACTATTGGAGGGGGCGACAAGAAATTTCTTAAGCCAGCATGTCTGGGAAACCCATAAGGATGAGAGGAAACGATGAACCAGCGAGACTCGACCTAATCTTCACTCGGAACGACTCCGACATAAGGAATATCGGTTTCGAGGCCCCAGAAGAAATGAGCGACTACAGTGTACTGACGTTTGAGTATCTGGTTGAAGAAGGGTTAAGGAACTCGAGGAGGGGAACTGAAAACAAAAGGCTGGCATTCCGAAAGAGAAACTATGAGGAGATAAGGAAATTCCTAACTGATATTACATGGGAAACAGAGCTCAGAGGAAAGACGGCCCAAGACATGATGGACTACATCACGTAGAAGTGTAAGGAGGCAGCAGACAAGTTTATCCAGGTCCATAAGGAAAACAATGAAATGGAGATGAGAAATATGGTTTAACCAGAGATGTAGGATAGCTAAGCAGCAGAGTAAAAGGGCATGGAGAAACTATAGAAATAACAGGACACTCGAGAGCAGAGAAAGATACCAGAATGCCAGGAATGAATATGTCAGGTTGAGAAGAGACGCAGAAGAGCAAAACGAAAATGACATCGCAAGCAAGGTAAAGATTCAACCTAAATTGCTGCACAGCCACATCAGGAGAAAAACAGGAAAGGAACAGGTTATATAATTAAGGATAGGGGCAGACAGATTCACTACAAACGACAAGGAAGTGTGCGGGGAACTGAATAAGAAATTCCAGGAGGTCTTCACATTAGAGCAAAGGGAAGTTCCACAGATGAGAGAGGGAATAGTTAACCAGGAATCAATAGAAGAGTTTGGGATTACCAGTGGGGATGTAAGGAAGCTCTTGCTAGAGTTGGATGTGAGAAAGGCTATAGGCCCAGATGAAATCTCCCCATGGATACTAAAGGAAGGAGCAGAAGCACTGTGCCTGACACTCAATGTATAACAAATCACTGGAAACAGGGGAATTGCCAAAAATTTGGAAGACTGCTAATGTACTCCCGATATACAAAAAGGGGGATAGACAGGAAGCACTGAACTTCAGGCCAGTGTCCCTTACTTGCATACCATGCAAGCTGATAGAAGAAGATTGTGCAAAAAAAGCTTGTGGAACATCTGGAGCGAAAGAACTTTGTAACACAGCATCACCATGGGTTCAGGGATGGCAAGTCCTAATCCTGCCTCACAGGATTAACTGAATTCTATGACCGACCAGGGAAGAAAGAGAGGGGGTGGACAGACTGCATATTTTTGGATTGCCAGAAAGCGTTTGACACAGTACCTCACAAGAGGTTAGTGAAAAAGATGGAGATGCAGGCAGGAGTGAAAGGGAAAGTACTCCACTGGATAAGGGAGTACCTAAGCAACAGAAGACAGCGAGTCACAGTGAGGGGTGAGGCCTTAGATTGGCGAAACGTCACCAGTGCAATCCCGCAGGGTTCAGTCCTTGGACCTATACTGTTTCTGATATATGTAAATGATCTCCCAGAGGGTATAGAATCGTTTCTCTCATTGTTTGCTGATGATGCAAAAATTATGAGGAGGATTAAAACAGAGAATGTAGGAGGCTACAAGACGACCTTGACAGACTGAATGAATAGACCAACAAATGGCTACTAAAGTTCAACCGAGTAAATGTAAGGTCATGAAACTAGGCGGTGGACACAGGACAGACACAGGATTCCGAATGGGAGATGAAGTACTTCATAAAACGGACAGAGAGAAAGATCTAGGAGTTGATATCACACCAAACCTGTCTCCTGAAGCCCACATAAAAAAAATTACATCTACGGCATATGTGAGGCTGGCTAACATCAGAACAGCCTTCAGGAACCTGTGTAAGGAATCATTCAGAATCTTGTACACCACATATGTAAGACCAGTCCTGGAGTATGCGGCCCCAGCATGGAGCCCGTACCTTGTCAAGCACAAGACGAAGCTGGAAAAAAATCAGAGGTATGCCACTATACTAGTCCCAGAACTAAGAGGCATGACTTACGAGGAAAGGCTGCGGGAAATGCACCTTACGACACTGGAAGACAGAAGAGTGAGGCTAGTCATGATCACTACCTACAAAATCCTCAGGAGAATTGACAGGGTAAACAAGGATAAACTATTCAACACGGGTGGTACGCGAACAATGGGGACACAGGTAGAAACCGAGTACCCACATGAGCCACAGCGACGTTAGAAGGAACTTTTTCAGTGTCAGAGTAGTTAACAGATGGAATGCATTAGGCAGTGATGAGGTGAAGGCTGACTCCATACACAGTTTCAAATGTAGATATGATAGAGCCCAGTAGAATCAGGAACCTGTACACCAGTTGATTGACAGTTGAGAGGCGGGAGCAACGAGCCAGAGCTCAAACCCCGCAAGCACAATTAGGTGAGTTCAATTAGGTGAGTACACACACACACACACACACACACACACACACACACACACACACACACACACACACACACACACACACACACACACACACACACACACACACACACACACACACACACACACACACACACACACACACACACACACACACACACACACACACACACACACACACACACACACACATACAACCAAATCCTCCCTAAAACTACAGATTTTTACTGAAAATCATGAACCTAAGTACGGCCGGAATATATTTTTGTTTTTCCCAAACTATCCTCGGCAGTTTATGGCGGCCCATTAGGTACCAGGTGGAGCTCAGTTGTATTTGTTTCTCATTAATATTCAAAATAATATCCTAAATAATTGGAGAGAGATAAAGCTGTTCCCTGGTTCGAGGACGTGTTGCCTAATGGTCAAAGGTCTGGGTGTAGGAACTGCTTCTTAAATTTTATTATGCAATTTACTGTGTTTGATTTCCAAGTGTCGTGGTATTTTCTGGCAATTTTTAATTCTCATTCACATTTTATTACTGGGATATAAATTTGGTCAAGTTGTTAGATATATTTGTCTCCAGCTGGGACTGGTCGAGTGTAAATATTGTTATATAACTTACCTCCAGGATGACGAGGATATATGATTATATTCACTGTTGTCAGTCTTGGGTAAAGTGTAGTTCATTCACCAGTGTCAGCTGGTGGTGTAATATATGGTCAGCTGGTGGTGTAATATATGGTCAACTGGTGGTGTAATATATGGTCAGCTGGTGGAGTAACAGAGGGTCAGCTGGTGGAGTAATATATGATCAGCTGGTGGTGTAATATATGGTCAGCTGGTGGTGTAATATATGGTCAGCTGGTGGAGTAATATATGGTCAGCTGGTGGAGTAATATATGGTCAGCTGGTGGTGTAATATATGATCAGCTGGTGGTGTAATATATGGTCAGCTGGTGGTGTAATATATGGTCAGCTGGTGGTGTAATATATGGTCAGCTGGTGGTGTAATATATGGTCAGCTGGTGGTGTAATATATGGTCAGCTGGTGGTGTAATATATGGTCAGCTGGTGGAGTAATATATGGTCAGCTGGTGGTGTAATATATGGTCAGCTGGTGGAGTAATATATGGTCAGCTGGTGGAGTAATATATGGTCAGCTGGTGGTGTAATATATGGTCAGCTGGTGGTGTAATATATGGTCAGCTGGTGGTGTAATATATGGTCAGCTGGTGGTGTAATATATGGTCAGCTGGTGGTGTAATATATGGTCAGCTGGTGGAGTAATATATGGTCAGCTGGTGGTGTAATATATGGTCAGCTGGTGGAGTAATATATGGTCAGCTGGTGGAGTAATATATGGTCAGCTGGATGAGTAATATATGGTCAGCTGGTGGAGTAATATATGGTCAGCTGGTGGAGTAATATATGGTCAGCTGGTGGTGTAATATATGGTCAGCTGGTGGAGTAATATATGGTCAGCTGGTGGAGTAATATATGGTCAGCTGGATGAGTAATATATGGTCAGCTGGTGGAGTAATATATGGTCAGCTGGTGGTGTAATATATGGTCAGCTGGTGGTGTAATATATGGTCAGCTGGTGGTGTAATATATGGTCAGCTGGTGGTGTAATATATGGTCAGCTGTTAGAGTAATATATGGTCAGCTGGTGGTGTAATATATGGTCAGCTGGTGGTGTAATATATGGTCAGCTGGTAGTGTAATATATGGTCAGCTGGTGGAGTAATATATGGTCAGCTGGTGGAGTAATATATGGTCAGCTGGTGGTGTAATATATGGTCAGCTGTTAGAGTAATATATGGTCAGCTGGTGGAGTAGTATATGGTCAGCTGGTGGTGTAATATATGGTCAGCTGGTGGTGTAATATATGGTCAGCTGGTGGTGTAATATATGGTCAGCTGGTGGTGTAATATATGGTCAGCTGGTGGTGTAATATATGGTCAGCTGGTGGTGTAATATATGATCAGCTGGTGGAGTAATATATGGTCAGCTGGTGGAGTAATATATGGTCAGCTGGTGGTGTAATATATGGTCAGCTGGTGGAGTAATATATGGTCAGCTGGTGGAGTAATATATGGTCAGCTAGTTGGAGTAATATATGGTCAGCTGGTGGTGTAATATATGGTCAGCTGGTGGTGTAATATATGGTCAGCTGGTGGAGTAACAGATGGTCAACTGGTGGTGAAACAGATGGTCAGCTGGTGGAGTAACTCAACATTTCAACCTTGCATCAAGTAGAACAACTTATGAAAATGAATTAGAAAAGAGAAGGCAAGTGTGAATAGGCTACAGAACAGAAATAGAAACCGATGAAGAGAAAAGGATAAACAACAAAGGAAGTGAGTAGGATTAAGGAAGAGAGAGATAAAGAAATGGAGAATGTAACAGAGATGTGGAGAGTGCGACTATTTATAACCTTTGCTGAAGCAGCAAAAATGTAGATAGAATGAAGATAATTAAAGCAAGAGTGTTAGATGCCGTAGAAACTACCCAAGTCATGAAATGTACACTTCAGGTGTTGGAGAGTGAGAGATCGGTGGTAATATGCAGCTGCCCAGAGCATGAAAGAGAGAAATATGGAAAGAAAACAGAATAAAATATCAGATTTTACATAACGTTCAGGTCGCAGATGCAACAAGGAAAACAGAGGGTTTCTGTAGGCTAGTCAAGTTTGAAAGAGGAAGAAATCTACCAGTGAAAGTTGTTTTCATGAAGATCAACCTAATCAAATAGTGACAAACAAGAGATGGATGAGGAGCAAGGAAAATTACCTTGTAGTTGTTATTAGAGTGGACATGTTTAAGGAGGAAAAGGAGGTGGGGGGAGAGACTCAGAGAAGAAAAACAAATGAGAAGTGCAAAGAGACCAGACAATGACATTAACAGGGGATCGTATGAAGCAAATCTGCAACAGGCAGCAGAACACGGAGGAAATAGTGGGGCAGACCAGTGTAACAATGCAATAGTGAGTACTACAGAGGGAGACAGTAGAACTGCCCAGCCTAGTGGAGCATCAACACAAATGAGTAGGCAAGAATGACTGGCTCACCTCCCTACCCCACCCCATGACAGTCACGGAACTGCAACCACATGAACAACCTTTCCCGGTGAAAAAAGCAGCCCAGTTGTCGTTAGTAGCATAAAAGTTATGTATACACATGCAGATGGAATTGCAAATAAAGGAGATGAGTAGCAGGAATGGGTGGAAGAAGTACAACTGCACATGATTGCGGTAACAGAAAGAAATCTGACAAGTGTTAGAGGAAATGTAATCTTCCCACGATGGTATTAAGTAATAAGAAGAGATAAGGAGTACAGAGGTGGTGTAGCTCTGTCACTAGTCCTACAGTGGTGCTTTGAAGAAGTAAAACAAGCGGAGAGGTGACGCTCAAGAGTATATACTTGGAATAGCAACAGTGGAAGGTATGAGGATAGTGGTGCCAGTGATTTATAATCCCCCACCAAACAATAGTTGGCCTGGGGAAGATGACGACCGATGCAGTGGGAATTGTCTAAAGGCAATGGGAAACACAGCCACAGTAACTAGGGTAACATGATCTAAAATCCTAATATTGATGGAGTTCGACCATTTAGAAATAGACTGGATAAATAAGGATTCCCACGCGGGTGATGAGACACGGAGAGCAGAACTTATAAACAAGGTAACAAATATTTCTTAAAACAACACGACACAGAACCAACACAAGTAAGAGGAGACGACCCACCATCAACACTGTACATGGTGTTTCCCCAAGATGCAGCACTTGTTGCTCAAATAATAATATGCCTCTAGGAGAGAGCGACAACTGAATGGTCACACTTGAAGGAATAGTGGAGCTGAAGGAATTGGTTACACAAAGAAACCGGTTAAATACGAAAAGATATTTCAGAGGTGGGTGACTGCAACAGGCTGAGGGGCTCTCTGTGGGATATTCAATGGGAAATGGAAATGGAAGGGAAGGTAGCAAATGACGTGATGGAATTCATTTGCTGGGAAATGTGCCGATCTAAAAGAACAGTTAATTCCACTCATGCAGTAGGTGGAGTGCTCACCTGAGAGAGAACAGACACACAGGACTTTAGGGAGGCACTAAACAGAACCAGAAATATATTCAACGGAGTTTGGAGAGAAGATGAGAGGCACTTTAAAAATGACATAACTACAAAAGCAAGGGAATAGCCAAAGCTGTTTAATAGGCATATAAGTGTGAGGAAAACGAACGTGCGAGACCATGTACTCAGACTGAGGAAACAATGGGGAGCTCTCACAGAGAATAATAAGGAGGTCTGTGGGGGAACTCAACTAAAGATTTCAGGAGATCTTTACATTAGAAGCAATGAAGAGACCAAGATTGCAAAATGAAAGGCTGGTGGAAATACTGGATGGCATTGTAGTGACTGTAGAAGTGGTGAGAATAATCCATGAGGAACTAGCTGTGACATAATGAGTGGGACCAGACATAATCTCACCATGGCTCCTCAAAGAGACTGCAAATTTTAGATCCTTCTTATAAAAATTGTTAATAAAATGCTTGAGACAGGAAATCTCCCAGTTGTCTGGAAAGAGGCTAATGTAGTGCCTATAATGTAGTGCTGGAGAAGGTAATCACAACGAGAATGGTGGAGCATCTGGACAGGAGCGACTATATGACAAAATTGCAGCATGAATATAGAAATGGAAAATCATGCCTCACAAAACTGATCAAGTTTTATTAAAAGGTCACTAAAATAAGACAGGAAAAGGAAAGCTGGGTAGACTGCACTGTTTTAGACTGTCAAAAGATATTTGACACTGTCCTCCGTGAGAGACTGTCACACTACATGGAGACGCGGACTGGGATAACTGGGGAAACATTAACTCGGTAAGGGAGTACCTGAAGGACAGAAAGCAATGAGTCACAGTCAGAGAGGAGGTTCCAAGCTGGAGGTTGAATGGTTCTAGTAACAAATTCTACCAACAAATGGTTGCTAGAATTTAATCCCAACAAGTCTAAGATACTGAAGATGGGAATGGGTGAGGGGATCAGAAAGCATCTACATCATATAGAGAGGGCAGCGACAGGAATCAGAAAGAAAGTCTTTGGAGTGGATATAATTCCGACACTCACACCAGAGACAAACATAAACATAACAACATCAGCAGCATATGAGACGATGGCAAATATAAGATCATCGTTCGGAAACTTAAATCGGAACCCCTTCAAGGCAATCTACATCACATTTGATCGCCCAATACTGGTATATGCATCACTGGCATAGAGTCCTTGTGAAGCATAAATTAAGCCAAAGTTGAAAAAGTACAAAGGTTTGCGACAAGACTGGTGCCAGAGCTAAGAGGGTTAAGCTAATGGGAATAAATCTCAAAACTCTAGAAACAATACCAAAATGATAGAAGGAACAGAGGGGATATGATCACAACATCCAAGATACTGAGAGGAATAGATAAGGTGGGGCAAGGATTTCCTCAGCAGATTACGAGAAAGTTAGACAAGAGGACACAGCTGAAAGCTGGATATATAAATGAGCCGAAGAGACGTAAGACAATACTGGTAGCCTGTACAGGTAGTCAACAAGTGGAATACTCTAAAAGAGGAAGTTGTGGAAGCCGCCTCCTTCCTCAACTTTAAGGCCAGATCCCACAAAGCGTGTGGAAGTCATAATAGTTTAATTGACACGCAACATGTACAAGACAAGTTGGCGGGGCATAAAGAACTACACCACACTCACCCTTAGACACTGATAGGTAAGTACAAATAGGTAGGTACATCTTCACGCTTGAACTGAAAGCACATGTACACATCCTCACACATGTATTTGTACCTACATGTACAACTCCTCAGGTTTGTAAACACACAACTGTACACATACTCACGCTTGTAATAACCTTATTTGTACACTTTCTCAAGCTTAAACTGAAAGTACATGTACATATCCCACATATTTGTATTGTACCTACAAGTACACCTCACACTTGTACTACACCTCCAAGTACACCTCATACTTGTACTACACCTCACACTTGTACTACACGTACAAGTACACCTCACACTTGTACTACACCTCACACTTGTACTACACGTACAAGTACACCTCCTCACACTTGTACTACACGTACAAGTACACCTCCTCACGCTTGTACTACACGTACAAGTACACCTCACACTTGTACTACACCTACAAGTACACCTCACACTTGTACTACACGTACAAGTACACCTCACACTTGTACTACACGTACAAGTACACCTCACACTTGTACTACACCTACAAGTACACCTCACACTTGTACAACACCTACAAGTACACCTCCTCACGCTTGTACTACACGTACAAGTACACCTCACACTTGTACTACACGTACAAGTACACCTCACACTTGTACTACACCTACAAGTACACCTCCTCACACTTGTACTACACGTACAAGTACACCTCACACTTGGACTACACCTACAAGTACACCTCACACTTGTACTACACGTACAAGTACACCTCCTCACACTTGTACTACACGTACAAGTACACCTCCTCACACTTGTACTACACCTACAAGTACACCTCACGCTTGTACTACACGTACAAGTACACCTCACACTTGTACAACACCTACAAGTACACCTCACACTTGTACTACACCTACAAGTACACCTCACACGTGTACTACACGTACAAGTACACCTCACACTTGTACTACACCTACAAGTACACCTCACACTTGTACTACACCTACAAGTACACCTCACACTTGTACTACACCTACAAGTACACCTCACACGTGTACTACACCTACAAGTACACCTCACACGTGTACTACACCTACAAGTACACCTGCTCTCAGTAAACTTCCTTATTCACCACACTAAAACGCTAACTATAAATTATCATTTGTTTGATGTTGTTAATGACTTCCATTTAAAGACTTTATTAACTAAATGTAATATTTATTATTAGTAGCTGAATGTATCAGTTAATATTTTGTTGAGCAGGTGAAGGTTGTGATGCGTCCTTGTAGCACGCATCGTCTTTAACGCTCCTCCCGCAGGAAGATCATCTGGGTAAGAGCAGCAGCAGCAGCAGCCCGATATAAACACAGCGCCTCAAGTGGTGCTGAGCTCCACACTCTGTTGGTGTCCCAGCGCTGTGGTCGACCCCATCACCTCTGTCCTTACCCCAGGCTCCTGCGCTCTGTATCTCTGACCTTTAACCTTGCTGCTTATGTTTTCTCAAACACTATATTATATATAATATAATATATTATCTATATATACCCCTGCATGTAATCAATATTGTAACTTTTTTTCTGTAATGACATTTTCAAATAAAGTTAGATAAATATACACACATACCAAAAGAATAGGGGTGGTAGGAGAAGAAAATATCAAAGTGTTCAGTGAGGATCCACAACGTCTTCTCTGAGTACTCTTTATTTTCTTCTCCGAGGCTATGGGTCCCTACACCAGAGGTGGTACCCCTCCTATATATATATATACATATATATATATATATATATATATATATATATATATATATATATATATATATATATATATATATATATATATATATATATATATATATATATATATATATATATGCAGAATAACCACATATGAAAAATAGAAAATGCTTAACGCGTTTTCGGCTAATTCGCCTTCATCAGAGCAAAGTAGAATGATTCTTCTACTTTGCTCTGATGAAGGCGAATTAGCCGAAAACGCGTTAAGCATTTTCTATTTTTCATATGTGGTTATTCTGCATACTTGGATCAGTGTTTTTGTGATCATTGTTGCATATATATATATATATATATATATTAGTATATTTTGGTAGTAGTCTTTCCTGTAGACATATATTATTAAATATGACCGAAAAAGTAAGATTAATAATTCTAACACGAATTTTCTCTATCTTTCTTACGTTTCTTTTTACTGTTGATGGTAATTCAAAGATCAATTCTCCAAAATTCATTTTTATTTCTAGTCTGACGCGACACTTGAGCGCGTTTCGTAAAACTTATTACATTTTCAAAGACTTTAGTTTACAAACACACAACTGAAACTGAATAGAGCTTACACATCTTCGAGTTTATATTTACATTTGGGTGAGGTGGATGAGGTGAAAACAAACTTTCAACAATCGGTATTGAATGGGTATTAAATTCAAACACAAGATAGAACACGAAACAATGGGTATTGAATGGAAGTGATTGTAGAAAGCCTATTGGTCCATATTTCTTGGTGCTTCTATATTGGAGCGAAGTCTTGAAGTGGGTAGAATATAGTTGTGCATTAATTGGCTGTTGATTGCTGGTGTTGACTTCTTGATGTGTAGTGCCTCGCAGACGTCAAGCCGCCTGCTATCGCTGTATCAAATCATCGATAGATACCCATACCCTGGAAACACAAACCGAAACTGCCTTTATTTTCCGCTTGTTACAACTTATAATAAAGTTGTTACATCTTGGCTTAACGAGTTTATGACGTATTAGAACGTTGTTACAACTTGCTATATTGGTTGTTAAAACTGGTTAGGAGTTAAAACTTGTTCGAACGTTGCACCAACGTCGTAGTTTCGGTGTGTGTTTGGCGGGTATCAAGAAGATAACATCAGCGGCGTATGCAAGGCTGTCAAACATAAGAACTGCCTTCAGAAACCTATCTAAGGAATCATTCAGAGCCTTGTATACCTCATATGTCAAACCAATACTGCAGTATCCGGCTCCAGTGTGGAGTCCACATCTAGTCAAACACAAAACGAAATTAGAAAAGGTTCAGAGGTATGCCACCAGGCTAGTCCCCGAGCTGAAGAGTAGGAGCTACGAGAAAATATTACTGAAACTAAACCTCACGACACTGGAAGACAGAAGAGTTCGGGGAGACATGATCACCACCTATAAAAATTTCTGAGGAATTGAAAGGGTAGATAAAGATAAACTGTTTAACACGGGTGATTCGCGAACAAAGGCACACAGGTAGAGATTGAGTATCCAAATGAGCCATAGGAACGTTAGGAAGATTTCTTCAGTGTCAAAGTGGTTGATAAATGGAATGCATTAGGCAGTAATGTGGTGGAGGCTGACTCCATACACAGTTTCAAATGTAGATATGATAGAGCCCAGTAGGCTCAGGAATCTGTACACCAGTTGATTGACAGGTTGAGAGGCGGGACCAAAGAGCCGGAGCTCAACCCCCCGCAAGCACAATTAGGAGAGTACGGCTCCTGCGTGAGGCTGGCTACACAGCTGCTGTGCGGGAGATGTGTCGCGGTCAAGTCAACCGAATAACTGATGCAGTTAATCTTAAAAAAGGCAGCATCCATCTGCACTAGATCCATTGTGGTAGTCCTACACCCTTGTATACCTCCAGGGTAGTGCCAACACCCACAAGCCTGGTGACCCTCTACCACCCATCCTCAGCCAGTTCCCTACACCCTCATCCAGCAAAGCCACTCAATACTATTCTGACTCTATATGTACCAAATAGCTACAGCTTGAAGTCATTCGGTGATTTCTTAGACATAGATCCCCTTCTATGATTCCTTCTCCACCAGAAGGGATTATAGCTATTATAGTTGTGTGTTGGTGGTGTTGTCGTATTGTTCCTCCTTTACGGACAACCCAACCCACAACTCGGTAGAGTGCTTATACCTCACTAGGAGATCACCCTTGGCGCTTCTGGCTCTTGGAGAGGGGCTCAACGTCACACGTTTATGGGATGCGGCTCCAACACTTAGCCTTGTTGTCACGTGCACACACCCAGTCGAGCCGCTGTGACTCCCCACTCTCTCCTTAGGTGATATGATCTCAATCCCCTTTGACTTACTAATTTTCCATCCTACCCTGCCCACAGCGGTGGTTCTTGGTTCTCTCTCTCTCTCTCTCTCTCTCTCTCTCTCTCTCTCTCTCTCTCTCTCTCTCTCTCTCTCTCTCTCTCTCTCTCTCTCTCTCTCTCTCTCTCTCTCTCTTCCTTTACTATTTCATGGGAAGCCTCACTAGGACAAGGGCAAACACCAGCAAATTGGAATACATTTACTGGACAAAGCACATACACAATACATACACACATATAATAATAATGAATCCTATACTCTATACTATTACAATCAGGTTGCACTCCAACACCATCAGAACTCTATCATCCGCTTATCAAGTGGTATCTTATCTTCTTATTCCCCACCTGATACTATCTACCTCTTCAAGTAGATCAAGTCTTATACTACAATGTTGCACTATCAGCGAGAGAATATATCTATAAATATGTACAAGGAAAATTAGCATTGAATGCAATAACATATATATATCAGTATAAATGTTCCTTGATACACAACAATGATCAATCGATCACTCTATCAGTCCTAGAACACATTCATCTGTAGGTAATCCAGCCTACTACTGTAATTCTATACTTCAGTATAAACACTCCTTGACATAAGAATGCAAACAATCACTCACCTCTCACTGCGTCTTGCACGCTAATGACAACCAAACACTATCAACTCCCTACAAGTAATCCACCAGCACTTCCCTTCCACCTCTGGAAGTTCACTACCCTGATCTTCAGGTTCTTCCGGGTTTAACTACCAGGATCCTCTGCAGCTCCTCCAGGCTGCTACCATGAAGTTGAAGTTTCCTTGAGCAACTACGGTGCTTCACCCTTCTGATAGGGTCCTCCATAGCTCTCCTGGCTGCTACACCATGAAGTTCCTCGAGCAACTATGGTGCTTCACCACCTCTACAGAAGCACGTGACACTCCTCTTCACTGCTTCTCCTCACAGCTCGAGGTCCTCTCCTCCACTACCTTGGAGTCTCATCAACTACTCCCTCTGTGCTGGCTTCGAAGTTCTCAGCAACTTCTTCCCCAAAGACAAACCTGCAACCCATCGACACTCCAATAAAAATGTTTCCCCTTTAACACATAAACAAAAATAATCACACAATATGTTTGCCTCCAACCTCTATCTGTCCTCTACATACTGTGAGAGTGGACTCCCCCCGTTGGGCGGGTCCATGCTCCACCTCGCCCGGCGGGCCTCACTCACTCAGGGAGGGTCCTCCACTGCCAGGAGCTGGGTTCCGTCAGTTGGCTCTAGGCAGTTGATGGGAGAGGACACGCTGCTCGTCCCTCCAGCTGTCTCTCTCATCTCCGTCCTATCATTTAGGCTTCCTGCCTTACCAAAACATTTCTAACTTATAAATAAACATTGCTACTGTCGCTGGGCACACGACCAACTACAAGCAATCACTATGAACTGGTTTAAATCGTGCTTACCACAGATTATCTAGTCGAGGGCGCTATCCCTCTGACGGCGTCTGGTCAGGGCGCTCCCATGGCCCACAATAATGTCTCTGGGCGGCTTAATACTACTCTCCTCGCCGTCTAGGACTTGAGACCACAACGTTCTCAGCTCAATTCCACAGCTGGTACGACTGCACACTACTCTTCTCTTGGAGATATATCACTAGGGGCTCCTTTCTGACGGTAGCTCAACGGAGTGCGGCTTTCCCCCTGCGATGTCTGGCCTTAAGTGAGGTCAAAACCCTCCAGAAGCGAGCCTCACGCCTCCAGCAAAGTGTCCACATCTCCTAACCAGCCATTTATCTGTTTTCTTATTTACTGCCCATAATCTCAAATTGTTATTTAAATCCAATCAACTATTTTACATTTGTGTTATCGCCTCTATATTTCCGATACTTTCTAGTTAGGTCAGGTTTGTTGAATAACTCTCAAGGGGAAAACTCGTTTCTCCTGCTGGCTGAGATCATAACAAGCTTCTCTAGACGTGGAATCCCTATTTACCAACGTGCTGTACACCCCAACATCAATTTAATGTTAGACAACAACAACCACGACAATTCAACACCAAAGCTAGATATTCCAGAGTTTGCCCTACATAATCTATTAGAGATTATGAGCTCACAGTATAACATATATGAAATAATAATTTCATATATATTGAGTAAAACTTTCAGCCCAGACCAACAAATAGAAATAATTATTTACTACAAAACATAAAAGGACACCTGATTTATTACTGAAGAACAGCCGCAATAAACAATACAACACTCCAAAAATAAACATCACCCACAACCATGATCATCACCACAACCATGACCATCACCCCAACCATGATCATCACCCACAACCATGACCATCACCACAACCATGACCATCACCACAACCATGACCATCACCACAACCATGACCATCACCACAACCATGATCATCACCACAACCATGATCATCACCCACAACCATGACCATCACCCCAACCATGATCATCACCACAACCATGATCATCACCCACAACCATGACCATCACCACAACCATGACCATCACCACAACCATGACCATCACCACAACCATGACCATCACCACAACCATGATCATCACCACAACCATGATCATCACCCACAACCATGACCATCACCCCAACCATGATCATCACCACAACCATGATCATCACCACAACCATGACCATCACCACAACCATGACCATCACCACAACCATGATCATCACCACAACCATGATCATCAAAACCATGATCATCACCCACAACCATGATCATCACCCCAACCATGAGCATCACCCCAACCATGATCATCACCACAACCATGATCATCACCACAACCATGACCATCACCTACAACCATAATCATCACCCACAACCATGACCATCACCACAACCATGACCATCACCACAACCATGACCATCACCACAACCATGACCATAACCACAACCATGACCATCACCACAACCATGATCATCACCACAACCATGACCATCACCACAACCATGACCATCACCACAACCATGATCATCACCACAACCATGACCATCACCACAACCATGATCATCACCACAACCATGATCATCACCCCAACCATGATCATCACCCCAACCATAATCATCACCCACAACCATGACCATCATCACAACCATGATCATCACCCACAACCATGATCATCACCCACAACCATGATCATCACCACAACCATGACCATCACCACAACCATGACCATCACCACAACCATGACCATCACCACAACCATGATCATCACCACAACCATGATCATCACCCACAACCATGACCATCACCCCAACCATGATCATCACCACAACCATGATCATCACCACAACCATGATCATCACCACAACCATGACCATCACCCACAACCATGACCATCACCACAACCATGACCATCACCCCAACCATGATCATCACCACAACCATGACCATCACCACAACCATGACCATCACCACAACCATGACCATCACCACACCCATGACGATCACCACAACCATGATCATCACCACAACCATGACCATCACCACAACCATGACCATCACCCACAACCATGATCATCACCACAACCATGACCATCACCACAACATGACCATCACCACAACCATGACCATCACCCACAACCATGACCATCACCACAACCATGACCATCACCACAACCATGACCATCACCACAACCATGATCATCACCACAACTATGATCATCACCACAACCATGACCATCACCACAACCATGACCATCACCACAACCATGACCATCACCACAACCATGACCATCACCCACAACCATGATCATCACCACAACCATGACCATCACCACAACCATCACAATCACTACAACCATGACCATCACCACAACCATGATCATCACCCACAACCATGACCATCACCACAACCATGACCATCACCACAACTATGACCATCACCACAACCATGACCATCACCACAACCATGACCATCACCACAACCATGACCATCACCACAGCCATGATCATCACCCACAACCATGACCATCACCACAACCATGACCATCACCCACAACCATGATCATCACCACAACCATGACCATCACCCCAACCATGATCATCACCACAACCATGACCATCACCACAACCATGACCATCACCACAACCATGACCATCACCACAACCATGACCATCACCACAACCATGACCATCACCACAACCATGACCATCACCACAACCATGATCATCACCACAACCATGACCATCACCACAACCATGGTCATCACCCACAACCATGACCATCACCACAACCATGACCATCACCACAACCATGACCATCACCACAACCATGATCATCACCCACAACCATGATCATCACCACAACCATGACCATCACCACAATAATGACCATCACCACAACCATGACCATCACCACAACCATGATCATCACCCACAACCATGACCATCACCACAACCATGATCATCACCACAACCATGATCATCACCCACAACCATGACCATCACCACAACCATGATCATCACCCCAACCATGACCATCACCACAACCATGATCATCACCCCAACCATGACCATCACCACAACCATGATCATCACCCCAACCATGACCATCACCACAACCCTGATCATCACCCACAACCATGACCATCACCACAACCATGACCATCACCACAACCATGATCATCACCACAACCATGACCATCACCACAACCATGACCATCACCACAACCATGATCATCACCCACAACCATGACCATCACCACAACCATGACCATCACCACAACCATGATCATCACCACAACCATGACCATCACCACAACCATGATCATCACCACAACCATGATCATCACCCCAACCATGATCATCACCCCAACCATAATCATCACCCACAACGATGACCATCATCACAACCATGATCATCACCCACAACAATGATCATCACCCACAACCATGATCATCACCACAACCATGACCATCACCACAACCATGACCATCACCACAACCATGACCATCACCACAACCATGACCATCACCACAACCATGATCATCCCCACAACCATGACCATCACCCCAACCATGACCATCACCACAACCATGATCATCACCACAACCATGACCATCACCACAACCAATGACCATCAACCGACCCAATCCAATGACCATCACCACAACCATGGACCATCACCCACAACCATGATCATCACCACAACCAATGACCATCACCACAACCATGATCATCACCACAACCAGGACCATCACCACAACCAGACCATCACCACAACCATGACATCCACCACAACCATGACATCACCACAACCATGACCATCACCACAACCATGACCATCACCACAACCATGATCATCACCACAACCATCGATCATCACCACAACATGACCATCACCACAAATCATGACCATCACCCCAACCATGACCATCACCACAACCTGACCATCACCACACCATTACCACACCACAACATGAGCCTCACCACAACCATACCGTCACCACAATCTCCACAACCATTACCATCACCACAACCATGACCATCACCACAACCATGACATCACCCACACCATGACATCACCCAACCATGTACCATCACCACAACCATGACCATCACCACAACATGACCATCACCACAACCATGACCATCACCACAACCATGACATCACCACAACCATGATCATCACCACAACCATGATCCATCACCAACAAACCATGATCCATCCACCCACAACCATGATCCAATCACCCACAACCATGATCATCACACCACAACCATGACCATCACCCCAACCATGATCCTCACCACAACCATGGACCATCACCCCAAACCATGGATCCATCCACCACAACCATGACCATCACCACAACTATGACCATCACACAACCATGACCATCACCACAACCATGACCATCCACCCACCCATGACTATCACACAAACCATGATCCATCACCACAACCATGGATCCATCACCCACAACCATGGACCATCACACCAGCCATGATCCATCACCACAACCATGACCATCACACAACCATGATCCATCACCACAATCCATGATCCATCACCACAACCATGACCCATCACCACAAAGACCATCACCACAAACCATGACCATCAAAACAACCATGATCCATACCCCACAAGCCAATGATCCATCACCAAAACCTATGATCACATCACCACCCAACCATGATCCATCACCCAACAACCAATGATCCATCACCAGCAACCATGACCCATCACCACAACCATGTAACAATCCCACAACCATGACTCATCACCCAACCTATGATCATCACCCACAACCATGATCCATCACCACAACCATGACCCTACACCACAACCATGACCATCACCACAACCATGATCCTCACCCACAAACCATGATCCATCACCACAACCATGACCATCACCCACAACCATGACCATCACCACAACCATGACCATCACCACAACCATGGATCATCACCACAACCATGACCATCACCACAACCATGACATCACCACAACCATGACATCACCACAACCATGACCATCACCCAACCATGACATCACCACAACCATGATCCATCACCACAAGCCATGATCATCACCACAACCATGACCATCACCACAACCATGACCATCACCACAACCATGACATCACCACAACCATGATCATCACCCACAACCATGATCATCAACACAACCATGACCATCACCACAACCATGATCATCACCACACCATGACATCCAACTAGACCATCACCACAACCATGACCATCACCACAACCATGACCATCACCACACCATGATCATCACCCACAACCATGACCATCACCACAACCATGATCATCACCCACAACCATGACCATCACCACAACCATGACTCATCAACCACAACATGACCATCACCACCTGATCATCACCACAACCATGATCATCACCACAACCATGATCATCACCACAACCATGACCATCACCACAACCATGACCATCACCACAACCATGATCATCACCACAACCATGACCATCACACAACCATGATCATCACCACAACCATGATCATCACCCACAACCATGATCATCACCACAACCATGACCATCACCACAACCATGATCATCACCACATACCATGACCATCACCACAACCATGATCATCACCACAACCTGATCATCACCACAACCATGACCATCACCACAACCATGACCATCACCACAACCATGACCATCACCACAACCATGACCATCACCACAACCATGACCATCACCACAACCATGACATCACCCACAACCATTACCATCACCCACAAAACATTTACATCACCACAACCATGATCATCACCACAACCCATGACCATCACACAACCATGACATCACCACAATCCTGACCATCACCACAACCATGACATCACCACAACCATGACCATCACCACAACCATGACCATCACCACAACCATGACCATCACCACAACCATGACCATCACCCACAACATGACCATCACCACAACCATTACCATCACCCACAACCATTACCATCACCCAACACCATTACCATCACCACAACCATTACCATCACCACAACCATGACCATCACCACAACCATGACCATCACCACAACCATGACCATCACCAGCAACCATATCCATCACTCACAACCATGACCATCACCACAACCATGATCATCACCCACACCCATTACATCACCACAACCATGACCATCACCACAACCATGATCATCACCACAACCATGATCATCACACAACCATGATCATCACCCACAACCATGACCATCACCACAACCATGACCATCACCACAACCATGACCATCACCACAACCATGACCATCACCACAACATGACCATCACCACAACCATGACCATCACCACAACCATTACCATCACCCACAACATTCTACCATCACCCACAACCATTCCATCCACCCACAACCATGATCCTCACCACAACCATGACCATCACCACAACCATTGACCATCACCACAACCATGACATCACCACAACCATGACATCACCACAACCATGACCATCACCACACCATGACCATCACCACAACATGACCATCACCACAACATGACCATCACCCACAACCATTACCATCACCCACAAACCATGACCATCACCCACAACCATGACAATTCATCACCACAACCATTGACCATCACCACAACCATGACCATCACCACAACCATGACATCACCACAACCATGACCATCACCACAACCATGACCATCACCACAACCTATGACCATCACCACAACCATGACCATCACCACAACCATACAACCACATGACCATCACCACAACCATTCCCATCACCACAACCATTACCATCACCCACAACCATTACCATCACCCACTAACCATTACCATCACCCACAACCATTACCATCACCACAACCATGACCATCACCCACAACCATTACCATCACCCACAACCATTACCATCACCCACAACCATGACCATCACCACCAACCATTACCATCACCCACAACCATTACCATCACCCACAACCATTACCATCACCCACAACACATTACCATCACCCACAACCATGACCATCACCCACAACCATTACCATCACCCACAACCATTACCATCACCCACAACCATGACCATCACCCACAACCATTACCATCACCCACAACCATTACCAATCACCCACAACCATTACCATCACCCACAACCATGCCTATCACCCACAACCATGACCATCACCCACAACCATTACCATCACCACAACCATGACATCACCACAACCATGACCATCACCCACAAACCATGACCATCACCACACCATGACCATCACCCACAACCATGACCATCACCCACAACCATGACATCACCCACAACCATGTACCATCACCACAACCATGATCATCACCACAACCATGACCATCACCCCAACCATGACCATCACCACAACCATGACCATCACCACAACCATGACCATCACCACAACCATGACCATCACCACAACCATGACCATCACCACAACCATGACCATCACCACAACCATGACCATCACCACAATTATGACCATCACCCACAACCATTACCATCACCCACAACCATGACCATCACCACAACCATAACCATCACACAACCATTACCATCACCACAACCAGGATCATCACCACAACCATGATCATCACCACAACCATGACCATCACCACAACCATGACCATCACCACAACCATGACCATCACCACAATTATGACCATCACCCACAACCATTACCATCACCCACAACCATTACCATCACCCACAACCATGACCATCACCACAACCATGATCATCACCACAACCATGACCATCACCACAACCATGACCATCACCACAACCATGACCATCACCACAACCATGACCATCACCACAACCATGACCATCACCCACAACCATGACCATCACCCACAACCATTACCATCACCCACAACCATTACCATCACCCACAACCATGACCATCACCACAACCATGACCATCACCCACAACCATGACCATCACCCACAACCATGACCATCACCCACAACCATGACCATCACCCACAACCATTACCATCACCCACAACCATTACCATCACCCACAACCATGACCATCACCACAACCATGACCATCACCCACAACCATGACCATCACCCACAACCATGACCATCACCACAACCATGACCATCACCACAACCATGACCATCACCACAACCATGACCATCACCCACAACCATGACCATCACCACAACCATGACCATCACCACAACCATGACCATCACCACAACCATTACCATCACCCACAACCATTCCTATCACCCACAACCATTACCATCACCCACAACCATTACCATCACCCACAACCATTACCATCACCACAACCATGACCATCACCCACAACCATTACCATCACCCACAACCATGACCATCACCCACAACCATGACCATCACCCACAACCATGACCATCACCCACAACCATTACCATCACCACAACCATGATCATCACCACAACCATGACCATCACCCCAACCATGATCATCACCACAACCATGACCATCACCACAACCATGACCATCACCACAACCATGACCATCACCACAACCATGACCATCACCACAACCATGACCATCACCACAACCATGACCATCACCACAACCATGATCATCACCACAACCATGACCATCACCACAACCATGGTCATCACCCACAACCATGACCATCACCACAACCATGACCATCACCACAACCATGACCATCACCACAACCATGATCATCACCCACAACCATGATCATCACCACAACCATGACCATCACCACAATCCATGACCATCACCACAACCATGACCATCACCACAACCATGATCATCACCCACAACCATGACCATCACCACAACCATGATCATCACCACAACCATGATCATCACCCACAACCATGACCATCACCACAACCATGATCATCACCCCAACCATGACCATCACCACAACCATGATCATCACCCCAACCATGACCATCACCACAACCATGATCATCACCCCAACCATGACCATCACCACAACCATGATCATCACCCACAACCATGACCATCACCACAACCATGACCATCACCACAACCATGATCATCACCACAACCATGACCATCACCACAACCATGACCATCACCACAACCATGATCATCACCCACAACCATGACCATCACCACAACCATGACCATCACCACAACCATGATCATCACCACAACCATGACCATCACCACAACCATGATCATCACCACAACCATGATCATCACCACAACCATGACCATCACCACAACCATGACCATCACCACAACCATGACCATCACCACAACCATGACCATCACCACAACCATGACCATCACCACAACCATGACCATCACCACAACCATGACCATCACCACAACCATGACCATCACCCCACAACCATTACCATCACCCACAACCATGTTCATCACCACAACCATGATCATCACCACAACCATGACCATCACCACAACCATGACCATCACCACAACCATGACCATCACCACAACCATGACCATCACCACAACCATGACCATCACCACACCATGATCATCACCACAACCATGACCATCACCACAACCATGACCATCACCCACAACCATGATCATCACCACAACCATGACCATCACCCACAACCATGATCATCACCACAACCATGACCATCACCACAACCATGACCATCACCACAACCATGACCATCACCACAACCATGACCATCACCACAACCATGACCATCACCACAACCATGATCATCACCACAACCATGACCATCACCACAACCATGACCATCACCACAACCATGACCATCACCACAACCATGACCATCACCACAACCATGACCATCACCACAACCATGATCCATCACCCACAACCATGACCATCACCCACAACCATTACCATCACCACAACCATTACCATCACCCACAACCATGACCATCAACCACAACCATTACCATCCCCCACAACCATTACCATCACCCACAACCATTACCATCACCCACAACCATTACCATCACCCCACAACCATTACCATCACCCACAACCATGACCATCACCCACAACCATTACCATCACCACAACCATTACATCACCCACACCATTGACCATCACCCACAACCATTACCATCACCCACAACCATTACCATCACCCACAACCATTCCATCACCCACAACCATGACCATCACCCACAACCATTACCATCACCCACAACCATGACCATCACCCACAACCATGACCATCACCCACAACCATTACCATCACCCACAACCATGACCATCACCCACAACCATGACCATCACCACAACCATTACCATCACCCACAACCATTACCATCACCCACAACCATGACCATCACCACAACCATTACCATCACCCACAACCATTACCATCACCACAACCATGACCATCACCCACAACCATGACCATCACCACAACCATGACCATCACCCACAACCATGACCATCACCACAACCATGACCATCACCACAACCATGACCATCACCACAACATTACCATCACAAACCATTACCATCCCACAACCATTACCATCACCCACA
>NC_091152.1:41232908-41300408 GCF_040958095.1 Procambarus clarkii
ACCATCACCCACAACCATTACCATCACCCACAACCATTACCATCACCCACAACCATGACCATCACCCACAACCATGACCATCACCCACAACCATTACCATCTCCCACAACCATGACCATCACCCACAACCATTACCATCACCCACAACCATTACCATCACCCACAACCATTACCATCACCCACAACCATTACCATCACCCACAACCATTACCATCACCACAACCATTACCATCACCACAACCATTACCATCACCCACAACCATTACCATCACCCACAACCATTACCATCACCCACAACCATTACCATCACCCACAACCATTACCATCACCCACAACCATGACCATCACCCACAACCATTACCATCACCCACAACTATTACCATCACCCACAACCATTACCATCACCCACAACCATGACTATCACCCACAACCATTACCATCACCCACAATCATTACCATCACCCACAACCATTACCATCACCCACAACCATTACCATCACCCACAACCATGACCATCACCACAACCATTACCATCACCCACAACCATTACCATCACCCACAACCATTACCATCACCCACAACCATTACCATCACCCACAACCATTACCATCACCCACAACCATTACCATCACCCACAACCATTACCATCACCCACAACCATGACCATCACCACAACCATTACCATCACCCACAACCATGACCATCACCCACAACCATTACCATCACCCACAACCATTACCATCACCCACAACCATTACCATCACCCACAACCATGACCATCACCACAACCATTACCATCACCCACAACCATGACTATCACCCACAACCATTACCATCACCCACAACCATTACCATCACCCACAACCATTACCATCACCCACAACCATTACCATCACCCACAACCATGACCATCACCACAACCATTACCATCACCCACAACCATGACTATCACCCACAACCATGACCATCACCACAACCATTACCATCACCCACAACCATTACCATCACCCACAACCATGACCATCACCACAACCATTACCATCACCCACAACCATTACCATCACCACAACCATGACCATCACCCACAACCATTACCATCACCACAACCATTACCATCACCCACAACCATTACCATCACCCACAACCATTACCATCACCCACAACCATTACCATCACCCACAACCATGACCATCACCACAACCATTACCATCACCCACAACCATGACTATCACCCACAACCATGACCATCACCACAACCATTACCATCACCCACAACCATTACCATCACCCACAACCATGACCATCACCACAACCATTACCATCACCCACAACCATTACCATCACCACAACCATGACCATCACCCACAACCATTACCATCACCACAACCATTACCATCACCCACAACCATTACCATCACCCACAACCATTACCATCACCCACAACCATGACCATCACCACAACCATTACCATCACCCACAACCATGACCATCACCCACAACCATTACCATCACCACAACCATTACCATCACCCACAACCATTACCATCACCCACAACCATTACCATCACCCACAACCATGACCATCACCCACAACCATTACCATCACCCACAACCATTACCATCACCCACAACCATTACCATCACCCACAACCATGACCATCACCCACAACCATTACCATCACCCACAACCATTACCATCACCACAACCATTACCATCACCCACAACCATGACCATCACCCACAACCATTACCATCACCACAACCATTACCATCACCCACAACCATTACCATCACCCACAACCATTACCATCACCCACAACCATTACCATCACCCACAACCATTACCATCACCCACAACCATGACCATCACCCACAACCATGACCATCACCCACAACCATTACCATCACCCACAACCATTACCATCACCACAACCATTACCATCACCCACAACCATGACCATCACCACAACCATTACAATCACCCACAACCATGACCATCACCCACAACCATGACCATCACCCACAACCATTACCATCACCACAACCATTACCATCACCACAACCATGACCATCACCCACAACCATGACCATCACCCACAACCATGACCATCACCACAACCATTACCATCACCCACAACCATGACCATCACCACAACCATTACCATCACCCACAACCATGACCATCACCCACAACCATGACCATCACCCACAACCATTACCATCACCACAACCATTACCATCACCCACAACCATTACCATCACCCACAACCATTACCATCACCCACAACCATGACCATCACCCACAACCATGACCATCACCCACAACCATTACCATCACCACAACCATTACCATCACCACAACCATGACCATCACCCACAACCATGACCATCACCCACAACCATGACCATCACCACAACCATTACCATCACCACAACCATGACCATCACCACAACCATGACCATCACCCACAACCATGACCATCACCCACAACCATGACCATTACCACAACCATTACCATCACCACAACCATGACCATCACCACAACCATGACCATCACCCACAACCATGACCATCACCCACAACCATGATCATCACCACAACCATGACCATCACCACAACCATGACCATCACCACAACCATGACCATCACCACAACTATGACCATCACCACAACCATGACCATCACCACAACCATGACCATCACCACAACCATGACCATCACCCACAACCATGACCATCACCCACAACCATGACCATCACCACAACCATGACCATCACCCACAACCATGATCATCACCACAACCATGACCATCACCCACAACCATGACCATCACCCACAACCATTACCATCACCCACAACCATGACCTTCACCCACAACCATGACCATCACCCACAACCATGACCATCACCCACAACCATTACCATCACCACAACCATGACCATCACCCACAACCATGATCATCACCACAACCATGACCATCACCCACAACCATGACCATCACCCACAACCATTACCATCACCCACAACCATGACCATCACCCACAACCATGACCATCACCCACAACCATGACCATCACCACAACCATGACCATCACCCACAACCATTACAATCACCACAACCATTACCATCACCCACAACCATGACCATCACCCACAACCATTACCATCACCCACAACCATTACCATCACCCACAACCATTACCATCACCCACAACCATTACCATCACCCACAACCATGACCATCACCCACAACCATGACCATCACCCACAACCATGACCATCACCCACAACCATGACCATCACCCACAACCATGACCATCACCACAACCATGACCATCACCACAACCATGACCTTCACCACAACCATGACCATCACCCACAACCATGACCATCACCACAACCATGACCATCACCACAACCATGACCATCACCACAACCATGACCATCACCCACAACCATGACCATCACCCACAACCATGACCATCACCACAACCATGACCATCACCACAACCATGACCTTCACCACAACCATGACCATCACCCACAACCATGACCATCACCACAACCATGACCATCACCACAACCATGACCATCACCACAACCATGACCATCACCACAACCATGACCATCACCACAACCATGACCATCACCACAACCATGACCATCACCACAACCATGACCATCACCACAACCATGACCTTCACCACAACCATGACCATCACCCACAACCATGACCATCACCACAACCATGACCATCACCACAACCATGACCATCACCACAACCATGACCATCACCACAACCATGACCATCACCACAACCATGACCATCACCACAACCATGACCATCACCACAACCATGACCATCACCACAACCATGACCATCACCACAACCATGACCATCACCCACAACCATTACCATCACCCACAACCATGATCATCACCACAAACTTGTGAGTTACGAGGTTGTTGATAAACAACCTAAACCGAAATAAAAATAAAAATATTCATATTTAATTTAATCTCATGTTTTTATTTATTTGTAGTGCTAAGTCCTACACTGTTCAATGTTCTGCTGCACAAATTAACAATTGATATTCCCACACTATCTGACGAAGCCGTCATCTGTTATGCCGACGACATATGCATTGATGCAAACACCCAAACTAGACTGCAAGCTCTACTTGATTCACTCGCTGCTAAAAGCATTGAATGTGGTCTTGTTATCTCTATAACTAAATCCAGAGTTCTCCATCCCCAAGAGAAAACTCATGCCCCTATAACTTTCAAGGTCAACAACCAGAACATTGAAACACATACTACCTTGAGGTGCTTCCGGGGCTTAGTGTCCCCGCGGCCCGGTCGTCGACCAGGCCTCCACATAGGCAACACAAATACCTTGGAGTTGGTATTAACAGTGACATTGTAAAATGATCTACACCGTAGGTTAAAAGAAAGACTAAAGCCATTGAAAACACTTACTGGTAAGGATATTGGTATTAATATTAAATATGCTAGACTATTCTATATGATGTTTGTTAGATCTCTCGTTGATTATAATGCTCTGCACTTAATTAATTTCCCCTCCTCTGTGTTGGACAAACTTGAAGTAATACAGAATGAGGCCATGAGGATAATTCTTGGTGCCCCAAGATGCACAAGAATCATCAACATGAGGGAAGAACTGAAGCTTCCAACCATACTAGAGAGAATCATGCAAGTTAACACTACCTTTTGCCTAAAAGTCATGAGAGACCCTACATCTCCTGCATTGCTCAGAGACAAATTATTTTGTGCTGTAAACACCCTATTGACTGGTGCCGACATACCAACTCACTCCTTTTATGATAAATGGCTGAGTGAAAAGGCCTACAATCTCTTCACACTCAACATTCCTTTTAAGTGCAATCTACCTGTCTCTGATATTCCTCTTTATCTGTACCCCACCATTTAAGTATCACACACACCTGTCACCAAGAAAGATAATGAGAATCTTGCTCTTCTCAAAGTTGTCACACTTGAAACAATTGCGTCCTCCATCGAGAGTTTAAGATCTCACGAGCACTGTGTCTACACCGACGGCTCAGTCCAGTCTTCTACTGGACGGACTGCAGCGGCATGTAGGTTTTATAGAAATAATATTTGCACAAAGACTGTCAGTGTCAGGTTAAACAACTGGCTGACCTCCACACAAGCAGAACTAGCAGCATTACACTTAGCAACCAGCACATTAAAAACATTGGAGGAGGAATAATATTTTGATATTCAAAGTCTGCTCCTGAAGAATTCGAAAACTTCTGAAAGATCGACAGCAAGAACCTCATACTACCAGGTATAAATGACCTAATTGCTGCACAGAATAAAGTGTTTCGAATTTCCTTTGTATGGATACCGTTGTTGGAAATAACCAACAGTTTTATACATCTTTGTAATTTATACAACCTTTGTATTAACCACAAGTAGTTACTAAAATTACTAACGAGTAGATTTAATCATTATCATGAATTATTTAGACATATTGCCAGATTCTTGCTAGTGAGAGTGACGACGTGAGGAACGACAGGCAGTAACATGAATTCTCTCCACATTTAGTTGGATTTATAACAAGAATCTAGTTTATCATTTCCTTTACTAAAAATAGTTACTTACTAATAAGTTTAATTTCGTAGTATACTACTACTTACTGGAACTCCTTTATTTAGTTGATATTAAACATTCTAGAGGAAATTACTTAGATGTAAATGATTTTACTTTAATTTCCTTGATTAGCTGCACAACTTTCATCAGCCAATTTATGTTACGCGAAATTCTACTTTATCACAGAGGAATTTAATGTGATATATGTGATATATTTAATGTGATAATACTCGTCACTACCTCTTCCTTTCTTAGTCAATTGCGATATATACATATCCATTTACGCTCGAGATGTCTATCGAGAGCCGCGCATGCGCAATAAGGAATAGGAGGAAGACGAGAGAGCGTCACCAGACACAGAACGAGAGAGCACGTCTCTGACGCCATTGACAGCGTGTAGCAGAGCTACGTTTTGACCATACATATTTCGCTCCCACGACCAGTAGAGCGGTGCCACGTTATCTGGCATAACATAGCCGTGTCCCAGACTAGCATATCTGCAATTCCAAAGTCAACGCCTTTCAAGCAGCAGCTTGAGGACGAAGAATTGTTCAAGTCTCCACATCAACGGACACACAGCTCGGTTCACCTGTTTGTTATCATGTGGCCACAGTTAACATTTAGGCTAGTTGTCGTTAGGCCGTATATAAAATAATAAAATCCCGTACGTGTCTTTAGTAAATTTACCATCTAAATAGATGATTATTTCATTGTTTTCTCCAGAAAGAATTTACAGTGCTTGAATATAAATTGCACAGATATTGACTGAAGATTTCTACAGTTATCCTTATAATTTAGGATGCATTTGTAGTTACCTGTTATGTAGAAGATTTCTACAATGTAATTGCCTTTCAGTACCAAGGCGACGCCAACCAAGGTGCTGGGCTTCCCCACCTTCATGCAACAATTTGCCCTATGCAGCACGTCGTCGGTGGAGTGTGGCAACTGATTACACCTCTGTAGATTTACAGCTAAGCTGTCCCTTTTTTATCTGTTGCAATAACTCTGTAGTTACAGTAGTGATCTCCCAAAGAGATCTATTATATTAACCCATTGATCTATATATAGTGTACTATTCTATCCAGCAATATATTGAGGTGCATTCACCTCCAATTAATCTAATATAAGCAACCTTATTTACTTTCATATTTTATTTACTCTGGTGAAGAACCAGCACCAGAATAATGCTAGGGATGTATTAATCTTTTAGCATGTAACCCCCCAATTTTGTGTAAGTTTATTTGACTCCATTTATATATGAAATACAGTTTCACTAAGATCCACAGGACACTAGTTCTTGGGATCAGTTTTTCCATTGTCTTATTTGTTTTCCACTTTTTCTCAAAAAGTCGTGGTCCTTCATAGCTATCGAAGTATATATTTAATTATTAGTCATTGGAGTCAGGTTTTCCCCCACAACCGTCACACATAAATATAACCCATCATAATGAGACAGACATTGCAGCCAAGTTAGCGTGCAACAAAGATGAAGTTGAATTAGATCTAGATATCCCCATCTCTACTGTCAAAACTATATTGGTCCAAACACTCAGGTCTGATAGGAAAGAAATTACTGACTCCCAACGACCTGAAAGCACTAGTATAAAAAGCTATGATTTGTTCAGATCTGAAACCTATATCTATGGGCAGCACAAAACGTCCACCAGACTGTGCGACTCAGTGGTTGCCAGGATCAGGTTGGGTTACCGTTATCTGTGGCAGGTGGCTACCGTTATCTGTGGCAGGTGGCTACCGTTACCTGTGGCAGGTGGCTACCGTTACCTGTGGCAGGTGGCTACCGTTACCTGTGGCAGGTGGCTACCGTTACCTGTGGCAGGTGGCTACCGTTACCTGTGGTAGGTGGCTACCATTACCTGTGGCAGGTGGCTACCGTTACCTGTGGCAGGTGGCTACAGGTGACGGATTTCCCAATCCTGAGCACTCCAGGTGCAAACTCTGTGAGCAGGAACTGTGGCATGATCTCCCACACTACATCACTGAATGCCCAGTTATTAGACCTTTCAGACCTGTTGGCATGAGGTACCTGGAGCTTTGCAATTACTTTATTCACCCTCGTGTTCTTGAAGGTATCCTCACAGTGTACCCAAAATTTGCCCGTGCAGGCTACTAAACATATGGCCCTGTATGACTAACCATCCTGCGAGATGGGGACTTTTTTATTATTTATTTGGAGACTATTTAGTACAAGAATATAACAACTCTTGTTGTTACATTTCCAAGAATATAACATATCTCAAAATTATCACTGCTACCTTATTCACTTTTGTCCTATGATATCATCATAACGAACCCAGAGTCTGACAGTGCAGACTGCTTATCACATGCCTCTGTATGACTAACCATCCTGTGTGTTGGGGATTTTTTAGCATCATGTAGCTAGCTTTTTGACACACTGTACTCCACTTCATATAGTATTGGGTAACTGCACTAATGCAGATGTACCTAATGTATTAATAAAAAAATGAATTATTTTTTGCATATTAATTTTTTCATAAAGCCAGTAACTTTACAGTATACTGTAAAACTATTGATTTTCTATACCAATACGATACATTGTAATAATATCGTACCAGTTAAGGTAGAATTCCGAAATGTATTTTTCTCAAACTTGTGTGTTGTATTTTATACAGTATAATAGTATCTCTCTCTCTATCCTGTCCAACTGATGTACCAGGAGAGTATACTTAGTAGTGTGTGTATTAGGCCAGTTAAAAATACATCACTGTCTAGCGTTGCATGGCTATTGGTTAATGACATACAGCAGCACTGGTAGTTGTTGTTACGTACTCCTAGCTGGATACGTATATAAATTTAAATAACTTGTTTTGTTCCATTTCATCATATATGTACACATTATATTTTTGTAAATTACCGTGTGGTGTGGCAATGTCAGTGGGGACAGGAGCGCGGTTGCTCTTCACACGTCTAATACCTGTTAGATTCGGGAAATTAGAATTGCCGGACCTGTTCAGTTTGGGAGTTCCAGATGTCACTTTTTAATTATCATATAATTATTAATTTACTGTAATTAAGCAGGTGGCATTGTACTTATATATTTTGCAAGTAACTATTATATTTAATTTGCATTCTTATGGGTTTTGAGAACAAGTGGTTGTTCAATTAGTTTTAAATATTAAAAAGTCTTTAGTTTCCATCCCTCATCCTGGATGAGGCAGAAGGGGAGAGGATTATGGGTAGAGAGGCGCACGAGAGTCAGTAGCTGATACGGGCCAGGAGAGATCACATCTTTGTAGAGTTAAGTCTGTAACATTCATGTTGTGCCATATTTTTATATATTATATTATGTGAGAGACAATACTTTTTGTTTGGTTGTATAAGTTAACTTGACCATCTGTGTTTTTATATTATACTGTATTGATTATATTGAATATATATATTATAAGTTATATGTATAATTCTTCAGTCCTAAGAGAGAAATACTTTTCATTCTTAGCCTGTTATCATTCATGGGGTTACACTGGTGACCCGCTCTTGAGAACAGCAGTTTGTAGTAGCCCTAGATAATTAAGGTCCATGCTGTTGTTAGGGTTTCGAGCCGTAACGTACGATAGGTAACAGTTGTTACCTGTTAATGGTCCCTTTTTGATACTTTCTATATATGGTAATAAATGGGGTTTCGGGTGGTGCCCAGGATAGTCTGTCAGTTCCCCCCCCCCCCCCCATTCTATCCCTCCTCTCCGTCCCACTCTCCATTTCCCATGTCTGCCCTCCAATCTCGAACAGACACATTTCCATCTATAAAAGAGAATATCTGTCTGCCCAAGGATGGGTACCGGACACTTAGCGCTAGCCTCACTCAACATTACAGGGTGAAGGGTCTGGGGTACTGGACGGACATAGGCTGGTCGGCGTCGCCACAATTGAAGAGAGAGCAGAGTGCTACGGTGATTTACTGATCCTCACAAAGATTTTTGGGTCATCTTGAGAGGTTATCTTGAGATGATTTCGGGGCTTTAGTGTCCCTGCGGCCCGGTCCTCGACCAGGCCTCCACCCCCAGGAAGCAGCCCGTGACAGCTGACTAACACCCAGGTACCTATTTTACTGCTAGGTAACAGGGGCATAGGGTGAAAGAAACTCTGCCCATTGTTTCTCGCCGGCGCCTGGGATCGAACCCAGGACCACAGGATCACAAGTCCAGTGTGCTGTCCGACCGGCTCCCCGTGCCGACCGGTGTATATGGGGCCGGCTCCCCGTGCCGACCGGTGTATATGGGGCCGGCTCCCCGTGCCGACCGGTGTATATGGGACCGGCTCCCCGTGCCGACCGGTGTATATGCTCCCCCATGCCGACCGGCTCCCCGGTCGAGCCGAGGAGCCGGTCGGCTCGACCGGGTCGCCGACTGTGCCTGGACAGTATTTTGAAAACACAAAAAATCATATCAATATATATTTTTTCTACAACATTATTCACTGATGTTGGAGAAATTAAGAAAAAAATTCTGCTAATCATACGTTGGTAGTAGCCCCATAAAATTCTTCAATTCAGCCACCTTTACTCCCACTGCCGCTCTTATACAAGACCAGCTCACCACCTTCCTTCAGATTCAGAATAAACCTCTGACTTACCATATTTCTTTGTTTTACACCACTATGCTCCTTCCATCGGCTGACCACCCACATGCCAATAAGAAACTATTAATTTTTATAAAAAAGAGACAGACATACTAAAACAGAGAAAAACACATAGACAGACATAAACAGGCAATCAGTGAGACTGGGTCGACCGGGGCAAAGATAGAGAGACATAAAACAGACTGAAGAACATAGAGACAGACAGAGACAGACATAGTGAGATGTAATATTCCAAGAATATATCAGCCACCTCATCCATATATACACCAAGAATATATCTCCCACTTCATCCATATACACCAAGAATATATCTCCCACCTCATCCATATACACCAAGAATATATCTGCCACCTCATCCATATACACCAAGAATATATCTCCCACCTCATCCATATATACACCAAGAATATATCTCCCACTTCATCCATATACACCAAGAATATATCTCCCACTTCATCCATATACACCAAGAATATATCTCCCACCTCATCCATATATACACCAAGAATATATCTCCCACTTCATCCATATACACCAAGAATATATCTCCCACCTCATCCATATACACCAAGAATATATCTCCCACTTCATCCATATACACCAAGAATATATCTCCCACTTCATCCATATACACCAAGAATATATCTCCCACCTCATCCATATACACCAAGAATATATCTCCCACTTCATCCATATACACCAAGAATATATCTCCCACCTCATCCATATACACCAAGAATATATCTCCCACTTCATCCATATACACCAAGAATATATCTCCCACTTCATCCATATACACCAAGAATATATCTCCCACCTCATCCATATACACCAAGAATATATCTCCCACTTCATCCATATACACCAAGAATATATCTCCCACTTCATCCATATACACCAAGAATATATCTCCCACCTCATCCATATACACCAAGAATATATCTCCCACCTCATCCATATACACCAAGAATATATCTACCACCTCATCCATATACACCAAGAATATATCTCCCACCTCATCCATATACACCAAGAATATATCTCCCACCTCATCCGTATACACCAAGAATATATCTCCCACCTCATCCATATACACCAAGAATATATCTCCCACCTCATCCATATACACCAAGAATATATCTCCCACCTCATCCGTATACACCAAGAATATATCTCCCACCTCATCCATATACACCAAGAATATATCTCCCACCTCATCCATATACACCAAGAATATATCTCCCACCTCATCCGTATACACCAAGAATATATCTCCCACCTCATCCATATACACCAAGAATATATCTACCACCTCATCCATATACACCAAGAATATATCTCCCACCTCATCCGTATACACCAAGAATATATCTCCCACTTCATCCATATACACCAAGAATATATCTCCCACCTCATCCATATACACCAAGAATATATCTGCCACCTCATCCATATACACCAAGAATATATCTCCCACTTCATCCATATACACCAAGAATATATCTGCCACCTCATCCATATACACCAAGAATATATCTACCACCTCATCCATATACACCAAGAATATATCTCCCACCTCATCCATATACACCAAGAATATATCTACCACCTCATCCATATACACCAAGAATATATCTCCCACCTCATCCATATACACCAAGAATATATCTACCACCTCATCCATATACACCAAGAATATATCTCCCACCTCATCCATATACACCAAGAATATATCTCCCACCTCATCCATATACACCAAGAATATATCTACCACCTCATCCATATACACCAAGAATATATCTGCCACCTCATCCATATACACCAAGAATATATCTCCCACCTCATCAGTATACACAAAAAGGTACCCTCGCACCTGGGTGTATTTACACTAAGAGTTTACCTTGTGTTCTGTTCACTGTTGAGGAGTATAAACTTTCTGGTTGTTTAGTAAACTATTGTGGTTGGCCCCAATGACTCTCCAGAGGTTGAAGGGCACCAAGTGTCAACATCAAGCCATAGACCTGAACATACGAGTGATAAACATTAGCTTTTAATTAAAAACTCTTTTATTATAACTATCAGGTTCAAATAGCCTAATTTAACCTGTTTAGCTGTATCGACATCTCACTAAATTTATTATATCAATATTAAAAGTGTGGGAATTATAGCTGCACAATAACGCAAAAAGCAATCACTATTGTATTAATTTATATTATTTGTGTGAACATTTTTCTTGTTCAAGCGTTTAATTATTCGTTCGTTCGTAAGTTGTAAGTGGGAATATTTTCATATTTACTTCTTTCGAAAACATGAAAAATATTAATTAATTTATATACTATAAGCTGGAGTTTGGATAAATACGGATCACTGTTAAGTAGGAGTGAAAAGGTGCTGGAAATTTCCAACAGTTATTCTCACCCCTAATACAATAGGATGTATTTCCTGTATTAGGCGTCATAATCATTTAAAACTCATTTACTAATCCTTAGTATAATGGGATGTATTTCCTGTACTAAGTGTCTTAATTAACTAACACTACTAATCCGTAGTTTAGTATCACAGAATTCATTGCATTAGGATGTGAAACGTCATATAATTTTCCTTAGAATCGTGGCAGTATTGAGTCAGCCAGCCACAAGGAATAATTTTCCACATATCTGTAAACCCAACAGAGTTCAACCATTTACTTTCCTTTATTAATTAATGAAAAGCATTTATGCTTGGGCTCCCTACTGGGAGTTTTGGCGCATGCGCGTCCTCCAAGGGGAAAGGATCGCGATCCTTTCTGACCTGAGAGTCCTGAGAAGAGAGAGTCTCTCCTGAGAACTCAGGACTCAGGTCTTTCTCTCCTGAGAGTCAGGAGAGAGAGACCTGAGAGTCCTCAGGACTCTCGCCACATTAGATCCACTGGCAGTACGGTGTTCCGAAGCTGTCCTTCTGTATCAGACAATCCTACAAGCATCCGTACATCCTTGGGCTTCAGATTGAAGACCCAGCTTTCCAGTATCAGCAGGCATTATTCCCTCTTGTATTATTATTGTGAGCTCATAGATAATATTCATGTAGGTGCCCTGTCGTGATGCTGCACGCCAAAAAATAAACCCCTTGTTAGTGCTGTTTCCTCCCCTCCAATTATTTACATATTGCATTTGTGTAAATATTAATCTGTAGTGGAAATTATGGAAGTTAATTATTGCAGCACGGATTAACACAACTGAGGAGGCGTGTGAATGTTCATATGGTCACGTGTTCCAAGGGTCACTATCTCAGAGCTGATTCCAGACTGTTGTAGAGATTGGACTCCAACAACGTTCCTCTGTCACAGCTGAGATTAAATTAGTTCTTATTGTAGACAGTTCTCTCTCAGTTGTGAGAGTCAATACATACTATATTGCATATTGATTACATATTTAATCTTTAGCGTGCAGTGGTATTTTTGCACTACAATTTACTAATCAATATAATCTGTGTGTGTGTGTGCATATTATCATCATTATCATGTACACAATTATTATATAAGCATCATGTAGACTAACCTCATAGAAGACCCCCCAAAATGTGTCATGGGAGTCCTGTTCTAGAATGTATAGAGTATACAGTTCATGGCATAATAGAATAATACAATTTATTGCATTTATTCATAGAGATCCATAAGCCACTGGTTCTCTTATTTAGAATAGAATTCTGGTTCCTTCGAGCTATCTTAGAATTAATTATTATTTGGCATTCATAGAATTATACATTTTATTAGCATTAAACTAGAGCCAGATTTCCCCACAAAAGGCATTAACTTGTTAATACTGTATTTTGTTAAATATTGAAACAGCATGATTTTGTAACATCAAATGTACCTTGATCTTGACCTGACCTAACCTAATCTAACCTAACATTACCTAACCTAACTTAACCTGACCTGACCTAACCTAACCTGACCTAACTTAACCTGACCTAACTTAACCTGACCTGACCTAACTTAACCTGACCTAACCTGACCTAACCTAACCTGACCTAACTTAACCTGACCTGACCTAACTTAACCTGACCTAACCTGACCTAACCTAACCTAACTTAACCTGACCTGACCTAACTTAACCTGACCTGACCTAACCTAACATTACCTAACCTAACTTAACCTGACCTGACCTGACCTGACCTGACCTAACCTAACCTAACATTACCTAACCTAACCTAACTTAACCTGACCTGACCTAACTTAACCTGACCTAACCTAACCTAACATTACCTAACCTAACCTAACTTAACCTGACCTGACCTGACCTGACCTAACCTAACCTAATCTAACATTACCTAACTTAACTTACCTGACCTAACTTAAGCTGGCCTAACCTAACCTAACCTAACATTACCTAACCTAACTTAACCTGACCTGACCTAACCTAATCTAACCTAGCATTACCTAACTTAACCTGACCTGACCTAACCTAACCTAATTTAACCTAACCTAACATTATCTAACCTAACTTAACCTGACCTGACCTAAACTAACCTAACCTAACCTAATCTGTCATATATCTTATCTACTATTTTGTGTAGAGAGAAACATTATACAAAAAACTCTTTATTCCAGCTGTTATGTCAGCTATCAACTGGCAGACCGCAGGTCGCCATTATTCCTGCGCCCAGCAAAGTAGTGCCTTCATATATTTTGTGATCATGGATAACTTGTAGAATAAATATTAATCTTTTTGTTAATGGGGAGTGGACACCTTTATATTTACTTCAAGAAGAGTATTGTTAAATGGGATATTCACGACTTTTTCAGTGTTGATTGGACATCTGGTATTGAGGGGCGAACGTCACAGGACGTCACAGAACGTCACAGGACGTCACAGGACGTCACAGAACGTCACAGAACGTCACAGAACGTCCTCAATAAACTAGATCAGAACATGGAGGAACACAGAGTATGTACAGTTGGCCAGAGGCTCCCGGCTCGAGCCATTTTCACTATGCCAGACAATCAGGTAAGCCACAATTCTAATTTATATCCTATAGACTTTGGAACAACATGGAGTACTTATATTGAGTACAAATTTCATATGATATTTCTATATGTTCTTAATGATCATACCTGAATAGATTAACAATAAAATTATGTGTTTGTTAGGCTAAGGTGTCTATGTTACCCACGTTATCTCACTTTACTTATCTATGTTAGATAAGAAGTCATGTTGTGAAGATTTTTGCCTATACTATTATTTGTGTGTTTTGCACCTTAACTAAAGTTACAGGAGTGTGGTGTAGGAGCCCACCAAGAGAATATTATTTTATCTTTGTAAATATATTTTAACTGTATATAGCGGCTGTTTCACCTTTCCTTCCAGTCTTTCACTTTCCTCTCTCTCCTGTTCTCTCTCTCTCCGTCCCTATCTATCTCACTCCTTTCTCAGAGTTCTCTATGGTTAACAGTGTACGGATAATCTAAGCTACATATTAGCTTTCTTAGAGTCGTTAGTTGTTTCAGTAGGAGCCACTCCTACTTAAAGTAGCCAAGGGGCATTGACCCCCAACCACGCTTCCACACTCGCCATGCAATTACAAATCACCGTGCAATGTTTTGTGAGACTAACCCCAAGCATCGGCCTCCATTCTTGGACAAACACAAAGACATGCAGTGAAATAGACAAACAAATGGGCAGATAGATGCACAGAGAGAGACAGACGAACAGAAATTCCATTTAATAGATATAAAGTTAATAACTATAATTCGCCAGCCCTCACATGAAGCCCATTAGTCAACAATGTTAACCTCTCCGGGGCCAACGGCCGGGACTCCATTATATGAAGTAAAGTATTGAACGGGAACAATAACAATTGAGCGTTATCAATTGTGGGTGTAGAGTGGACCAGCCTCGTTACTTAGTGGTTGGTGGTGACACCGAGTGTTATATAATACTCTCCACAACCATGTTACTGGCAGCAGTGTTACAACAACACCTGCCTATATATCAGTAACGCTACGGTGGCCCTGGCGACCCTTCTCACATGCAGTAAATGGTTTACCACTTCTAGTAATAAATAATAATTATAAAACACGACATGGAAGGTGTCGGAAAATCCGACACCATTTAATATATCATACAGATAATAGCTGTATTACCAACAAGTTACCCATAGAAAACGTAACTTGTAGTGGAATTACCGTCTATAGAAAACGGGATATCATCACCACATACTATTATAATTCACCACCTATTATGGTGGGAATTATTCTTAAATACATTAGTCTTTGGACTTTACCATCATAAAAACATCTTATATAAATTAACTTAAGTATCAATATTAAAGTAGAGTAAATGTGACCCTTCTATCACTTTCTGAAATCTGGACAAAGTAGGCCAGGCGTGAGTGGGGAAGGAGGGCAGCCATTGTTGTGTCACCTCCGAGACGTGTGGAGCAAATTCGGCTCCTATCATTCTGGACAATGTCGGCCAGTAACGTCAATAGTATGGAGTGTTAAACAGCCATTGATATACGAGACCAGAGGCTCACACGGGAGCAAATTCGGCTCCTGTTAATTTTACTTGGACGTAGTGTTATGGAAACCAAAGGTACCATCTCCAACACGATGTCTACAATTCAAGTTAAGTCTATCCGAAACCCGTTTATCATTCATTTATGGCCATTAATGTCAGGATATAGGGTGACCCGGTTAGATCACGTGGAAGCCTCAAACTAAAGGTAATTAAGCCAGGTCTTCAATGTTCCATGTACTGTATAGTGTTTTCTCTGATATAGCTTGTCATATATAGGATTCTGGCTTCACAGCTAGCGCACTTTTGACAGGTCAAGACGAGGATGGAAGACTTTGTGCACCAGTTACTGGGTGAGGAAGCTACCTCAAAGAGGATAATTTGGTGTCTACACCCTAGTTATACCTGGTGGACTAACCTGCTGTACTATAAGATAAGGAACCTTTTCAATGTATGTAGTTAATTCTGTAGTTTGATTGGCTGCATATATATAAACTAATAAACCCCCCCTAATGTGTAGAGGATCGATTTGTGAGATTAAGAGATTATTGCAGAAATACAGTCCACTTATCATTATACAAATTGCTATCGAAGTATATAAATTAACGTAAATATAAATTCATATAAATTAAATAAATATAAATCTCACAGGTCGGTTCCCACATTATTTGGTCATCTTCGAACCGGATGACGGATTATTTGATCCTTAGAACCCACATTTGGTCATCTTAGTACCGGATGAACCAGTTAACCAGTGGATTCATTAAATATACTAGTGCAGTGTTATTTAAACAAAGCCAGCAGTCAAGACGGCAGCGTAGCCTCGAGGGAGCTCAGGAGCCTCCCTCAGCCCAGTTCAGCTTCGTCAGCGGTTTCATGCACACCCACAGATATTTGGTGGCGTGTTATTTCGTGAAATGACAGCGCTAATATAGAATCCAGCCAAATTAGTGACTGTGTCTTCGCGAGATTGTTCACGGATTTCGTGGTGTTACATTTCGCGAGAGATTATCTACGAATTTTGTGGACTTTATTTCGCGAGGTCACTAATAATATTTAATACTTCTAGATAATATTAGAAGTTTCATAGAGGCTAATTAAGAGGCTATTATCAATAATTGTGTATATTATTTCTCCAAAATAGAGAATTATTTAATATAAATTGCACTAGTGATCACAGTATAATATTTACTAATTGCCAACCCACAACAGGGTAGGATACTGACTAGTTGAACTATTATTGTTCATCCTAGTCCCATTATTACCATAGTCAGTTGAACTATATTGAACAACCTAACACCATTAATGAATGGTGCAGACCCTATTTTGGGTGTAATTTTTATCAACTCGAATTGAGTTGTATATATAATAATTTACTTATGATCATTACACCTTTGAGTGATTAATTAGTGTCTCTTCCATCCTAGGGTGATATAGAGGAGCTAACCTAAAGGTACTTCCAGTGACACTGGTTTATCACTCAAATCATTAGTGTGGATGATTGTATATATATAATGTGTATTAATTTTAAGTGCTAACCTCTAGTAGAGGTAGGATTATTGCCTAGTGAGTTCAGAATTTACCCTAGGCTACCATTAGAGCTTGTTCAGTATTATGAGCAGCCCAAGTACAAGTCCCACAAGGCTTCACCAACGAGCCAGTATGGATAATGCAGGGAGAATGAAAAGAACCCTTGCAGGTCTTAAAGGCCACTTAACAAGACAGATCAAGAAATGTGAAGATTTGTCACAACAATCAACAGTTGATTATGCTGACCTGGAAAGCTATTATCAAGCAGCTGCAGGTAAATTTGAGCAAATCAAATGCCAAATGGCTGTCCTTGTGGGGACAGACTACTACCATCAATTCATTGGTAGCCCTACTAAATATCAGGGCATAACCATGTTAAACTCTGCAGGAGGTAAATTACTCTCAGGCCCAGTATCAAGCCTGAGGAGACCTATGCCTGCAGATAAACAATACCAGTAGAAATCTAAATTTGTCAGCTGATTATATTTCTCCAGTAGCATTATACTAAGGAGATTACAGCTGACTATACCAACAGAGGTTGATGTTAGTATCATCATTTAAAGCTGAAGATGAGTTCATGAGGCCTCAGTGGCAAATCAGTGAACAGTAGCCTAAAACAGCTACAAGTCACTGCGACCAATGTCACTGAACCCACTGCAGTCTCAGAACCATACTTTACTTTAATGATGAGCTATTCAATCTTCTGAATCAATTAACTAAATTAAACCCCAATAAATCTGATGACTGATTTGATACATTTATTATTTAATCAAGATGTATTCCATGGGCCTCAGTGTTTATATATCAGTGACCAGTTACCTGAAGAAACTTCAAGTTATATCTGATGTCACTGATCTCACTGCAGTCCCTGAATCATACTTGACTGTAGTACTTGATCACATTCAGTCTTCTGGGTTAAATAATATGTAATTAGGCTTGAATATTAGCCTTTCAAGAGTTGACAGGGAAATGAAATCGCATTAGACTTCTAACCCCTGCAACTCTAGTACGGGACATCCGTCCTGTACGAACAGACGCACAAATGTGTGCTTACTAACTACTAACATCAAATTAATCTAATAATTCGAAGGAGGAGTATCGGTGTTCGTCTGTTCTAAATAGGACTTTGACCCGTGAGCAGCCCCCTGGGGAATTATGTCGGAAAATCCGACACCATTTAATATATCATACAGATAATAGCTGTATTACCAACAAGTTACCCATAGAAACCGTAACTTGTAGTGGAATTACCGTCTATAGAAAACGGGATATCATCACCACATACTATTATAATTCACCACCTATTATGGTGGGAATTATTCTTAAATACATTAGTCTTTGGACTTTACCATCATAAAAACATCTTATATAAATTAACTTAATTATCAATATTAAAGTAGAGTAAATGTGACCCTTCTATCACTTTCTGAAATCTGGACAAAGTAGGCCAGGCGTGAGTGGGGAAGGAGGGCAGCCATTGTTGTGTCACCTCCGAGACGTGTGGAGCAAATTCGGCTCCTATCATATCTGGACAATGTCGGCCAGTAACGTCAATAGTATGGAGTGTTAAACAGCCATTGATATACGAGACTAGAGGCTCACACGGGAGCAAATTCGGCTCCTGTTAATTTTACTTGGACGTAGTGTTATGGAAACCAAAGGTACCATCTCCAACACGATGTCTACAATTCAAGTTAAGTCTATCCGAAACCCGTTTATCATTCATTTATGGCCATTAATGTCAGGATATAGGGTGACCCGGTTAGATCACGTGGAAGCCTCAAACTAAAGGTAATTAAGCCAGGTCTTCAATGTTCCATGTACTGTATAGTGTTTTCTCTGATATAGCTTGTCATATATAGGATTCTGGCTTCACAGCTAGCGCACTTTTGACAGGTCAAGACGAGGATGGAAGACTTTGTGCACCAGTTACTGGGTGAGGAAGCTACCTCAAAGAGGATAATTTGGTGTCTACACCCTAGTTATACCTGGTGGACTAACCTGCTGTACTATAAGATAAGGAACCTTTTCAATGTATGTAGTTAATTCTGTAGTTTGATTGGCTGCATATATATCTAAACTAATAAACCCCCCCTAATGTGTAGAGGATCGATTTGTGAGATTAAGAGATTATTGCAGAAATACAGTCCACTTATCATTATACAAATTGCTATCGAAGTATATAAATTAACGTAAATATAAATTCATATAAATTAAATAAATATAAATCTCACAGGTCGGTTCCCACAGAAGGAAAGTGAGGCCGTTTTGGTCCATCGTGGACCATATTAGACCTGAAGAGGATTATGTGGTTATACTGAGACTATATTGATTAGTCTCAGTGAACATCCGCCTGGCATCCTGGCGTGCAGAATGCAGTACGTTGAACATTTTGCAAATTACTCCTTCAGTCTCCTCCTCCTCTATACTTGGGCTGGACGGTAGAGTGACGGCCTCGTTTCATGCAGGTCGGCGTTCAATCCCCGACCGTCCTAGTGGTTGAGCACTTAGTATGCCCTCCTGGTGGGGACATGCCACGTCTGGGACGATGAAATTGGTACTATGAGTTTGGCGGAGGAGTACAAGTACTATGGAATACTTATCGGAGCCGGAGGCAGACGCCTATCCTATGGTTCCCTCTTTGAGGACGGCCTGACTAACATCACCCAGGTCCCCCTCAAACCCCAACAGAGGTTATACTTACTCAAACACCACCTAATCTCCAAGATGAACCACCGGCTTGTCCTCGGACGCGTGTTAAAGACGGAATTAACGAGACTAGACAGGCGGTTGCGGCACGCCATTTGTGGCGGGTTGCGACTGCCTCACGATACCCCTAATGCCGACGTGAAAGACGGTGGACTAGGAATTCCCGACTTTGCTACATCAATCCGCCTATATAAGAACAAGCGGCTCAGGGCGTCTAGAGCAGCTAGACAGAGTGGCTGCTGCTTCTGGTCTTTGCGATGCTTGTCAGAGACCAGGGACCCTGGGCCACAAATCCCAGGCATGCTATAAGATGCATGGGGCTTGGCTGAAACGTCATGATGATATCACTCGGTTCGTAGCTGGCCGCCTGCGGAAGAGAGGTTTCGAGGTGGAACGTGAGGTTCGTATACCGGATGGACGGACCTTCTGCAAGCCTGACACCATGGCTTGCAAAGGTGACGAGGCCTTCATATTAGACAGCCAGGTCTCTGCTGATAACTTCCCACTCACCCGTCCACATCAGAGCAAGTGCGACAAGTACGGCACCCCAAAGATCCTTCAAAAGGTGAGGGAATATACCGGTAAGCACACAGCATCCACCTCTTCGATAACCCTTAATTGGAGAGAAGGATGGTGCAAAGAGAGTGCGCGTGGTCTACAGGATATTGGACTCACCAGGAGCCACCTTGAGATTTGCACTGTGAAAGCCCTGACCTGGACATATTCCATCTACAGAGTATGGTCCAAGACCACATCTAGGGGCAGACCACCTTAGTCCCAGGATCACCGTGCACAGGGGTGCATAAGGGTTAAAATAGTCTTGTTTTGGTGTGAATCATTCAGCGTCACGCTGTGAACACTTGTGCTGGGAAATGTTACTTAAGGCGGCCGCTCACAGGATATACGCAATTTCCTGCAAAAGTTTCACCTTGCCGCAGTTGTCTCGCAAATTTCATGTCTTTAAGATATAAAATTACAGATTTATTCACTGCTACAAGACCGTGTGGGGGAAACTGTGTTCAGGAGACACATTAGTGGAGAGATTAGTCTCATCTTTGATGGGAGACATTTGTGTGCAAGTTTATTCCTAAGTGAGATCAGTCGTGTGGAAGCTAGTTCAGGGGTCTCCAAACTTTTCAATGTAAGGGCCACATTATATATTTCCCATATTTATGCGGGCCGGAGGAATAAAAAATGAAAAAAAAACAAAAAACAAATCAGTGCCAGTAATTTAATTTCCTCAAATATTAAAGTATAAACATGGAAAAATTAAAACATATCTTTTTGGAAAAAATCAGGGTAAACTAAATAGATTCCTGCCTTTAGTTTTATGCAACCAAATTAGTGTGACGAATGATACTGTCGTTTTGACTTCAAAATTTCATTAAAATCAGGTTCCAAATTAGATGAGCCAATTGTAAGAATTGATTGCAAGTGACCATCAGACAAATTTGCTCGATAGTTAGATTTCACATACTTCATTTTGGAAAAAGTTTGTTCACACAAGTATATTGAACCAAAAATGGACACAAAACTACAAGCAAACTTTATCAAATTTGGAAACTGATCTGGCTGCAGGCATTTATAAAACTCAATCAGATTTCCTTCTCTATACTTATCTTTCAGTCTGTCATCTGCCTGGAGATCAATAATTTCCATTTGAAATTGAGTTGGAAGATTTTCAGCATTGCAGTCAAATGGATTATGAAAGAGCCTGATTTCATTTGCTTTGGCATCAAGGTCAGCAAATCGCTTCTGAAACTGTTTTTTCAAATCTGAAATTATTTCATTTGCAAATGAAAAAGGAAATTCAACTTTACTTTCTGCATGAAATTTTTCACAACATGGAAAATGAGCAAAATTCTTAACCTTCACCTGGCCTTCAAGTAGCGCAAGTTTTGCTCTGAATGCCTTGACATGAACAAAGTAGTCACTGATCAAATTTGTTTTGCCGTGCAATTTCAGATTCAAGTTATTCATATGACCTGTCATATCTGCAAAAAATGCCAATTTCCAAATCCATTCACATTCTGATAATAATGGCTGAGGGTTATTTTTCTCTGTGAGAAATAAATCAATTTCTAATCTGAGCTCAAAGAAATGCAGCAAAACCTTTCCACAACTAAGCCATCTAACTGCTGTATAATAAGGCAAGTTAACAAACTCCGCATCAATTTCTTTCAAGAAATCACGGAACTGGCGATGGTTGAGTGCATGAGATCTAATGAAATTAACCACAGAAATAACAGGTTTCATGACACAAGACATATCAACATATTTTAGGCACAATGCTTGTTGATGGATAAGGCAATGCAGAAAAATGGGTTTTGAGAATCCTCCAACCGCACAAGCTGTTGTAATTTGCCCAACCAAACCCTTCTTTGTCCCAGACATATTCTTTCCTCCATCAATTGTCACACACTGCACTTGTTTCCATTCCAGGTTATATTCTGTCATAGTTTTACTTACTTCATTGAAAATGTCCTCTCCAGTTGTTGTGGTGTGCATGCTGCGAACTGATGCTAATTCTTGGCTCACATTAAATTCACTATCAACACCACGAATGAATACTAAGAGCTGAGAAGTATCACACACATCAGTTGATTCATCCAACGCAAGAGAATACCAACAAAATCTTTTTGTTTTTTCCTTTATTTGCCGAATTATGTCGCCTCCTAAATCTTCAATTCTACGAGCAACAGTATTTGACCCAAGACTTATCATTTTGAAGAGGTTTACTTTTTCTGGACATACCTCTCCTGCTGCTTCCACTATACACTCTTTTATGATACTACCATCAGTGAAAGGTTTTCCTTTTTTAGCCAACACATAGGCAACTTTGTAACTGGCTCTAGTTGAAGTTTCATTTTCAGATTTTTTCTTACTGAAAACAGCTTGTTGAGAATGCAGACTGTGCTGAAATGATTCAAACATTTTAGTGCGTTCTGCTCCTGTGATGTGAGAATAACTTGAGCCATGTTTAGATTCATAGTGCCGACGAATATTGTATTCCTTCAGAACAGCAACACTGTCTCTACATATTATTCATAAAGCTTTATCATTTGCTATCACAAAAAAGTACTTTATCTTCCATTCGTCATTGAACCGACGGCACTCACTGTCCACTTTTCTTTTCTTTATCTTTTCCATATCTGAAAACATAAGGGTAAAATAAATGAAATAAATTCTACAGGAAAAAAACAGCTTGTATGTGGTGTTAAAAAGCATAGCATATTATTATAAAGTGGTAAATATTATGGCAACAGCTTTCGTTGATAAACTTAATGGTTACCATTTTAACTATTTTAAACATGCAAAATTTTTGGCTACAATAGTATTATTGCTATTTTGTATAACTAAGATAAAGGCATTGTCAAAGTACAGAGAAAAGAATATTGTACAGTGTTTGTGCTCCCTGAAACAGAAGCAGCGAAGCCCCACTAGCCCTCCATCCCCACAATATACAGTTATACACAACTGATTGGTTGTAATGCACAACACATACCTACCAGTATTAGTATCTGTGCGTCACACTATCGAGAGAGAGGAAAACTGACTCGGGTTGAGCGCCACCAGTCAGCAGCCCCAGCTTTGAATAATTCTGCGATGCCATTCGTACGATAATTATTTTTTCAAGGCCACCACACAGGGGTTTGTTTGGAGGGCCGGATGAAATTATGTGGCGGGCCGGATGTGGCCCGCGGGCCATAGTTTGGAGACCCCTGAGCTAGTTCGTATATAAGGCCATTCGAGTGCAAGTTCATTCGTTTCACGTACACGTACCACCTGTGTTTAATAGTTTATCCTTATCTACACTGTCAATTCCTCTGAGAATTTTGTAGGTAGTGATCATGTCTCCCTTTACTCTTCTGTCTTCTATTGTCGTGAGGTGCATCTCATGCAGCCTTTCCTCGTAACTCATGCCTTTTAGTTCTGGGACTAGCCTAGTGGCATACCTCTGAAGTTTTTCCAGCTTCGTCCTGTGCTTGACAAGGTACGGGCTCCATGATGGGGCCGCATACTCCAGGACTGGTCTTACATATGTGGTATACAGGGTTCTGAATGATTCCTTACACAGGTTTCTGAAGGCTGTTCTGATGTTAGCCAGCCTTGCGTATGCCGCAGATGTAATTCTTTTTATGTGGGCTTCAGGAGACAGGTTTGGTGAGATATCAACTCCTAGATCTTTCTCTCTGTCCGTTTCATTAAGTACTTCATCTCCCATTCGGTATCCTGTGTCTGGCCTCCTGTGTCCACCGCCTTGTTTCATTACCTTGGATTTACTCGGGTCGAACTTTAGTAGCCATTTGTTGGACCATTCATTAAGTCTGTCTAGGTCATCTTGTAGCCTCCTACTATTTTCCTCTGTATTAATCCTCCTCATATTTTTTGCATCATCAGCAAACATTGAGCGGAACGATTCTATACCGTCTGGGAGATCATTTGCATGTATCAGAAACAGTGTAGGTCCAAGGACTGACCCCTGCGGGACTCCACTGGTGACGTTTCGCCAATCTGAGACCTCACCCCTCACAGTGACTCGCTGTCTTCTGTTGCTTAGGTACTCCCTTATCCAATGGAGTACCGTCCCATTCACCCGAGCCTGCTTCTCCAGCTTATTCACTAGCCCCCTTGTGTACTCACCTATTTGTGCTTGCAGGGGTTGAGCTTTGGCTCTTTGGTCCCGCCTCTCAACTGTCAATCAACTGGTGTACAGATTCCTGAGCCTATTGGGCTCTATCATATCTGCATTTGAAACTGTGTATGGAGTCAGCCTCCACCACATCACTGCCTAATGCATTCCATCCGTTAACAGTACTGTGTGGTACTGTCAAAGGCTCGCTCTTTCTCCTATAGCCTCCTTTGATTTTCTGTTCCATGACTAGTGTGTGTGGGGTCACGTTCACCCTTTTAGGCTCTTGGGATTCAGGAATAGAGGGTGACCACACTGCTCTTCCCTTGTACTCTCCAGCTCGTTCTCCTGTCACAATTTCTCGGCCTCTTCTCGACGATGCCAGTTAAACTTTGAGCTTAAAACCCGCGGGGCAACGAAAAGCGTGCCTCCCCCTTGACCCTCTCCACACAACTGAGCCCCCAGCCAATCATAGACTCACAGCTTTTGCCACGTCACAGTCCTGCCCTTCACCTATTGGCTATTGGTGACATCATTATTCTGTCTTCCACAGCTGCCATCTTACATTTAAATCAAGATGTTGCTCTACACCAAACTATGCCTCAAACTAGGCTGCCTCTCCTACAGCCAACATTTACTCTACACTGTAAACTCTCCTATACCTCCAGGGTCAGATAATAGTAAGCCCGTACGAGGAATAACTCACATATCAGTAAATGATGAATATTTTGAGGTGACCGTGTTTCATAACACTGTGTACACCACTCTTCTGTTGTGGTGTCCTTGTGTACACCTCTCCTCTGCTGGGGTGTCCTTGTGTACACCACTCCTCTGCTGTGGAGTGCCTGTGTACACCTCTCCTCTGCTGTGGTGTGCCTGTGTACACCTCTCCTCTGCTGTGGAGTGCCTGTGTACACCTCTCCTCTGCTGTGGTGTGCCTGTGTACACCTCTCCTCTGCTGTGGAGTGCCTGTGTACACCTCTCCTCTGCTGTGGTGTGCCTGTGTACACCTCTCCTCTGCTGTGGTGTGCCTGTGTACACCTCTCCTCTGCTGTGGAGTGCCTGTGTACACCTCTCCTCTGCTGTGGTGTGCCTGTGTACACCTCTCCTCTGCTGTGGAGTGCCTGTGTACACCTCTCCTCTGCTGGGGTGTGCCTGTGTACACCTCTCCTCTGCTTGGGTGTGCCTGTGTACACCTCTCCTCTGCTGTGGAGTGCCTGTGTACACCTCTCCTCTGCTGGGGTGTGCCTGTGTACACCTCTCCTCTGCTGGGGTGTGCCTGTGTACACCTCTCCTCTGCTGGGGTGTGCCTGTGTACACCTCTCCTCTGCTGTGGTGTGCCTGTGTACACCTCTCCTCTGCTGTGGAGTGCCTGTGTACACCTCTCCTCTGCTGGGGTGTGCCTGTGTACACCTCTCCTCTGCTGGGGTGTGCCTGTGTACACCTCTCCTCTGCTTGGGTGTGCCTGTGTACACCTCTCCTCTGCTGTGGTGTGCCTGTGTACACTTCTCCTTTGCTGTGGAGTGCCTGTGTAAACCTCTCCTCTGCTGTGGTGTGCCTGTGTACACCTCTCCTCTGCTGTGGAGTGCCTGCGTACACCTTTCCTCTGCTGTGGTGTGCTTGTGTACACCTCTCCTCTGCTGTGGTGTGCCTGTGTACACCTCTCCTCTGCTGCGGTGTCCTCGTGTACAGTATCACTACACAACATGACAGGTACCTCACAGTACCACTACACAACATGACAGGTACCTCACAGTACCTCTACACAACATGACAGGTACCACACAGTACCACTACACAACATGACAGGTACCTCACAGTACCACTACACAACATGACAGGTACCTCACAGTACCACTACACAACATGACAGGTACCACACAGAACCACTACACAACATGACAGGTACCTCACAGTACCACTACACAACATGACAGGTACCTCACAGTACCACTACACAACATGACAGGTACCTCACAGTACCACTACACAACATGACAGGTACCTCACAGTACCACTACACAACATGACAGGTACCACACAGTACCACTACACAACATGACAGGTACCTCACAGTATCACTACACAACATGACAGGTACCTCACAGTACCACTACACAACATGACAGGTACCTCACAGTATCACTACACAACATGACAGGTACCTCACAGTACCACTACACAACATGACAGGTACCTCACAGTACCACTACACAACATGACAGGTACCTCACAGTACCACTACACAACATGACAGGTACCTCACAGTACCACTACACAACATGACAGGTACCTCACAGTACCACTACACAACATGACAGGTACCTCACAGTACCACTACACAACATGACAGGTACCACACAGTACCACTACGCAACATGACAGGTACCTCACAGTACCACTACACAACATGACAGGTACCTCACAGTACCACTACACAACATGACAGGTACCTCACAGTACCACTACACAACATGACAGGTACCTCACAGTACCACTACACAACATGACAGGTACCACACAGTACCACTACACAACATGACAGGTACTTCACAGTACCACTACACAACATGACAGGTACCACATGTCGGAAAATCCGACACTATTTAATATCATACAGATAATAGCTGTGTTGTATAAACAAGTTAACCATAGAAAATGTAACTTGTAGTGGAATTACCGTCTATAGAAAACGGGATATCATCACCACATACTATTATATTCTCCACCTATTATGGTGGGAATTATTCTTAAATACATTAGTCTTTGGACTTTACCATCATAAAAACATCTTATATAAATTAACTTAATTATCAATATTAAAGTAGAGTAAATGTGACCCTTCTATCACTTTCTGAAATGTGGACAATGTAGGCCAGGCGTCAGGGTGAGGAAGGAGGGGCAGCCATTGTTGTGTCACCTCCGAGACGTGTGGAGCAAATTCGGCTCCTATCATATCTGGACAATGTCGGCCAGTAACGTCAATAGTATGGAGTGTTAAACAGCCATTGTTTATATTGAGACCAGAGGCTCACACGGGAGCAAATTCGGCTCCTGTTAAATTTACTTGGACGTAGTGTTATGGAAACCAAAAGTGTACCATTTTCAACACGCTGTCAACAAATCAAGTTAAGTGTTCTTTCCGAAACCCATTATCTATCATTAGTGGCCATTAATGTCATTGGGTAGGGTTAGCCGGTTAGAACGCGAAATCGCCTCATACTAAAGGTAATTAAGCCAGGTCTTCATTGTTCCATGTATAGTATTTTCTCTGATATAGCTTGTCATATATAGAACCTGGCTTCACAGCTAGCGCCCTTTTGACAGGTCAAGACGAGGAAGACTTTGTGCACCAGTTACTGGGTGATGGAAGCTACCTCAAAGAGGATAATTTGGTGTCTACACCCTAGTTATACCTGGTGGACTAGCCTGCTGTACTATAAGATAAGGAACCTTTTCAATGTATGTAGTCTATTCCTGTAGTTTGATTGGCTGCATATATATAAACTAATAAACCCCCCCTAATGTGTAGAGGATCGATTTGTGAGATTGAGATTATTGCAGAAATACAGTCCACTTATCATTATACAAATTGCTATTGAAGTATATAAATTAACGTAAATATAAATTCATATAAATTAAATAAATATAAATCTCACAGGTCGGTTCCCACATTATTTGGTCCTTCGAAACCGAATTATTTGGTCATCTTCCAACCGGATGACGGATTATTTGATCCTTTGAACCCACATTTGGTCATCTTAGTACCGGATGAACCAGTTAACCAGTGGATTCATTAAATATACTAGTGCAGTGTGATTTAAACAAAGCCAGTCAAGACGGCGGCGTTGACTCGTGCGAGTTCACGAGCCCCGCTCAGTTCAGATCAGCTTCGTCAGCGGTTTCATGCACACCCACAGATTTGGTGGTGTGTTATTTCGTGAAATGACAGCGCTAATATTGAAGCCAGCCAAATTAGTGACTGTGTCGCGAGATTGTTCACGGATTTCGTGGTGTTACATTTCGCGAGAGATTATCTACGAATTTTGTGGAGTTTATTTCGCGAGGTCACTAATAATATTTAATACTTCTAGATAATATTAGAAGTTTCATAGAGGCTAATTAAGAGGCTATTATCAATAATTGTGTATATTATTTCTCCAAAATAGAGAATTATTTAATATATATTGCACTAGTGATCACAGTATAATATTTACTAATTGCCAACCCACAACAGGGTAGGATATGACTAGTTGAACTATTATCGTTCATCCTAGTCCCATTATTACCATAGTCAGTTGTACTATATTCAACAACCTAACACCATTAATGAATGGTCCAGACCCTATTTTGGGTGTAATTTTTATCAACTCGAGTTGAGTTGTATATATAATAATTTACTTATGATCATTACACCTTTGAGTGATTAATTAGTGTCTCTACCATCCTAGGGTGATATTGAAGAGCTAACCTAAAGGTACTTCCAGTGACACTGGTTTATCACTCAAATCATTAGTGTATGATTGTATATATATATAATGTGTATTAATTTTAAGTGCTAACCTCTAGTAGAGGTAGGATTATTGCCTAGTGAGTGCAGAATTTACCCTAGGCTACCATTAGTGTTTGTTCAGTATTATGAGCAGCCCAAGTACAAGTCCCACAAGGCTTCACCAACGAGCCAGTATGGATAATGCAGGGAGAATGAAAAGAACCCTTGCAGGTCTTAAAGGCCACTTAACAAGACAGATCAAGAAATGTGAAGATTTGTCACAACAATCTCAAGTTGATTATGCTGACCTGGAAAGCTATTATCAAGCAGCTGCAGGTAAATTTGAGCAAATCAAATGTCAAATAGCAACATATGTGGCTGAACTTGCCAACACTAATTTATCAGAAACAGAAATAGACGACATTATGGTTGATCTTGCGAATTATGAAGATCACACTCAGGCCACATTACAGCCTTATGTCAAATTAATTGCCCAGAACAAGGCAACAACAACAACAGTTGCATCTAATACGAGTCAAGCAGAAGCTCGACTCCCTCCAATTAATTTACCCACTTTCTCAGGAAAAGATGAGGAAGATTGGGACGAATTTTGGAACAAATTCGTTGACCTTGTAGACTCAAAACAATCTTTACCAAAGAGTAGTAAATTCTCTTATTTGCAAGGCCAATTATCAGGTGAGGCTAAAACAGTAGTATCCCATCTGAGATTAACTAATGACGGCTATGATCTGGCAGTAAAACTCCTCAAGGATAATTATGCTGATCCAGAAGTAAGAACATCACATTTAGTTCATGAGCTGTTGCATTTACCCCCACCGGAGGCTTCAGCTGATTCACTCCAAGTCTTCAAGCTGGAGGTAGAATCATTGATCAATGCCCTCAGCCTGACAGCAGATACAAACGGGGCTGAGTGGGTCTTGAAAATAATTGTCCAGGAGAAAATACCTAGGGACATATTGAGACAAATGAGTGCTCATTACAATAAAAGCATCTTATCTATGAATGAAATATCTGAAGGTTTAAAGTCAGTAGTTCATCAATTACGAACACATGACAAATTAAAACCACCAAGTAAACCCTCAGAAACCAATAATAGTAAACCACAGAGTACCAAAGGTACTCCAAATCAATCTAGACAATATAATTCAACACCAAAGTGGAACAGTGGCAGTGTGGGCGTATATGCAGTGGGACCCTCCAAGCCTATAGTTACTGTGTCACCCAAGAACGTGACACCAAAGGGTACTGGAAGCTATGGAACATGTTTGTTCTGCAATGAGAAACATTCAGTGTACCACTGCCCTAATTTTCCTGATAGTGACGCCCGTGTTGAGCGACTCAAAGATTTGCAACATTGCACGAGGTGCCTCAGGAAACATAACATCAAGGACTGTGATACCCAATTACACACCTGTAATAGGTGTAACAAAGGTCAGCACCATGCAGCATTGTGCAGAGACACCAAAACAACGTATTCAAGACCCAAGGTGGAAGATAGCATTCCCACCACAGTACAGTACTGCAAGGTGCAACAAACGAAGAGTGTCCAATCGGCAAAGTCTAAAGGTAATACGACTTTGCCTACTGCCCAAATTACCATCCTGAATAAGAGGGCCAAGGTCCATACCCGTGGGTTGTTTGACCAAGGATCCCAGAGAACATTTGTCACTAAAAAGCTGGCAGATGAATTACAATTAAGGCCTGTAGCCCAGATGTCATTCAACATCTCAGGGTTTGTAACAGATGCAGGACCTCAAGTCTACCAGGTGGTACAACCATCAGTACGTTTAGGCAGGTACGTCTGTAGAGTACAAGCCATTGAGGTGGACAAAATACCAGTAGACCTACAAGTTCAAGGTCTGAGAGCAACAGCCAAATTCCTGAGAAATAGAGGAATAAAATTGGCAGATAATATTAAGTCTGATCACCTCACTGACTTCGGTCTCCTTGTAGGGACAGACTATTGTCATCGATTCATTGGTAGCCCTACTAAATATCAGGGTATAACCATGTTAAACTCTGCAGGAGGTAAATTACTCTCAGGCCCAGTATCAAGCCTGAGGAGACCTATGCCTGCAGATAAACAATACCAGTAGAAATCTAAATTTGTCAGCTGATTATATTTTTCCAGTAGCATTATACTAAGGAGATTACAGCTGACTATAGTAACAGAGGTTGATGTTAGTATCATCATTTAAAGCTGAAGATGAGTTCATGAGGCCTCAGTGGCAAATCAGTGAACAGTAGCCTAAACAGCTACAAGTCACTGCGACCAATGTCACTGAACCCACTGCAGTCTCAGAACCATACTTTACTTTAATGATGAGCTATTCAATCTTCTGAATCAATTAACTAAATTAAACCCCAATAAATCTGATGACTGATTTGATACATTTATTATTTAATCAAGATGTATTCCATGGGCCTCAGTGTTTATATATCAGTGACCAGTTACCTGAAGAAACTTCAAGTTATATCTAATGTCACTGATCTCACTGCAGTCCCTGAATCATACTTGACTGTAGTACTTGATCACATCCAGTCTTCTGGGTTAAATAATATGTAATTAGGCTTGAATATTAGCCTTTCAAGAGTTGACAGGGAAATGAAATCGCATTAGACTTCTAACCCTTGCAACTCTAGTACGGGACATCCGTCCTGTACGAACAGACACACAAATGTGTGATTACTAACTACTAACATCAAATTAATCTAATAATTCGAAGGAGGAGTATCGGTGTTCGTCTGTTCTAAAGAGGACTTCGACCCGTGAGCAGCCCCCTGGGGAATTATGTCGGAAAATCCGACACTATTTAATATCATACAGATAATAGCTGTGTTGTATAAACAAGTTAACCATAGAAAATGTAACTTGTAGTGGAATTACCGTCTATAGAAAACGGGATATCATCACCACATACTATTATATTCTCCACCTATTATGGTGGGAATTATTCTTAAATACATTAGTCTTTGGACTTTACCATCATAAAAACATCTTATATAAATTAACTTAATTATCAATATTAAAGTAGAGTAAATGTGACCCTTCTATCACTTTCTGAAATGTGGACAATGTAGGCCAGGCGTCAGGGTGAGGAAGGAGGGGCAGCCATTGTTGTGTCACCTCCGAGACGTGTGGAGCAAATTCGGCTCCTATCATATCTGGACAATGTCGGCCAGTAACGTCAATAGTATGGAGTGTTAAACAGCCATTGTTTATATTGAGACCAGAGGCTCACACGGGAGCAAATTCGGCTCCTGTTAAATTTACTTGGACGTAGTGTTATGGAAACCAAAAGTGTACCATTTTCAACACGCTGTCAACAAATCAAGTTAAGTGTTCTTTCCGAAACCCATTATCTATCATTAGTGGCCATTAATGTCATTGGGTAGGGTTTGCCGGTTAGAACGCGAAATCGCCTCATACTAAAGGTAATTAAGCCAGGTCTTCATTGTTCCATGTATAGTATTTTCTCTGATATAGCTTGTCATATATAGAACCTGGCTTCACAGCTAGCGCCCTTTTGACAGGTCAAGACGAGGAAGACTTTGTGCACCAGTTACTGGGTGATGGAAGCTACCTCAAAGAGGATAATTTGGTGTCTACACCCTAGTTATACCTGGTGGACTAGCCTGCTGTACTATAAGATAAGGAACCTTTTCAATGTATGTAGTCTATTCCTGTAGTTTGATTGGCTGCATATATATAAACTAATAAACCCCCCCTAATGTGTAGAGGATCGATTTGTGAGATTGAGATTATTGCAGAAATACAGTCTACTTATCATTATACAAATTGCTATCGAAGTATATAAATTAACGTAAATATAAATTCATATAAATTAAATAAATATAAATCTCACAGGTCGGTTCCCACACCACACAGCACCACTACACAACATGACAGGTACCACACAGTACCACTACACAACATGACAGGTACCTCACAGTACCACTACACAACATGACAGGTACCTCACAGTACCACTACACAACATGACAGGTACCACACAGTACCACTACACAACATGACAGGTACCTCACAGTACCACTACACAACATGACAGGTACCTCACAGTACCACTACACAACATGACAGGTACCTCACAGTACCACTACACAACATGACAGGTACCTCACAGTACCACTACACAACATGACAGGTACCACACAGTACCACTACACAACATGACAGGTACCTCACAGTACCACTACACAACATGACAGGTACCTCACAGTACCACTACACAACATGACAGGTACCTCACAGTACCACTACACAACATGACAGGTACCACACAGTACCACTACACAACATGACAGGTACCTCACAGTACCACTACACAACATGACAGGTACCTCACAGTACCACTACACAACATGACAGGTACCTCACAGTACCACTACACAACATGACAGGTACCACACAGTACCACTACACAACATGACAGGTACCTCACAGTAACCCCAGTGGGAACGGAACTGTCCAAAAAATGACAGTTTATGGCACAGTTAATAGAGTTACCGTCCAATATGACAGTTTCCATTTCATAAAGCAATCTTGTGGGAGAAAAATATATGAATTGGTGTGTCAATACTTCAGAAATATCCAGAGAGACGAAGTTGTTGATACATTATTCTACAGCAGCAACCTGCCTCTGTGGTTACCAGGGAATTACTTGTTGTAGGAAGATCTACCTGCTTCTAATTCTCCCTGAGACTTGCAGTAGGTCGACCTTACTCTTACTTATACCTGCCTTACACCTTCCCTGCTGTCACTTATACCTGCCTTACACCTTCCCTACTGTCACTTATACCTGCCTTACACCTTCCCTGCTGTCACTTATACCTGCCTTACGCCTTCCCTACTGTCACTTATACCTGTCCTTGACCTTTCCTGATCTCACTTATTCCTGTGTTTCACAGCCCTTACTCTCACATATAGTGGCCTCTCATTTTTAAGGTATATGGTATACCTTATACCAACCGGTATAAGGTATATCTACCTTATACCTGGAGGTATGAGGTCCGGCGGCTATTGTCAGCTGGCTAAGAGCATTCCTTCCTATGGCTTATGGTCAGATTTGGCCGACAAATTATTTTGTCGTGGAAAACAACGGACCCTTTGGTCTTCATCCTGGGTCCCGGTTACTGCTGGGGGAAAAGGGGCGTGGAGTTAGAGACCGAGGGCCTGTCGCTCTCCGTACTCTCACAATTCACCCCTTGGCTGTCACCCACACACTCACACCCTCCCTGTCTCCCCCACACCCACACCCTCCCCAGTACACCTCACAACACACCTTCCCACTCTTAGCGCATCATTGTAACCATCATCACTACTCACATTCTTCATCACTGTGAAGATCTGCACATTCTCCCTTCCACTGCCCACACACACACACACCCTACCCATTTACCCCATTATATACACCCTATCTTAGTCTTCAGCTCCATACTCCCTCCCAATCCTTCCCACACACACACACCCTTCCCGTGACCACACTCTCGGACACCTTCCCCATCTCACCACATCACTGAAATCATTTTCACTATACATAACTGTAATCCAAAGAGTGTGCCTAAAATGCAAATCTGTCATCTGAACATTCATTTTGAATGTTGAATATTTAATCTGAATCTGAAAATATATGTATATTGTTTTGACACATTTGGGTACATCTGCATTTGTGCAGCTGTCCTAGACTATATGAAGGAAAGTACAGTGTGTCATACGGGCTAGTTACGTGGGTATACAAATTCCCATCACACAGGATGGTTAATTATACAGAGGCATGTGATACGTAGTCTACACTGGCAGACTCTGGGAGCATTATGAGGATATCATCATGAGCACATGAGTGAATAAGGCAGCAGTGGTACTAAAAGTCCCCATCTCGCAGGATGGTTAGTCATGCTGGGCCATGTGTTCAGTAGTCAGCACTGGCAAATTTTGGGTGCAATATGAGGATATCATCAAGAACACGAGAGTGAATAAAGTAATTGCAAAGCTCCAGGTACCTCATGTCAACAAGTTTGAATGGTCTAATGACTGGTCATTCGGTGATGTAGTGTGGGATATCATGCCGCAGTTCCTGCTCATAGAGTTTGCACCCGGAGTGCTCAGGATTGGGAGATCCGTCACCTGTAGCCACTTGCCTCGGGTAACGGTAGCCACCTGCCACAGGTAACGGTAGCCACCTGCCACAGGTAACGGTAGTCACCTGCCTCAGGTAACTGTAGTAACCTGCCACAGGTAAAGGCAGTCATCTGCCACAGGTAACGGAAATCATCTCAAGATAACCTCAAGAAGATCAATACAAAGGAGATTCGAAACCCTTTATTCTGTGCAGGAATTAGGTCATTTATAATTGGTAGTTTGAGGTTCTTGCTGTCGATCTTACAGAAGTTTTCAAATGCTTGAAGAGCAGACTTTGAACTATAAAATATTTTTCCTCCTCCTCCAATGTTTTATAATGTAGTGGTAGCTAGTTGTAGCGCCGCTAGTTCTGCTTGTGTGGTGGTCAGCCAGTTGTTTAACCTGACACTGATAATCTGTTTGCAAATATTATTTCTATACAACCTACATGCTGCTGCAGTCCGTCCAGTAGAAGATTGGACTGAGCCGTCGGTGTAGACACTCGTGAGGTCTTCAATTGTCGACAATATAAGATTAATTGTTTCAAGTGTGACAGCTTTGAGTAGAGCAAGAGTCTCATCGCCTTTCTTGGTGGCGGGTGTGTAGGAAGACCGATGCCACCTTAAGGGTGGCATAGGGGCCGACCCAGATCGCCTTAAGAGTCACCCCATAAAGTTATCACTCCCCGACGTGTCAAATAATGTAAGGTTAACCCCAAATATAATGCCACCAACATTAACCAGGTAAACACCCATATATTGTATTTTAGAGATAGACTAGCGGGAAGGGGAAGAGCTAGGCTGCGCCCTGGGTATATCCCCAGCTCCCCCTCTCCCTTCCCCATCTCTCACCTCTCTTCTCCGCCTCTCCCTCAACATTCCCTTATCATTTATTTGTAATACTGAATTAATTTGAATTCGTTTTTGGGTAAAACGAAAATCTAGGGCGTCGGCTATCCACATTTGGATAATTACGCAGGTGGAGGAGCGGTGGGGGTGGTGGGGTGTGGAGGCTATCCCTATAGCAGAGGGCAGGTGGAGCGGCCATTAGTACCGAGGACCCTGCAGGCTGTGCCTCAAGCACGGCGTTCTTTTGTGTGGTGTTAGAGGTAGATGGTCCAGTATGGTGACGGTATGGAGCAGAGTTAGTAGTGGGGTCAGGGGAGACGGTAGTGGGGTCAGGGGAGACAGTAGTGGGGTCAGGGGAGACGGTAGTGGGGTCAGGAGAGACAGTAGTGGGGTCAGGAGAGACAGTAGTGGGGTCAGGAGAGACAGTAGTAGGGTCAGGGGGGACGGTAGTGGGGTCAGGGGGGACGGTAGTGGGGTCAGGGGAGACGGTAGTGGGGTCAGGAGAGACGGTAGTGGGGTCAGGAGAGACGGTAGTGGGGTCAGGAGAGACGGTAGTGGGGTCAGGAGAGACGGTAGTGGGGTCAGGAGAGACGGTAGTGGGGTCAGGAGAGACAGTAGTGGGGTCAGGAGAGACAGTAGTGGGGTCAGGAGAGACGGTAGTGGGGTCAGGAGAGACGGTAGTGGGGTCAGGAGAGACAGTAGTGGGGTCAGGAGAGACAGTAGTGGGGTCAGGAGAGACGGTAGTGGGGTCCGGAGAGACGGTAGTGGGGTCAGGAGAGACGGTAGTGGGGTCAGGAGAGACGGTAGTGGGGTCAGAGGAGACGGTAGTGGGGTCAGGAGAGACAGTAGTGGGGTCAGGACAGACGGTAGTGGGGTTAGGGCAGACGGTAGTGGGGTCAGGAGAGACGGTAGTGGGGTCAGGGGAGACGGTAGTGGGGTCAGGAGAGACGGTAGTGGGGTCAGGAGAGACGGTAGTGGGGTCAGGACAGACGGTAATGGGGTCAGGAGAGACAGTAGTGGGGTCAGGAGACAGTAGTGGGGTCAGGGGAGACGGTAGTGGGGTCAGGAGAGACGGTAGTGGGGTCAGGACAGACGGTAGTGGGGTCAGGGGAGACGGTAGTGGGGGTCAGGAGAGACGGTAGTGAGGTCAGGGGAGACGGTAGTGGGGTCAGGGGAGACGGTAGTGGGGTCAGGAGAGATGGTAGTGGGGGTCAGGAGAGACGGTAGTGGGGTCAGGAGAGACGGTAGTGGGGTCAGGAGAGACGGTAGTGGGGTCAGGACAGACGGTAATGGGGTCAGGAGAGACAGTAGTGGGGTCAGGAGACAGTAGTGGGGTCAGGAGAGACGGTAGTGGGGTCAGGACAGACGGTAGTGGGGTCAGGAGAGACGGTAGTGGGGTCAGGAGAGACGGTAGTGGGGTCAGGACAGACGGTAGTGGGGTCAGGACAGACGGTAGTGGGGTCAGGAGAGACGGTAGTGGGGTCAGGAGAGACGGTAGTGGGGTCAGGACAGACGGTAGTGGGGTCAGGAGAGACGGTAGTGGGGTCAGGACAGACGGTAGTGGGGTCAGGGGAGACGGTAGTGGGGAACAGGAGAGACGGTAGTGGGGTCAGGGGAGACGGTAGTGGGGTCAGGGGAGACGGTAGTGGGGTCAGGAGAGACGGTAGTGGGGGGTCAGGAGAGACGGCAGTGGGGGTCAGCAGAGACGGTAGTGGGGTCAGGGGAGACGGTAGTGGGGTCAGGAGAGACAGTAGTGGGGTCAGGACAGACGGTAGTGGGGTCAGGAGAGACGGTAGTGGGGTCAAGGGAGACGGTAGTGGGGTCAGGAGAGACAGTAGTGGGGTCAGGACAGACAGTAGTGGGGTCAGGGGAGACGGTAGTGGGGTCAAGGGAGACGGTAGTGGGGTCAGCAGAGGCAGTAGTGGGGGTCAGGAGAGACGGTAGTGGGGTCAGGAGAGACGGTAGTGGGGTCAGGAGAGACGGTAGTGGGGTCAGGAGAGACGGCAGTGGGGTCAGAAGAGAAGGTAGTGGGGTCAGGAGAGACAGTAGTGGGGTCAGGACCGACGGTAGTGGGGTCAGGAGAGACGGTAGTGGGGTCAGGAGAGACGGTAGTGGGGTCAGGAGATACGGTAGTGGGGTCAGGAGAGACGGTAGTGGGGTCAGGAGAGACAGTAGTGGGGTCAGGACAGACAGTAGTGGGGTCAGGAGAGACGGTAGTGGGGTCAAGGGAGACGGTAGTGGGGTCAGGAGAGACAGTAGTGGGGTCAGGACAGACAGTAGTGGGGTCAAGGGAGACGGTAGTGGGGTCAAGGGAGACGGTAGTGGGGTCAGCAGAGACGGTAGTGGGGGTCAGGAGAGACGGTAGTGGGGTCAGGAGAGACGGTAGTGGGGTCAGCAGAGACAGTAATGGGGTCAGGGGAGTCAGTAATGGGGTCAGCAGAGACAGTAGTGGGGTCAGGAGAGACGGTAGTGGGGTCAAGGGAGACGGTAGTGGGGTCAGCAGAGACAGTAGTGGGGTCAGGAGAGACAGTAGTGGGGTCAGGAGAGACGGTAGTGGGGTCAGGAGAGACAGTAGTGGGGTCAGGAGAGACAGTAGTGGGGTCAGGAGAGACGGTAGTGGGGTCAGGAGAGACAGTAGTGGGGTCAGGAGAGACGGTAGTGGGGTCAGGGGGGGACGGTAGTGGGGTCAGGAGAGACGGTAGTGGGGTCAGGAGAGACGGTAGTGGGGTCAGGACAGACGGTAGTGGGGCCAGGAGAGACGGTAGTGGGGTCAGGGGAGACGGTAGTGGGGTCAGGAGAGACGGTAGTGGGGTCAGGAGAGACGGTAGTGGGGTCAGGGGAGACGGTAGTGGGGTCAGGAGAGACGGTAGTGGGGTCAGGAGAGACGGTAGTGGGGTCAGGACAGACGGTAATGGGGTCAGGAGAGACAGTAGTGGGGTCAGGAGACAGTAGTGGGGTCAGGAGAGACGGTAGTGGGGTCAGGAGAGACGGTAGTGGGGTCAGGAGAGACGGTAGTGGGGTCAAGAGAGACAGTAGTGGGGTCAGGAGAGACAGTAGTGGGGTCAGGAGAGACGGTAGTGGGGTCAGGAGAGACAGTAGTGGGGTCAGGAGACACGGCAGTGGGGTCAGGAGAGACAGTAGTCGGGTCAGGAGAGACAGTAGTGGGGTCAGGAGAGACAGTAATGGGGTCAGCAGAGACAGTAGTGGGGTCAAGAGAGACAGTAGTGGGGTCAGGAGAGACAGCAGTGGGGTCAGCAGAGACAGTAATGGGGTCAGCAGAGACAGTAGTGGGGTCAGGAGAGACAGTAGTGGGGTCAGGAGAGACAGTAGTGGGGTCAGCAGAGACAGTAGTGGGGTCAGCAGAGACAGCAGTGGGGTCAGCAGAGACAGTAGTGGGGTCAGGAGAGACGGTAGTGGGGTCAGGAGAGACAGTAGTGGGGTCAGGAGAGACAGTAGTGGGGTCAGGGGAGACGGTAGTGGGGTCAGGAGAGACAGCAGTGGGGTCAGGAGAGACGGTAGTGGGGTCAGGAGAGACAGCAGTGGGGTCAGGAGAGACGGTAGTGGGGTCAGGAGAGACAGTAGTGGGGTCAGCAGAGACGGTAGTGGGGTCAGCAGAGACGGTAGTGGGGTCAGGAGAGACGGTAGTGGGGTCAGGAGAGACGGTAGTGGGGTCAGGAGAGACAGCAGTAGGGTCAGGAGAGACAGTAGTGGGGTCAGGAGAGACAGTAGTGCGGTCAGGAGAGACACAAGGCGCCCAACTATAATTAATGTGCCCAACACTGTCTACAACGTACCAACTTGACACTCAACACTAAGCTAATTAATCAACACATGTGCTCGTGAACAATATAACCATCCTATATGTAACGTGTGTTGACGTAAACGCTACTGGAATATACAGGAATAAAAACCCTCTCCTTAAAATTCAAAATAAAAACCGAAAGAATAAGGATTCCTGTAGATAAACCTAAAGTGTAAATGTGAAAATATTACAGCAACAATTTAGCGAGTTGATTTCTGAGCGACAATGTAATGTAATAAGGTAACTAATATGTTTAGTGCCACGCTAGTTGTCTGCCCGTCGTCCAGGGGCGGGACGACCGCACGGGGAGGGTAATTCCGTGTAGTTAACCAGCAGGGATCATTAATGAAAAAAGAGGCTCTCTTTCTGCTGGACACTTGGTAGAGGCTCTCCTTCTGCTGGACACTTGGTGGATGCTAAGCTCGTCTTAATGCTATCCTTGTCATCGTTGTATTTTGCATGCTTTCCTTTGCATTGCCTGTAGTGTAGACCATTGCAACCTTCATGTATCTTATTCTGCATATATGCCAAACATGCACATATGTTAGGGTATACAAAATTACTATTATTATTATTATTACATATATATAATGTGTTTAACTGTGACAGAAGGAGGAGCACCTATAACAAAACAGCGGTGCTTGAAGGCAAGACGTGTGCCTGTTGCAGACATTTGCAACATCAGACTCTGGCTATTTTTCCTCTTTCCTGCATATCTGTATCTTCTTTATCCACGATGGAGCGGTCCCAGCTGGACCATTTGTTGATATTTGATAGGGGAAGTATACATAAACAATTGCGTTGCTACATGTTGACTTACCACCAGTATGGTAGGTATGCATTTATGTATACTGAACTACTACCTAAGTTGTTTAATGTTTATATATGGGATAATGTAAACGTGTCAAGTCACGGCCATATATATACCAAATATATACGTACCATATATATATACATGCCATATATATGCAGGCGATGAGTCACAATAACGTGGCTAAAGTATGTTGAACAGACCACACACTAGAAGGTGAAGGGACGACGACGTTTCGGTCCGTCCTGGACCATTCTCAAGTCGATCTTGACTTGAGAACCATTCGACTTGAGAATGGTCCAGGACGGACCGAAACGTCGACGTCCCTTCACCTTCTAGTGTGTGGTCTGGTCAACAGGCTATATATATATATATATATATATATATATATATATATATATATATATATATATATATATATATATATATATATATGGCTTGTTATATATATAACAAGCCATATATATATTCAGGCTTGTTATATATATAACAAGCCATTCAGGCTTGTTATATATATAACAAGCCTGAATGGTCCCCAGGACAATATGCAACTGAAAACTCACACCCCAGAAGTGACTTGAACCCATACTCCCAGAAGCAACGCAACTGGTATGTACAAGACGCCTTAATCCACTTGACCATCACGACCGGACATAATGAGGTGATAGCCTAAGCTATTTGAACCACCCCACCGCCGGCACTCGGATAGTTATCTTGGGCATAGCATTTTACCAAATCACCTCATTCTTTGGGGCACACGTGAGGAACACAAATGCGAACAAGCCTGAATGGTCCCCAGGACAATATGCAACTGAAAACTCACACCCCAGAAGTGACTCGAACCCATACTCCCAGAAGCAACGCAACTGGTATGTACAAGACGCCTTAATCCACTTGACCATCACGACCGGACATAATGAGGTGATAGCCTAAGCTATTTGAACCACCCCACCGCCGGCACTCGGATAGTAATCTTGGGCATAGCATTTTACCAAATCACCTCATTCTTTGGGGCACACGTGAGGAACACAAATGCGAACAAGCCTGAATGGTCCCCAGGACAATATGCAACTGAAAACTCACACCCCAGAAGTGACTCGAACCCATACTCCCAGAAGCAACGCAACTGGTATGTACAAGACGCCTTAATCCACTTGACCATCACGACCGGACATAATGAGGTGATAGCCTAAGCTATTTGAACCACCCCACCGCCGGCACTTGGATAGTAATCTTGGGCATAGCATTTTACCAAATCACCTCATTCTTTGGGGCACACGTGAGGAACACAAATGCGAACAAGCCTGAATGGTCCCCAGGACAATATGCAACTGAAAACTCACACCCCAGAAGTGACTCGAACCCATACTCCCAGAAGCAACGCAACTGGTATGTACAAGACGCCTTAATCCACTTGACCATCACGACCGGACATAATGAGGTGATAGCCTAAGCTATTTGAACCACCCCACCGCCGGCACTCGGATAGTAATCTTGGGCATAGCATTTTACCAAATCACCTCATTCTTTGGGGCACACGTGAGGAACACAAATGCGAACAAGCCTGAATGGTCCCCAGGACAATATGCAACTGAAAACTCACACCCCAGAAGTGACTCGAACCCATACTCCCAGAAGCAACGCAACTGGTATGTACAAGACGCCTTAATCCACTTGACCATCACGACCGGACATAATGAGGTGATAGCCTAAGCTATTTGAACCACCCCACCGCCGGCACTCGGATAGTAATCTTGGGCATAGCATTTTACCAAATCATCTCATTCTTTGGGGCACACGTGAGGAACACAAATGCGAACAAGAACGGTCGTGATGGTCAAGTGGATTAAGGCGTCTTGTACATACCAGTTGCGTTGCTTCTGGGAGTATGGGTTCGAGTCACTTCTGGGGTGTGAGTTTTCAGTTGCATATTGTCCTGGGGACCATTCAGGCTTGTTCGCATTTGTGTTCCTCACGTGTGCCCCAAAGAATGAGGTGATTTGGTAAAATGCTATGCCCAAGATTACTATCCGAGTGCCGGCGGTGGGGTGGTTCAAATAGCTTAGGCTATCACCTCATTATGTCCGGTCGTGATGGTCAAGTGGATTAAGGCGTCTTGTACATACCAGTTGCATTGCTTCTGGGAGTATGGGTTCGAGTCACTTCTGGGGTGTGAGTTTTCAGTTGCATATTGTCCTGGGGACCATTCAGGCTTGTTCGCATTTGTGTTCCTCACGTGTGCCCCAAAGAATGAGGTGATTTGGTAAAATGCTATGCCCAAGATTACTATCCGAGTGCCGGCGGTGAGGTGGTTCAAATAGCTTAGGCTATCACCTCATTATGTCCGGTCGTGATGGTCAAGTGGATTAAGGCGTCTTGTACATACCAGTTGCGTTGCTTCTGGGAGTATGGGTTCGAGTCACTTCTGGGGTGTGAGTTTTCAGTTGCATATTGTCCTGGGGACCATTCAGGCTTGTTCGCATTTGTGTTCCTCACGTGTGCCCCAAAGAATGAGGTGATTTGGTAAAATGCTATGCCCAAGATTACTATCCGAGTGCCGGCGGTGGGGTGGTTCAAATAGCTTAGGCTATCACCTCATTATGTCCGGTCGTGATGGTCAAGTGGATTAAGGCGTCTTGTACATACCAGTTGCGTTGCTTCTGGGAGTATGGGTTCGAGTCACTTCTGGGGTGTGAGTTTTCAGTTGCATATTGTCCTGGGGACCATTCAGGCTTGTTCGCATTTGTGTTCCTCACGTGTGCCCCAAAGAATGAGGTGATTTGGTAAAATGCTATGCCCAAGATTACTATCCGAGTGCCGGCGGTGGGGTGGTTCAAATAGCTTAGTCTATCACCTCATTATGTCCGGTCGTGATGGTCAAGTGGATTAAGGCGTCTTGTACATACCAGTTGCGTTGCTTCTGGGAGTATGGGTTCGAGTCACTTCTGGGGTGTGAGTTTTCAGTTGCATATTGTCCTGGGGACCATTCAGGCTTGTTCGCATTTGTGTTCCTCACGTGTGCCCCAAAGAATGAGGTGATTTGGTAAAATGCTATGCCCAAGATTACTATCCGAGTGCCGGCGGTGGGGTGGTTCAAATAGCTTAGGCTATCACCTCATTATGTCCGGTCGTGATGGTCAAGTGGATTAAGGCGTCTTGTACATACCAGTTGCGTTGCTTCTGGGAGTATGGGTTCGAGTCACTTCTGGGGTGTGAGTTTTCAGTTGCATATTGTCCTGGGGACCATTCAGGCTTGTTCGCATTTGTGTTCCTCACGTGTGCCCCAAAGAATGAGGTGATTTGGTAAAATGCTATGCCCAAGATTACTATCCGAGTGCCGGCGGTGGGGTGGTTCAAATAGCTTTGGCTATCACCTCATTATGTCCGGTCGTGATGGTCAAGTGGATTAAGGCGTCTTGTACATACCAGTTGCGTTGCTTTTGGGAGTATGGGTTCGAGTCACTTCTGGGGTGTGAGTTTTCAGTTGCATATTGTCCTGGGGACCATTCAGGCTTGTTCGCATTTGTGTTCCTCACGTGTGCCCCAAAGAATGAGGTGATTTGGTAAAATGCTATGCCCAAGATTACTATCCGAGTGCCGGCGGTGGGGTGGTTCAAATAGCTTAGGCTATCACCTCATTATGTCCGGTCGTGATGGTCAAGTGGATTAAGGCGTCTTGTACATACCAGTTGCGTTGCTTCTGGGAGTATGGGTTCGAGTCACTTCTGGGGTGTGAGTTTTCAGTTATATATATATATATATATATATATATATATATATATATATATATATATATATATATATATATATATATATATATATATATATATATATATATTTATATATATATATATATATATATATATATATATATATATATATATTTATATATATATATATATATATATATATATATATATATATATATATATATATATATATATATATATATATATATATATATACGTGTCATATATATACGTACAGTATTACATGGATTCCCTTCAAGCATTGCTCGTTTTCCATAGATTTTCATGAGTCGTAAACGGTCGTAATGTTTGGTATGGGAGTCAATATGTATAGCAACATGGGAGTGTATATGTATAGCAACATGGGAGTGTATATGTATAGCAACATGGGAGTGTATATGTATAGCATCATGGGTGTGTATATGTATTCCAACATGGGAGTGTATACATATAACAACATGGGAGTGTATATGTATAGCAACATGGGAGTGTATATGTATAGCATCATGGGAGTGTATATGTATAGCATCATGGGAGTGTATATGTATAGCATCATGGGAGTGTATATGTATAGCAACATGGGAGTGTATACATATAGCAACATGGGAGTGTATACATATACCAACATAGGAGTGTATATGTATAGCAACATGGGAGTGTATATGTATACCAACATGGGAGTGTATATGTATAGCAACATGGGAGTGTATATGTATAGCAACATGGGAGTGTTTATGTATACCAACATGGGAGTGTATATGTATAGCAACATGGGAGTGTATACATATAGCAACATGGAAGTGTACATGTATACCAACATGGGAGTGTACATGTATACCAACATGGGAGGGTATACATATAGCAACATGGGAGTGTATACGTATACCAACATGGGAGGGTATACATATAGCAACATGGGAGTGTATACGTATACCAACATGGGAGTGTACACGTATACCAACATGGGAGTGTATACATATACCAACATGGGAGTGTATACGTATACCAACATGGGAGTGTACACGTATACCAACATGGGAGTGTACACGTATACCAACATGGGAGTGTATACATATACCAACATGGGAGTGTATACGTATACCAACATGGGAGTGTACACGTATACCAACATGGGAGTGTACACGTATACCAACATGGGAGTGTATACATATACCAACATGGGAGTGTATATGTATACCAACATGGGAGTGTATACGTATACCAACATGGGAGTCTGTATGTATACCAACATAGGAGTGTATATGTATACCAACATGGGAGTGTATACGTATACCAACATGGGAGTGTATACGTATACCAACATGGGAGTGTATATGTATACCAACATGGGAGTGTATACATATACCAACATGGGAGTGTATACGTATACCAACATGGGAGTGTGTATGTATACCAACATGGGAGTGTATACGTATACCAACATGGGAGTGTGTATGTATACCAACATGGGAGTGTATACGTATACCAACATGGGAGTGTATATGTATACCAACATGGGAGTGTATACGTATACCAACATGGGAGTGTATACGTATACCAACATGGGAGTGTATATGTATACCAACATGGGAGTGTATATGTATACCAACATGGGAGTGTATATGTATACCAACATGGGAGTGTATACGTATACCAACATGGGAGTGTATATGTATACCAACATGGGAGTGTATACGTATACCAACATGGGAGAGTATATGTATACCAACATAGGAGTGTATACATATACCAACATGGACCACCTCTGCTCAGTTTATTACATTTTTCTCTGGTAACAATGTTGTCTCTGTATATTGGGAATTGTTTTACAATTCCGCCCCGCATATTGACATTGAATATATTAACATAAATAATAGAATGAATAAATTTGCACAATATAATAATTGCACTGCGAGCACTTTTAATTGGTCAAAATGTCGGCTGATATAGAGGCACTCTCAGGACACGCTGCGTAAGTCGTTTAAGCGACTTTTTCACTGCAGGAGCGCAGTGAAAAAGTGACATTTTATTGTGTCCATCGCTGTCATTCCGCCAGGTGGCCAGGCGCTGTGGTTTTTATTGCAGCGAAATGTGCGGTCCACAAAACTGATAGTTTTCATTGAAACTTCACCCACCAGAGGATATAATTTGTTTTCTCTTTTGTATTTTTTTTTCAAAACAATCAACTTGTTGTCCGAAATGTAAGCTATTTAAAGGTTAAGTTTAGTGTCGTGAAAGAGTTTCTTGCATGATAAATCACCGCAACAGGGAAACGTGCTCTATATTTTCAAAGAATTCCATCTTCACTACCCTTGAGAGTCGTAGAGGCTACACCGTCATCCGAATCTTCTATGAATGTTGTATCATCATAATATTTTGATGAACACATCATGAGCCATTTTCCCACCACTCGTATACACATGACGGCCCAGGAGACCCTTTCAGGTCAAACAGGAAGTTTGCAAGTTGAACGGTTTAGAAGAAATTGATGTTTTCAGGACACTCTGGGAAAGGGGTTTATCTATCAACTAATTTTCTGAAAATGGCTGCAATGGCTCCGTCATTTGAGCAGTGAGCAGCTCAGGTCACGGCGCTCTACGGAACTCTGCGCGCTCTTTAGAGTAGAGTTTTGTAGAACTTCTTCACAGCCTAATACAACAGCCTAATACAACACAGCCTAATACAACAGCCTAATACAACACAGCCTAATACAACACAGCCTAATACAACACAGCCTAATACAACACAGCCTAATACTGCTGAAATCATCAGCAGTGTTGTCGTCATCAACGATGAGGACGAAGCAGCAGCCCCAGACCGGAAGAGGCTGGACGGTAAGGAAAGTGCAGGTAAATGATGCCAAGTGAGCATCCAGTGACATTATTAGCCAGTGAAGAACAGTGCAGTGAGCTGTGAAGGAGGAAATGTGCAGTACTTACTGCCACACTGTCTGTGTCAGTGTGGCACAGACAGTGTACAGTGACATTCATGTTAAGGGACGAGCTAGGTAGGGCTACTAGATACCAGTGATGTGTGGAGCGTTAGCTAGGAGGAGGAGCAACATGATCTGCAACAACACAGTGTTGCATAGAGGGCCTGGGAGTGTGCCAGTTGACACGCCAGTTACTTCCAGTTGTCAGCCAGTCATCCGTGTGATCCGGTCTACCTCTAGTCAGCAAGTAGACTAGATCAACCCCTGGAGTGTGGCTGATCCACACTACTCATCATCTACCTATATGACGTACTCCTACGACCATATGCTCCACTACCATCTACTCGTGTGGGTACAATGACAGATCTACCTCCCATTGTGCTCCATGTTATCCGGTCGTCCAGGATAAGGAACATTGCAGCATTTCTCTGGGCGAGATTACAGAGCCACGCCATCAAGTGCTACATAGAGAGATGCCGTCACCAGTTGCAGGTTGTGGCCGCTTGCATGCAAGAAGGACTCCGATAGTAACTTCCCGACGAACCCCAGAGTTAGTGTCGTTCATAGGAGTGATATTAGGTCACTCGTATACTTAACTGTGCTAATATTATATGAATTATTTTCGTAATTGTGTTTACCTGGGCGCCTGACAGCTGGGTGGACAGCGCTTCGGATTCGTAGTCCTGAGGTTCCGGGTTCGATCCCCGGTGGAGGCGGAGACAAATGGGCGAAATGTTTCTTTCGCCCTGATGCCCCTGTTACCTACCAGTAAATAGGTACCTGGAAGTTAGACAGCTACCGGCTGCTTCCTGGGGGTGGAATCCTGGTCGAGGACTGGGCCGCTGGGACACTAAGCCCCGAAATCATCTCAAGATATATCTGTGAAAGTATTCGAGTTTGGTGGAATTCAAAGTTGATTGTCATAGCCTAGTTACGACTCGAGATATCGGTGTGAAGTATTATATGTAATGTGAGGTTACAGTTAACATACAGAATTATTGTACTCAGCCTCACTGACTTGTGTCTCAAGTTGCTGCTCAGAATTTGGTTTAGTGACACTCAAGAGCGAGTACACTGTCAGTAAGTAAGTTGTATATTTGTGCACATTGCGTTTAAAGGGGCCACGAGCGCCTAGTGTCTAATTTGTGTTTTCTTGTCATTAAATGTCATTGATACATTATGTTTGAGTCACCTCTACTCTGTTATTTTATTGACTAGTGATGACCAACATTAATACAGAATCTGAATCATGATAACTGATAAACCAGCCCGTCCTCCTAAGGTTTCCCAACATCAATAAACTGTCGTATTAAAGTGCCCTTATCCTAACCTACTAGAGGACCCAAAACAGAAAACGGGACAGTATGTCAATTTCGCGAGCCGCTGCCATTTTCTAGTACGACAATGTCCATGTAGCACGACCACTGAGCACGTAATTGTGTTATTCGCGATAACGTTGTTAATGTGATATTTGGGTCAGTTTTATATGGAAATATTTTTTCTTCCTTTTCTCCCGTTTCTTTTCCACTTCTGTTTTAACATTTTAGTCTTTTGTTTTATTAAGATTATCTTGGCGGATATAGATGCAGAGTGTTCACTACTGTGTCCCATTCTTCAACCGCTTTTCTCACCATTGTAGTCGCTGTGGATTTTACGTTTAATACAGCTGCTGTCGTTGGATGAATGTTGAGTGTGATGTGCAGGACTTCAGTTGCTTCACATTCCAGTAAGTAATGTAATAGTGGCATTTCTGGTTTGTTCCACAGCTATGACACTCTTTATGTATTAGGTTTATTACCTCCCAGCAGCACTTGTAGCCATGTCTGAGTCTGTGTGTGGCTACTGCAATGTCTCTGGATATTTTTTGCCAGGCATGAAAGAGTAGTACCCAGTGGCTTGTTCGTACCACATCGCAGTGGATCTGCTTTCCTGTACTTTGGCTCTGTGGCGACTTTTGATAGTTGGGTAGTATTTTCTTACAGGTCGGCGTTCAATCCCCGGCCGTCCAAGTGGTTGGGCACCATTCCTTCCCCCCATCCCATCCCAAATCCTTATCCTGACCCCTTCCAAGTGCTATATAGTCTTAAGGGCTTGGCGCTTTCCCCTTCCCTTCTACGATATCTCTTATCTCTTCTTGATTTGCTCCTTAATCTGTGAGAAATTGCAGGTATTTTAACCTGTACAACAGGTAGAGCAGTGGCAGCTTTTGCTAGTGAGTCTGGCTTTTCATTACCATCTTCACCAATGTGACTTGGTATCCAATTTAGGGTGATTGACAGCCCTAGATTGTGTGCTTTCTTTCCTGCATGAAGGAATTATGGGATGAGTTGTATATTATATTTGTGCTGGCTGGATAACAATGCCTGCAGCGAAGGTTCAGAGTCGGTATGAATGATGATATCTTGTAAATTATTCTCAGTTGCATAACTGATGGCATTTCTCACTGCATATAATTCTGTTTGCACTGTTAATCACCCACTGTTCATGCTCCAGTAAGCTTCATGGTTGGTAGTGTAAACTGCTGCCCCAGCAGAACCTCTTTCTTGATCAACTGATGCGTCTATGAAGATTTGAGTGGTTGTCGGTCTTGAGATGGTTTCCATTTGTTGTTCTATAACTGCTTTGAGCCTCTGCAAGTCACATGCTGATTTTTGTATTGGTAATCCTTCAACGATTATCTTTAGATTCGATTCTTCCCATGGAGGAGGCTGCCGAAAGTGTTGATATGTGCTATCATCTTTGTTTCCAATGGTCAGTTTCAAGTCCACTTTTTCTAAAATCTTGACCAAATTATCCGTCTATGCACTTGTTCTATATTGAAGGTTTCTGTGAAACGATCTGCATATGCTGTCTTTGACTGACAGTCTGGCGGTGATTCCAACAAGTTTTGCTGTTATGGCTATTTATTGTTTGATCCTGTTTTCTAAGACTGGTAAGTTGGTTTCCATTCTTAAATTCTCTCGTTACTTCCACATAGGTGCTCCCAGGATTGTTCTGAGAGCATCATTTTGTGACACTTCCAGTTTCTCCCATTGGTTATCATAAGAATGTAAGAGCAGGAGCAGCATAGTCAATGAGTGACCTAACTGCTTGAACGTAGAACATATTGAGTACTGGTAGAGATGCACCATCTCTTAAGACTTGTCAGGGAGCACAAAGATGAGTGTCTGGCTTTGCAACGTTGCCGAAGATATTCAATTTCTTGAGTGAATTTCAAATGACTCTTATGACTCCAAGGTATTAAAAAGAGGTAAGCTACTGAATTTCGTGTCCTTGTATTGCGAGACTGATGTCTTGAGTTCTCATTTTAACGGTCATTGCTTTGGTTTTATTGCTGTTTATTTTCACTGCTATGCGTTCCACTTCACTGTTAATGATGTCTAGGAAATTTGGTGCATAGTTCCTGGCGCCGTTGCAATCGATAATGACCACAAAGTCGTTTGCATAGTTAAACAGTTAGGATTTTTTGTAATTTGAGCTTCATGAATTGTTCCATGAGACAGTTGAAGAGGAAGGGGCTTAGTATTCCTCCCTGCGGAGTTCCATTTTCCAGCCTCTTTGAGGAGGATGTTTTTCCTAGGAATTTGACAGTAACTTCTCGGTTAAGCAGGCTTCCTTTGGTAAAGGCAAAAGCGTGTCCTTTGATTTCCTTGTCCACCAGGCAGCACAGTGTAGCTGGAACATTGGCTAGCTCAAAGGCTTTTACATGGTCCAGAAAAATAAGGATTCCAGGTTTGTCATTGATTTGATCCAGGATGGAAGTGAGGCATTCAGTGGTTCCAACACCTTTTCTGTAAGCAAACATATTTTGGTGCAGTGGATTGGCTTTCCATTCAATTTGATTAAGAGCCATTCTTTCTGCAGTTTTGTCCAGACAGCTTGTTAATGATTTAATTAATGTTAATGTAATTGGTCTTGGATTTCCTGGGTCTTTAGGTTTTGGAATGGGAACTATAATTGCACTGTTCCAAGAGAGTGGTCGGGTTCTTGTCACCAATACTCTGTTGATAAGATTCAAGAAGGCTTCTTCACCCTTTTCCTCCTAGCTTGGCCAGCATGTTGTAAGTGATTTTATCTTCCCCTGGAGCTGTATTTTTAGTTTTCTTTGTAGAGCTTCTGAGTTCTTTCAGATTGAAAGGTTGGTCAAGTTCGTCAGGTAAAGCTAAAGTATCGTCTGTTTTTTACCATCTTGGTGCTTGAAGTCTTTGTTGGTGAGTCAGAGTTGCTTGAGGAAATTGAGTGGAACTGGCTCTTGAAGCAAAGAGATTTGCTAATCTCTCTGCTTCTTGCTCTGGATGTACATGGTGCGGCGGAGCAGGAGGCAATTTTCCTTCGACCCTGTTGATCTGCCTCCAAATGTCGCCCACGGATGTATGCTGATTTAGCTTGGCTCACCACTTGGACCGTTTTTCTTCTCTGATTTTTTGTTGTTTCTTCATGCTCATGATCTTGGACAGCTCTAAGAAGTCCTATATTAGCTTTAGTTCTATCACTTCTGAAACTATTTCGTGCACAATTTGGTCTGTTACGTAGTTCTTTGATCCTATCACAGTAATACCAATGGTCTTTTATTGATAGGTAGCTGTTTTCTTCTTGGGGATGGAGTGATTTGCTGCTCTATGTATTGTATTTAATAAATCTTTTTTTCCATATCTTCAGTGTCGTCAAGAGGAGTGTAGTTTTGGTGCCAAGTTTCGAGAGATTCTTGTAACGTCGTCCAATCTGCTCTGATAAAATCCCATCTGGGCTCTGGAGCTGGAGGTCTCGGCGGTAGTGCTATATTAATAACTGTTCTTGTAACAAAGTGGTCACTGGTCAGGACATGATCAACTGACCAATGACACAACTCATTAATACTGGTGGAGACAAACGTGAGGTCCAGCTTCCCTCCACCAGTGTGGGTTGGTTCCGTCGAGTTAAGCAGACTGACTTCAGGCACTTCATCCGAAAGGTGTTCAAAATGTCTTCCGTTGGCGGAGGTTCTTGGTGAATCAAGTAGTAATTCACTATGAGCGTTGAAGTCACCCGAGATGACAGCAGGTGTGGTGACTACTATTTCAAAGACTGCTGAGATCCATGTCGTGTTCTCTATGAATCCTGTATACAGTGAAGATGGACAGCATTGTGTTCCTCATTGTGAGATTAACTCTCACAACATCGACGCCCTCGCCATAGTCAAGCAGGTCTGTGATTGCCGTGGCATTGATATGATTTCTTACCAGTATTAAAATGCCTCTGGTGCCACCTTGTGCAATTGGGCAGTGGTAACCTTGATATTCTGGAATATTGATACTTATACCAGTAAATGTTTCTTGAAGTGAAACAATATCACGTTGTCCCTGAGAAGCTCTGCTCTAAGTGTTTGTGCTTTATTTTTGAATCCTTGAATGATCCATCATATAATCTTGAGACTGTCGTATTGTACTTTATTCTGTTGAATCCATTGAGTCAATGATGGTTTCTAATGTGCTAATTTCACCGACAGCCTGTGCCTTCTTGACTGCCATTGTGTGCTGAAAAAATTCAATTTCGTTACCTTTTTCGATTTTGACAACATTATGAGGTAGGGCTTGTTGATGTGTGGAGGAAATAAGTTCAGTAGATTGTTTTTTAACCTCTTAACATTTCCTTCCTTGACGGAGGGTTGGTCTGTTCCAGTGTTGGGATTGCTTTGTGGAGCATCGTGCTACAGGTCTCTGTCAGGGAGACGATAATCATTGGAACAGTAGACTGTTGGCCTTAGGTCGACCAACATGCGACCTTCTGTTAGGACGACGGGTTGGATAGAGAGAGCGGGACGGAGATGTGAGGGGCGAGGCTAGGCTAGAGGTGAGGCTAGGCTAGAGGTGAGGCTAGGCAAAAAGTGAGGCTAGGCTAGAAGTGAGGCTAGGCTAGAAGCGAGGCTAGGCTAGAAGTGAGGCTAAGCGAGAAGTGAGGCTAGGCTAGAGGTGAGGCTAGGCTAGAGGAGTTGCCACATGTGTCGCAAGGTAGTATACGTCCTGTAGAAGGTGTGTGAATCTACTCCAGATATATTCTGCGCCTGGAGCATATCTCCACCTGCTGGTCACCTATCCCCTGCTGGCCACCTATCCCCTGCTGGCCACCTAGTCCTTGCTGGCTACCTACCCTCTGCTGGACACACAGGACCTTGTAGGTCACACATCGCACCGTCTGGCCACCTATCCCCTGCTCAAACCAGGTCCTCACTATCGCAATATTTCACACATATAATCTTCCTCAAAATTACATATTCACTTGTAAAAGTAAAAATGTATTCCCTCGAACATTATATTGTAGAATGTCCCATACTGACTGGCTTCCGCCCTCCTGGGCTGAGAAATGCTGAACCCTGTTTGGGGACTTCTAAATGGGTACCATCGAACAAAAGGTCTTAGTCGACTGTTACGGCCCTACTGGGACGCAACCGGGTTCTTCTCTGATGGTGTTAGAGTATGGGTATCTGGCCCCAAGTTAGTAGAGGCTTTCAAGGGGTGAGCTCCGTAATACAAGTAAAATTAAAGGGGGAGGGATACAAATATTCCAGTTTTATGATATATTTTCCACCACCATATATATATATATATATATATATATATATATATATATATATATATATATATATATATATATATATATATATATATATAAATAACAGTCGCACGCGGGGATTATTTCTACACTAAAATATATACAGTTGCGTCTTCCTCCGAAGACACTGGATGCTCAACGGTGCTCACTCTGGGTAGCCCTGGTTCCTTCTTCCATGGCCCACGATGAATCCACGCTGACTACCCCGAATCTACCCTGGCCACAGGCCAGCCAAATCACAGTCCCACTGGGTGCTTCGTCGTGGAGGCCTTCAACCACAATCCAGCCTGTAGCTGGCAGGTACCGATCAGCTCCGCTGTATAGGCCACTCCACGACCGATACTTAGGGTTGCGAGCCCTAGCCAGGAACCTCGTGTGACTCGCTGGTCACTCTCCTCATACGACACCCCAGTGGATGGTCTCTTCCACCAGCCAACCCCGGACAAGGCGATTCCCAACACTGCCACTCCTCAGGCAGGCTATTACTCTCAACAGAGTTCGTCCAGGGGTGGCTCACAGCTTCTTCAAAGCAGACTGGTGAGGAGACCTTGGCTGCCTTGGGTAGACTGCCCCAACGTCCAACACAGCAGTCCTAGGTCGACTCTGAAACCAGACACGTCATCAGTACTGGGGACACTACCTGGGACCACAAGCAAACCTCACTTACTAGCTTAGACAGAAACGTCCACCTCTTCCCTCCATAGATGGCGTTGCTGTCTAGGCGCCACCTCACCAGAGGTCAGCAGCGGCTACGTCATGAGCCGATTAAGACGGAAATCCAGCACCTATTGCCGGCATATCCTGTCACCACTAGATGGCGTCGTCCATTTGGAGGAGGTTTCGGGAGCGGACTCACAGGTGGCGTTGTCGTCACTGCTCCGTGCTCCGACGCTGGGCTCGGGTCCGTAACATCGACAGGAACTTCTTTTCCACAGCTCCTAAAATGGAGGAAAGGGTCCTGAAAGATATGGTTAATAGAAACGTTATCCCTACAGACAAAAATCAGAAGATACAACTGACGATCTACTATAAAACCAAGAAAACGGCCAACCTACTCATGAGAAACTCTCCAGACACAAAGCAGAACGCTTTAAAAGAGACCAATGTCGTCTATGCCTTCAAATGCCCACTTGGGGACTGTAAGCCTCAAAGAATTCAGTACATAGGCAAGACAACAACATCTCTTTCCAGGCGATTAACGATGCATAAGCAACAGGGCTCCATTAAGGAACATATAATCTCCTCCCACAACCAGACCAACACCAGAGAAGTCTTAACAATAAACCCGGAAATCATCGATAGATACAGCGATAGCAGGCGGCTTGATATCTGCGAGGCACTACACATTAAGAGGTCGACACCAGCAATCAACAGCCAATTAATGCACAACTATATTCTACCCACTTCAAGACTCCGCACCAATTTAGAAGCATCAAGAAATAATGGCCAATAGGCCCTTTGCAGTTACTTCCATTCTACCCTTTATCTTACAAAATATTATACCCATTGTTTCGTGTTCTGTCTTGTGTTGAAAGTTTGTTTTCACCTCATCCAAAACTGTGGTAACATATCACCTCACCCAAATGCAAGTATAAAATCGAAGCTGTTTGAACTTTGTTCAGTTATAGCTGTGTGTGTGTAAACTAAAGTCTTTGAAAATGTAATACGTTTTACGAAACGCATTCAAATGTCGTGTCAGACTAGAAATAAAAACGAATTTTGGGGAATTGATTTTTCAGTTACTATCAACAGTGACAAGAAATATAAGAAACAGAAAATTCGTGTTAGAATTATTAATCTTACTTTTTCAGTCATATTTAACAAATATATATATATATATATATATATATATATATATATATATATATATATATATATATATATATATATATTAGTATATTTTGGTAGCAGTCTTTCCTGTAGACATATATTATTAAATATGACCGAAAAAGTAAGATTAATAATTCTAACACGAATTTTCTCAATCTTTCGTACATTACGCTTCACTGTTGGAGGTAAATCAAAAATCACTTCTCCAAAGTTCATTTTTATTTCTAGTCTGACGCGACACGGGCGCGTTTCGTAAAACTTATTACATTTTCAAAGACTTCACAAATACACAACTGATTAGAACTTACGTATCTCTGATTTTATATCTACATTTGAGTGAGGTGGGAGGGGTGATGTGGCATTAACACAAGACAGAACAAGAGGGGATATTAATAGGGTATTAAAAGTATCAACACAAGACAGAAACCTCCAACAGTGAAGCGTAATGTACGAAAGATTGAGAAAATTCGTGTTAGAATTATTAATCTTACTTTTTCGGTCATATTTAATAATATATATATATATATATATATATATATATATATATATATATATATATACATATATATATATATATATATATATATATATATATATATACATATATATATATATATATATATATATATATATATATATATTGTGACGATAATCTCCTTCAAGAGATTGAGCCTGCTCTTCCCTCCAAAAATACGTCGCTACAAATATATAAAACTACTATGGAAGAAATGTCCAACAACGACAACAACATCTCCAAAGTTTGCCAGAGAGCAAAACGTATGCAGCCAGGAACACCTGCTCCACCTCAAACCGCCAAACTACCTGTCTTGTTGCCGGCTCCTCGCTGATTGGCCGCCGGTCTAGCTGCAACTGCACTCCACCCACCATACTACTTGATGTCTGGGGCCGCCACGACCTCAGTCCTCAGAATATTCAGTGCTTTCATACGGTTAACACGTCTTCTTGGTAGACTGAGCTGTGGCTTACGTGTACTAAGAGAGGTGATAGCTTAAAGCCAATATTCCTGCACCTCTCATTTTATTGTACATTGCACAGCTTGTTATTGCTCACTTGTCTTAACGTAACTTTTCATTTTGTCATTTAATTATTCTTATTATTTTGATTGATTGATTTTATTATACGAATTTGTATGTCCATTTTATTCATGTTTTGTTTTTCTAACGTAATTAAAATTCCATTGTTAACATTTACTTGTGTTTTGTGTGTCTTCTCCTTACCTTACCACAGACGAAGTTCCAGATTTTCTATTTTTTTTTTTATTCTATGTGACGAGGCCATACCCCTAGCTTTGAACAGCCGAACACCAACGCGTTACCGTCACAATATATGTATATATATATATATATATATATATATATATATATATATATATATATATATATATATATATATATATATATATATATATATATATGCGAACAAGCCTGAATGGTCCCCAGGACTATATGCGAATGAAAACTCACACCCCAGAAGTGACTCGAACCCATACTCCCAGGAGCAACGCAACTGGTAACTACAGGGCGCCTTAATCCACTTGACCATCACGGCCGTCAAAAGGAAGTGATAGCCAAGGCTATTTGAGCCACTTCCCCGACGGCAACTCGGATGGTAATCTTGGGCATAGCATTTCACCAAATTCATTCTTCGAGTTTTCATTCGCATATAGTCCTGGGGACCATTCAGGCTTGTTCGCATTTGTGTTCCTCACGTGTGCCCCAAAGATTGAGGTGATTTGGTGAAATGCTATGCCCAAGATTACCATCCGAGTTGCCATCGGGGAAGTGGCTCAAATAGCCTTGACTATCACTTCCTTTTGACGGCCGTGATGGTCAAGTGGATTAAGGCGCCCTGTAGTTACTAGTTGCGTTGCTCCTGGGAGTATGGGTTCGAGTCACTTCTGGGGTGTGAGTTTTCATTCACATATAGTCCTGGGGACCATTCAGGCTTGTTCGCATTTGTGTTCCTCACGTGTGCCCCAAAGAATGAGGTGATTTGGTGAAATGCTATGCCCAAGATTACCATCCGAGTTGCCGTCGAGGAAGTGACTCAAATAGCCTTGGCTATCACTTCCTCACCTCACCCAAATGCAAGTATAAAATCGAAGCTGTTTGAACTTTGTTCAGTTATAGCAGTGTGTGTGTAAACTAAAGTCTTTGAAAATGTAATACGTTTTACGAAACGCGTTCAAATGTCGTGTCAGACTAGAAATAAAAATGAATTTTGGGGAATTGATTTTTCAGTTACTATCAACAGTGACAAGAAATATAAGAAACAGAAAATTCGTGTTAGAATTATTAATCTTACTTTTTCAGTCATATTTAACAAATATATATATATATATATATATATATATATATATATATATATATATACATATATATATATATATATATATATATATATATATATATATATATATATATATATATATATATATATATATATATACATATATATAAATATATATATATATATATATATATATATATATATATATATATATATATATATATATATATATATATATATATATTTATTATTAAATATGACCGAAAAAGTAAGATTAATAATTCTAACACGAATTTTCTCAATCTTTCGTACATTACGCTTCACTGTTGGAGGTAAATCAAAAATCACTTCTCCAAAATTCATTTTTATTTCTAGTCTGACGCGACACGGGCGCGTTTCGTAAAACTTCGAGGTTGCATGGCAAAAGCCATGCAACCTCCGAAGAGACAACTAACACAACACCTATACCCCCTATTAGACTATTTTACAGGAACTTCTTTTCCACAACTCATAAAACGGAGGAAAGGGTCCTGAAAGATATTGTTAATAGAAACGTTATCCCTACAGACAAAAATCAGAGGATACAACTGACGATTTACTATAAAACCAGAAAAACGGCCAGCCTACTCATGAGAAACTCTCCAGACACAAAACAGAACGCCTTAAAAGAGACTAACGTCGTCTATGCCTTCAAATGCCCACTTGGGGACTGTAAGCTCCAAAAAACCCAGTATATAGGCAAGACAACAACATCTCTTTCTAGGCGTTTAACGATGCATAAGCAACAGGGCTCCATTAAGGAACATATAATCTCTTCCCATAACCAAACCATCGCCAGAGAAATCCTAGTAAACAACACAGAAATCATCGATAGATACAGCGATAGCAGGCGGCTTGACGTTTGCGAGGCACTACACATCAAGAAGTCAACACCAGCAATCAACAGCCAATTATTGCACAACTATATTCTACCCACCTCAAGACTCCGCTCCAATATAGAAGCATCAAGAAATATGGACCAATAGGCTTTCTACAAACACTTCTATTCAATACCCATTGTTTCTGTTCTGTCTTGTGTTGATACTTTTAATACCCTATTAATATCCCCTATTGTTCTGTCTTGTGTTAATGCCACATCACCCTTCCCACCTCACTCAAATGTAGATATAAACTCAGAGAAACGCAAGTTCTAAATCAGTTGTGTATTTGTGAAGTCTTTGAAAATGTAATAAGTTTTACGAAACGCGCCCGTGTCGCGTCAGACTAGAAATAAAAATGAATTTTGGAGAAGTGATTTTTGATTTACCTCCAACAGTGAAGCGTAATGTACGAAAGATTGAGAAAATTCGTGTTAGAATTATTAATCTTACTTTTTCGGTCATATTTAATAATATATATATATATATATATATATATATATATATATATATATATATATATATATATATATATATATATATATATATATATATATATATATATATTGTGACGATAATCTCCTTCAAGAGATTGAGCCTGCTCTTTCCTCCAAAAATACGTCGCTACAAATATATAAAACTACTATGGAAGAAATGTCCAACAACGACAACAACATCTCCAAGGTTTGCCAGAGAGCAAAACGTATGCAGCCAGGAACACCTGCTCCACCTCAAACCGCCAAACTACCTGTCTTGTTGCCGGCTCCTCGCTGATTGGCCGCCGGTCTAGCTGCAACTGCACTCCACCCACCATACTACTTGATGTCTGGGGCCGCCACGACCTCAGTCCTCAGAATATTCAGTGCTTTCATACGGTTAACACGTCTTCTTGGTAGACTGAGCTGTGGCTTACGTGTACTAAGAGAGGTGATAGCTTAAAGCCAATATTCCTGCACCTCTCATTTTATTGTATATTGCACAGCTTGTTATTGCTCACTTGTCTTAACGTAACTTTTCATTTTGTCATTTCATTATTCTTATTATTTTGATTGATTGATTTTATTATACGAATTTGTATGTCCATTTTATTCATGTTTTGTTTTTCTAACGTAATTAAAATTGCATTGTTAACATTTACTTGTGTTTTGTGTGTCTTCTCCTTACCTTACCACAGACAAAGTTCCAGATTTTCTATTTTTTTTTTATTCTATGTGACGAGGCCATACCCCTAGCTTTGAACAGCCGAACACCAACGCGTTACCGTCACAATGTATATATATATATATATATATATATATATATATATATATATATATATATATATATATATGTCGTACCTAGTAGCCAGAACTCACTTTTCAGCCTACAATGCAAGGCCCGATTTGCCTAATAAGCCAAGTTTTCATGAATTAATATATTTTCTCAAATTTTTTTCTCATGTAATGATAAAGCTACCCATTTCATTATGTAAGAGGTCAATTTTTTTTTATTGGAGTTAAAATTAACGTAGATATATGACCGAACCTAACCAACCCTACCTAACCTAACCTAACCTATCTTTATAGTTTAGGTTAGGTTAGGTAGCCGAAAAAGTTAGGTTAGGTTAGGTTAGGTAGGTTAGGTAGTCGAAAAGCAATTAATTCATGAAAACTTGGCTTATTAGGCAAATCGGGCCTTGCATAGTAGGCTCAGAAGTGAGTTCTGGCTACTAGGTACGACATATATATATATATATATATATATATATATATATATATATATATATGTCGTTCCTAGTGGCCAGAACGCACTTCTCGGCCTACTATGCAAGGCCCGATTTGCCTAATAAGCCAAGTTTTCATGAACTAATTGTTTTTCGACTACCTAACCTACCTAACCTAACCTAACCTAACTTTTTCGGCTACCTAACCTAACCTGACCTATAAAGATAGGTTGGGTTAGGTTAGGTAGGGTTGGTTAGGTTCGGTCATATATGTACGTTAATTTTAACTCCAAAAAAAAAAAATTGACCTCATACATAATGAAATGGGTAGCTTTATCATTTCATAAGAAAAAAATAGAGAAAATATATTAATTCATGAAAACTTCGCTTATTAGGCAAATCGGGCCTTGCATAGTAGGCTGAGAAGTGCGTTCTGGCTACTAGGTACGACATATATATATATATATATATATATATATATATATATATATATATATATATATATATATATATATATATATATATAACTGAAAACTCACACCCCAGAAGTGACTCGAACCCAGTTGCATATTGTCCTGGGGACCATTCAGGCTTGTTCGCATATATATATATATATATATATATGCGAACAAGCCTGAATGGTCCCCAGGACTATATGCGAATGAAAACTCACACCCCAGAAGTGACTCGAACCCATACTCCCAGGAGCAACGCAACTGGTAACTACAGGGCGCCTTAATCCACTTGACCATCACGGCCGTCAAAAGGAAGTGATAGCCAAGGCTATTTGAGCCACTTCCCCGACGGCAACTCGGATGGTAATCTTGGGCATAGCATTTCACCAAATTCATTCTTCGAGTTTTCATTCGCATATAGTCCTGGGGACCATTCAGGCTTGTTCGCATTTGTGTTCCTCACGTGTGCCCCAAAGATTGAGGTGATTTGGTGAAATGCGATGCCCAAGATTACCATCCGAGTTGCCATCGGGGAAGTGGCTCAAATAGCCTTGGCTAGCACTTCCTTTTGACGGCCGTGATGGTCAAGTGGATTAAGGCGCCCTGTAGTTACTAGTTGCGTTGCTCCTGGGAGTATGGGTTCGAGTCACTTCTGGGGTGTGAGTTTTCATTCGCATATAGTCCTGGGGACCATTCAGGCTTGTTCGCATTTGTGTTCCTCACGTGTGCCCCAAAGAATGAGGTGATTTGGTGAAATGCTATGCCCAAGATTACCATCCGAGTTGCCGTCGGGGAAGTGGCTCAAATAGCCTTGGCTATCACTTCCTTTTGACGGCCGTGATGGTCAAGTGGATTAAGGTGCCCTGTAGTTACCAGTTGCGTTGCTCCTGGGAGTATGGGTTCGAGTCACTTCTGGGGTGTGAGTTTTCATTTTCATATATATATGTCGTACCTAGTAGCCAGAACGCACTTCTTAGCCTACTATGCAAGGCCCAATTTGCCTAATAAGCCAAGTTTTCATGAATTAGTTGTTTTTCGACAACCTAACCTACCTAACCTAACCTAACCTAACTTTTTCGGCTACCTAACCTAACCTAACCTATAAAGATCGGTTAGGTTAGGTTAGGTAGGGTTGGTTATGTTCGCTCATATATCTACGTTAATTTTAACTCCAATAAAAAAAAATTGACCTCATACATAATAAAATGAGTAGCTTTATAATTTCATAAGAAAAAAAATTAAAGAAAATATAATAATTCAGAAAAACTTGGCTTATTATGCAAATCGGGCCTTGCATAGTAGGCCAAAAAGTGCATTCTGGCTACTAGGTATGACATGTATATATATATATATATATATATATATATATATATATATATATATATATATATATATATATATATATATATATATATAACTGAAAACTCACACCCCAGAAGTGACTCGAACCCATACTGCCAGGAGCAACGCAACTGGTATGTACAGGGACGCCTTAATCCGCTTGACCATCACGACCGGACATAAGGAAGTGATAGCCGAAGCTATTTGAACCACTTCCCCGCCGGCACTCGGATGGTAATCTTGGGCATAGCATTTTATCAAATCACCTCATTCTTTGGGGCACACGTGAGGAACACAAATGTAAACAAGCCTGAATGGTCCCCAGGACTATATACAACTGAAAACTCACACCCCAGAAGTGACTCGAACCCATACTGCCAGGAGCAACGCAACTGGTATGTACAGGGACGCCTTAATCCGCTTGACCATCACGACCGGACATAAGGAAGTGATAGCCGAAGCTATTTGAACCACTTCCCCGCCAGCACTCGGATGGTAATCTTGGGCATAGCATTTTATCAAATCACCTCATTCTTTGGGGCACACGTGAGGAACACAAATGCAAACAAGCCTGAATGGTCCCCAGGACTATATACAACTGAAAACAAATAGCTTCGGCTATCACTTCCTTATGTCCGGTCGTGATGGTCAAGCGGATTAAGGCGTCCCTGTACATACCAGTTGCGTTGCTCCTGGCAGTATGGGTTCGAGTCACTTCTGGGGTGTGAATTTTCAGTTGTATATAGTCCTGGGGGCCATTCAGGCTTGTTTGCATTTGTGTTCCTCACGTGTGCCCCAAAGAATGAGGTGATTTGATAAAATGCTATGCCCAAGATTACCATCCGAGTGCCGGCGGGGAAGTGGTTCAAATAGCTTCGGCTATCACTTCCTTATGTCCGGTCGTGATGGTCAAGCGGATTAAGGCGTCCCTGTATATACCAGTTGCGTTGCTCCTGGCAGTATGGGTTCGAGTCACTTCTGGGGTGTGAGTTTTCAGTTGTATATAGTCCTGGAGACCATTCAGGCTTGTTTGCATTTGTGTTCCTCACGTGTGCCCCAAAGAATGAGGTGATTTGATAAAATGCTATGCCCAAGATTACCATCTGAGTGCCGGCGGGGAAGTGGTTCAAATAGCTTCGGCTATCACTTCCTTATGTCCGGTCGTGATGGTCCAGCGGATTAAGTCGTCCCTGTACATACCAGTTGCGTTGCTCCTGGCAGTATGGGTTCGAGTCACTTCTGGGGTGTGAGTTTACAGTTGTGTATAGTCCTGGGGACCATTCAGGCTTGTTTGCATATATATATATATATATATATATATATATATATATATATATATATATATATATATATATATATATATATATATATATATATATATATATATATATATATATTGTGACGATAATCTCTTTCAAGAGAGATTGAGCCTGCTCTTCCCCATATCATTCACATCATTTTACAAGTACAAGATACTGTATTGAAGATACGTCCACCAGTATCGCCAAACGTTTTGCCCAGGAAGCAAAGCGTACCATGCACCACCCGACACGCCGGCTCCGCCCGTCGTCAACGAGCAAACTACCCATTCTCCGCCTGCCTGCTCCTGATTGGCTGGTGTATCGCCGACCGCACCTGCACCTGCACTCACGCCCTCTACCTGAGTCGACGTCTGGGCCAGCTCACGCCGTACTCCTCAGAATATCTCTGTGCTCTTAGAAGTTGACATCTCTCTCTGGTAGACTAAGCCCTGGCTGTTGTGTACTAAGGGAGGTGGCAACTTTAGCCAGTATTCTCAGCACCTGATTAATATTATTATTGTCTTGCACTTCATTTTGTTTTAGAGTAAATTTCACATTTATCAATTATTCATGTTTTGTTTGTTGACTTGTTTTGAATTTTACGTAAGCCAAGGGATTGTCTTTGTTCATATCTTGTTTTCTAAAGTAATTAAAATTTCATTGTTTATATTTTGTGTTTTGCGTGTCTTCCCATTACCTTACCACAGACAAACAGGCAAGCAGTCTCTCTTTTTTTATGTAAGTGTGACAAGGCATTGCCACCTGCCATTGGAGGACTGCCGAACATCAACACTCCAACACTTTACCGTCACATTTCATGGGGGCCTGTCCAAGGAGCTTCACTCAGGTACTAGTACCAGACCGTAAATTTGTGGTAAGCGTACTTGGCTTTGGTACAGTAGCTTTTCACTATTTTCAATATTCAATTTTATTTTCATATGGTGATGTGTGTATTGTGCATTCCGAGAGTAGCATATGGTGAGTGTGAGACAACTTTGGATTACGTGGTGACTGTCGGCCGCAGTCATTCTCTTAATTGGTCATCTCTCCCTCCGTGTTATTACTCGTGTTTACCATCTTTTGTCCCTAGGATATTTCTCATATTTTCGGCAGATCATCATATTGGTACCCTGGTACTGTGGTCTGTCCCCGGGTCAAGAGCACCTAATCTTCTGCAATCTGACAGTAGGAGGATAAAGAGGGCCATAGTTCCTCTCGCACGAACTTTAGTTGCTGAATTGGGACCTCAGCAGCAGTTCTCGTCACCAGTTGACACCTCGCACCCCTACACGTCGGTCAGATATGGTGATATTTACCTAGGTAGGGAATTAGCTTTCTTTTTTCAGAGCACAAAAGTTCGCTAATTCTGTAAGTATCATATTTCATTTCAGTGGGAAAAACTTGTTTATGTCCTATAGAGACTCGGCAAGGTATGCCTACATTCTTGGACTACCTAATTCACTTTTGAGGCAAATAAATGTTTCATTTGTTTTAGAAACTCAGTTTCGCTTACTTAGTAGGATTTTCTTGCCCTTATCCTCTTACATTGAGTACCGGGTACAAGATGTCCTGCGATCTTGATTTATTAATCATTTACCATCTTGAAATTAACATTAATTGTTAACGATTCCACAGGATAGGTACCAGTTGCCACGTTGTCCTGTTTCTGACATTTACCATATCACAACAGTATATTCGTTGTACATTTATTTGCTAATTTCACCATGTTTCGTCTCCAAGCTTTCCGTGAAGATCCAGAAGGTGAAATAGGGAACTTAAGTCGTGCCAAGAGGACTGAATTACAAACTCTTGCACATGAGTATCAACTAGAAGTTCCCCATGGAGCCAACAAAAATGAACTGCATAACATGTTACTGGATTATCTCTTAGAGGAAGGTAAGATTGACTCTGAAACACACGAAACTTACTCTATTGCAGATAAACCTGATTTGACAGCTATGAAACTCAAACTAGAACTTGCCAAGATCGAGAGAGAACAACAAAAAGAAGCCCTACAAATAAAAGAACGAGAAGCTGCAATGAGGAAAGAAGAACAGGAACGTGAAATCGCCCTCAAGGAACGTGAGATTGCAATACTCCGTGAACGTGAACGAGTGCAGCTTGAAGCAAAACAACGCCACCTGGAGATGCAACGCGAGCTTGACAAACAACAAGCTGCTATGGCTATGGAATGTCGTCAACAAGAATTCGCGTTGGAAACTACACACCTCACTCAACGCCAGCAAGCTACCGCCAGTCTTCCTGTAAGTTTCAATATCTCCCATGCAAGTAAGTTAATGCCACCATTTGTAGAGACAGAAGTCGACGTATTTTTTACCACCTTTAAGACCCTTGCTAATCAACTTTGTTGGCCTGCCGACCAATGGGCTACCCTTCTCAGAGTACATCTCACAAGTAGAGCTGCAGTTACACTCAGTACTTTGGCGTCTGAGAATGACTACCAGACTCTGAAACAAGCAGTGTTGGACGCCTACTTTCTCTCCACCGAAAGCTACCGAAGAAAATTCCGTGACCACCTAAAGGCAAGTACCACTACCTTTCTAGAATTTGCTAATACCAAAAGGAGATATTTTATGAAATGGCTGGAAGCAGCACATGTCTCTACCTTTGCAGAACTCGTCAACC
>NC_091152.1:41305408-41391421 GCF_040958095.1 Procambarus clarkii
CCCAACACCGTTCATAGTACCGTCTCTGAACTTACAGCCTGGCAGAAATTATGCAGGCACGAACTATAAGGAATTCGTACGACTTCAATACATATTCTACGCTGCTAATGGTCTACCGACGTTTGATGTTCCCGAGGAACTCCTCAAGACTACAGCCTCAACCACTGCCACCACTACGACTTCAGCCACTAATATTAGTGGCTGACATCGTAATGCCTCTGACTTTCTGCCTCTGAAAATTAGCCTCTGACATCACTATCTCTCCAGGTTCACAGGCAGATCTCCTCCCTGCTGACGCCCACCCTCGGCCCCCTGCTACAGCTCCTGCATCACCTCCCCTGCTACAGCTCCTGCACCACCTCCCCTGCTACACCCCCTGCACCACCTCCCCTGCTACAGCTCCTGCACCACCTCCCCTGCTACACCCCCTGCACCACCTCCCCTGCTACAGCTCCTGCACCACCTCCCCTGCTACAGCTCCTGCACCAACTCCCCTGCTACAGCTCCTGCACCACCTCCCCTGCTACAGCTCCTGCACCACCTCCCCTGCTACAGCTCCTGCACCACCTCCCCTGCTACAGCTCCTGTACCACCTCCCCTGCTACAGCTCCTGCACCACCTCCCCTGCTACACCCCCTGCACCACCTCCCCTGCTACACCCCCTGCACCACCTCCCCTGCTACAGCTCCTGCATCACCTCCCCTGCTACAGCTCCTGCACCACCTCCCCTGCTACACCCCCTGCACCACCTCCCCTGCTACAGCTCCTGCACCACCTCCCCTGCTACACCCCCTGCACCACCTCCCCTGCTACAGCTCCTGCACCACCTCCCCTGCTACAGCTCCTGCACCACCTCCCCTGCTACAGCTCCTGCACCACCTCCCCTGCTACAGCTCCTGCACAACCCCTCTGCTACAGCTCCAGCACCACCTCCCCTGCTACAGCTCCTGCACCACCTCCCCTGCTACACCCCCTGCACCACCTCCCCTGCTACAGCTCCTGCACCACCTCCCCTGCTACACCCCCTGCACCACCTCCCCTGCTACAGCTCCTGCACCACCTCCCCTGCTACAGCTCCAGCACCACCTCCCCCTGCTACAGCTCCTGCACCACCTCCCCTGCTACAGCTCCTGCACCACCTCCCCTGCTACAGCTCCTGCACCACCTCCCCTGCTACACCCCCTGCACCACCTCCCCTGCTACAGCTCCAACACCACCTCCCCTGCTACAGCTCCAGCACTACCTCCCCTGCTACAGCTCCTGCACCACCTCCCCTGCTACACCCCCTGCACCACCTCCCCTGCTACAGCTCCTGCACCACCCCCCCTGCTACACCCCCTGCACCACCTCCCCTGCTACACCCCCTGCACCACCTCCCCTGCTACAGCTCCTGCACCACCTCCCCTGCTATAGCTCCTGCACCACCTCCCCTGCTACATCCCCTGCACCACCTCCCCTGCTACAGCTCCTGCACCACCCCCCCTGCTACACCCCCTGCACCACCTCCCCTGCTACACCCCCTGCACCACCTCCCCAGCTACAGCTCCTGCACCACCTCCCCTGCTACAGCTCCTGCACCACCTCCCCTGCAACAGCTCCTGCACCACCTCCCCTGCTACAGCTCCTGCACCACCTCCCCTGCTACAGCTCCTGCACCACCTCCCCTGCTACAGCTCCAGCACCACCTCCCCTGCTACAGCTCCTGCACCACCTCCCCTGCTACAGCTCCAGCACCACCTCCCCTGCTACAGCTCCTGCACCACCTCCCCTGCTACACCCTCTGCACCACCTCCCCTGCTACACCCCCTGCACCACCTCCCCTGCTACAGCTCCTGCACCACCTCCCCTGCTACAGCTCCTGCACCACCTCCCCTGCTACACCCCCTGCACCACCTCCCCTGCTACAGCTCCAGCACCACCTCCCCTGCTACAGCTCCTGCACCACCTCCCCTGCTACAGCTCCAGCACCACCTCCCCTGCTACAGCTCCTGCACCACCTCCCCTGCTACAGCTCCTGCACCACCTCCCCTGCTACAGCTCCTGCACCACCTCCCCTGCTACAGCTCCTGCACCACCCCCCCTGCTACACCCCCTGCACCACCTCCCCTGCTACACCCCCTGCACCACCTCCCCTGCTACACCCCCTGCACCACCTCCCCTGCACCACCTCCCCTGCTACAGCTCCAGCACCACCTCCCCTGCTACACCCCCTGCACCACCTCCCCTGCTACACCCCCTGCACCACCTCCCCTGCACCACCTCCCCTGCTACACCCCCTGCACCACCCCCTGCACCACCTCCCCTGCTACAGCTCCTGCACCACCTCCCCTGCTACAGCTCCTGCACCACCTCCCCTGCTACACCCCCTGCACCACCTCCCCTGCTACACCTCCTGCACCACCTCCCCTGCTACACCCCCTGCACCACCTCCCCTGCTACAGCTCCTGCACCACCTCCCCTGCTACAGCTCCTGCACCACCTCCCCTGCTACACCCCCTGCACCACCTCCCCTGCTACAGCTCCTGCACCACCTCCCCTGCTACAGCTCCTGCACCACCTCCCCTGCTACAGCTCCTGCACCACCTCCCCTGCTACACCCCCTGCACCACCTCCCCTGCTACAGCTCCTGCACCACCTCCCCTGCTACACCCCCTGCACCACCTCCCCTGCTACACCCCCTGCACCACCTCCCCTGCTACAGCTCCTGCACCACCTCCCCTGCTACACCCCCTGCACCACCTCCCCTGCTACAGCTCCTGCACCACCTCTGCACGCTGCCACTCCAGGGGCTCCTATGCCTCCTCAACATGACGTCTCAACTGACTCATGCAAACTTCTCCAGCACCAGCACAAGCGTATTCGTCACCTGACCTCCGCTTCTTATCTGCCCATGATACTGCCTCTGTTGATGTTGAAGCTCACTCACCCGAGGCCTCGACCCTCTCTGGAGGCCTGGAGCACAGGTGCTCCAGGCCTTATAGAGCACAGGTGCTCCAGGCCTTATAGAGCACAGGTGCTCCAGGCCTTATAGAGCACAGGTGCTCCAGGCCTTATAGAACACAGATGCTCCAGGCCTTATAGAGCACAGGTGCTCCAGGCCTTATAGAGCACAGGTGCTCCAGGCCTTATAGAGCACAGGTGCTCCAGGCCTTATAGAGCACAGGTGCTCCAGGCCTTATAGAGCACAGGTGCTCCAGGCCTTATAGAACACAGATGCTCCAGGCCTTATAGAGCACAGGTGCTCCAGGCCTTATAGAGCACAGGTGCTCCAGGCCTTATAGAGCACAGGTGCTCCAGGCCTTATAGAGCACAGGTGCTCCAGGTCTTATAGAGCACAGGTGCTCCAGGTCTTATAGAGCACAGGTGCTCCAGGCCTTATAGAGCACAGGTGCTCCAGGCCTTATAGAGCACGGGTGCTCCAAGCCTTATAGAGCACCTGTGCTCTAGGCCTTATAGAGCACCCGTGCTCCAGGCCTTATAGAGCACGGGTGCTCCAGGCCTTATAGAGCACAGGTGCTCCAGGCCTTATAGAGCACAGGTGCTCCAGGCCTTATAGAGCACAGGTGCTCCAGGCCTTATAGAGCACAGGTGCTCCAGGTCTTATAGAGCACAGGTGCTCCAGGCCTTATAGAGCACAGGTGCTCCAGGCCTTATAGAGCACGGGTGCTCCAGGCCTTATAGAGCACCTGTGCTCTAGGCCTTATAGAGCACGGGTGCTCCAGGCCTTATAGAGCACGGGTGCTCCAGGCCTTATAGAGCACAGGTGCTCCAGGCCTTATAGAGCACAGGTGCTCCAGGCCTTATAGAGCACGGGTGCTCCAAGCCTTATAGAGCACGGGTGCTCCAGGCCTTATAGAACACAGATGCTCCAGGCCTTATAGAGCACAGGTGCTCCAGGCCTTATAGAGCACAGGTGCTCTAGGTCTTATAGAGCACGGGTGCTCCAAGCCTTATAGAACACAGATGCTCCAGGCCTTATAGAACACCTGTGGTCTATAAGGATTAAGAAAAGGTACTGAACGGTAAACTTTGTGTATAAAGGAGCTAAGAATTGACCCTCCAGCGGGACGCTGTGACTTTCCATGAACACCCCTGAGCGTATATTATCTCAGAATAATAAATAGTGAGTCAGCTTAAAGTCAACGTTCAGACGTTCAGTGACCTTCAGATGTACTCATTCCTGATTATAATTTATTCTGATAATATACTTTACTGTTTTTTTAATTTATTAATTTACATTTTTTCTCTGATTATATTACATTTTTGTTCATAAATATATTTTTGTCAACAATGCTCATTATTGTATATTATTACTCTTCGATATATATATATATATATATATGTATATATATATATATATATATATATATATATATATATATATATATATATATATATATATATATATATATATATATATATATATTTATATATATATATATATATATATATATATATATTGGTAGCAGTCTTTCCTGTAGACATATATTATTAAATATGACCGAAAAAGTAAGATTAATAATTCTAACACGAATTTTCTCAATCTTTCGTACATTACGCTTCACTGTTGGAGGTAAATAAAAAATCACTTCTCCAAAATTCATTTTTATTTCTAGTCTGACGCGACACGGGCGCGTTTCGTAAAACTTATTACATTTTCAAAGACTTCACAAATACACAACTGATTAGAACTTGCGTTTCCCTGATTTTATATCTACATTTGAGTGAGGTGGGAAGGGTGATGTGGCATTACATTTGAGTGAGGTGGGAAGGGTGATGTGGCATTAACACAAGACAGAACACTAGGGGATATTAATAGGGTATTAAAAGTATCAACACAAGACAGAACAGAAACAATGGGTATTGAATAGAAGTGTTTGTAGAAAGCCTATTGGTCCATATTTCTTGATGCTTCTATATTGGAGCGGAGTCTTGAGGTGGGTAGAATATAGTTGTGCAATAATTGGCTGTTGATTGCTGGTGTTGACTTCTTGATGTGTAGTGCCTCGCAAACGTCAAGCCGCCTGCTATCGCTGTATCTATCGATGATTTCTGTGTTGTTTACTAGGATTTCTCTGGCGATGGTTTGGTTATGGGAAGAGATTATATGTTCCTTAATGGAGCCCTGTTGTTTATGCATCGTTAAACGCCTAGAAAGAGATGTTGTTGTCTTGCCTATATACTGGGTTTTTTGGAGCTTACAGTCCCCAAGTGGGCATTTGAAGGCATAGACGACGTTAGTCTCTTTTAAAGCGTTCTGTTTTGTGTCTGGAGAGTTTCTCATGAGTAGGCTGGCCGTTTTTCTGGTTTTATAGTAAATCGTCAGTTGTATCCTCTGATTTTTGTCTGTAGGGATGACGTTTCTATTAACAATATCTTTCAGGACCCTTTCCTCTGTTTTATGAGCTGTGGAAAAGAAGTTCCTGTAAAATAGTCTAATAGGGGGTATAGGTGTTGTGTTAGTTGTCTCTTCGGAGGTTGCATGGCTTTTCACTTTCCTTCTTATGATGTCTTCGATGAAACCATTGGAGAAGCCGTTATTGACTAGGACCTGCCTTACCCTACAGAGTTCTTCGTCGACTTGCTTCCATTCTGAGCTGTGGCTGAGAGCACGGTCGACGTATGCGTTAACAACACTCCTCTTGTACCTGTCAGGGCAGTCGCTGTTGGCATTTAGGCACATTCCTATGTTTGTTTCCTTTGTGTAGACTGCAGTGTGGAAACCTCCGCCCTTTTCCATGACTGTTACATCTAGAAAAGGCAGCTTCCCATCCTTTTCCGTCTCGTAAGTGAAACGCAGCACGGAACTCTGCTCAAATGCCTCCTTCAGCTCCTGCAGATGTCTGACATCAGGTACCTGTGTAAAAATGTCGTCAACATACCTGCAGTATATGGCCGGTTTCAAGTTCATGTCGACTAAGACTTTTTGCTCGATGGTACCCATGTAGAAGTTTGCAAACAGGACACCTAGGGGAGAACCCATGGCGACCCCATCTACTTGCTTATACATGTGCCCATCCGGGCTCAAGAAGGGTGCCTCTTTAGTACAAGCTTGGAGTAGTTTCCTCAGAATACTTTCTGGCATGTCAAGAGGAGTACAGGCTGGATCACGATACACTCTGTCGGCTATCATTCCGATTGTCTCGTCCACAGGTACGTTGGTAAACAGCGATTCTACCTCCAACGAGGCTCTTATCCCTGTGGCCCGTGCGCCCCACAGTAAGTCCACAAATTCCTTTGGAGACTTCAGGCTGAAGGCGCAAGGAACATAAGGAGTCAGCAGGCCGTTGAGTCGCTTCGCCAGTCTGTACGTGGGTGTGGGTATCTGGCTAATGATTGGCCGAAGTGGGTTTCCAGGCTTGTGCGTCTTGACATTTCCATACGCATATCCAGGTTTATATTCCCCAATGATCTTTGGCAGGTGGAGTCCGGATTTCTTGGCGTTCACAGTTTCGATCAGTTTGTTGACCTTTGCTTTTAATTCGGCTGTAGTGTCCTTCGTTACCCTTTGGAACTTAGTTTGGTCAGAGAGTATGATGTTCATTTTCGCCAGATATTAGTCTTTTTTAAGAATGACATATATTGGCGACTTGTCACCTCTCCTGACAACTATCTCCTTGTTCTCACGAAGGCTTTTAGCTGCCGCTTTAAGCTCGGGGGACAGTATGGTGCTTCTGTAGTTGCCTCGATTCTTTCCTCCTTCTGCAATAAGTTCTGCTTGTAAGGTATCTTTGGTAGTGACCTTCTTTTGTGTCTCGAGGTCGAATATGTCGTCCAACAGAATTTCCAACTCTACTTTCTGGGCCATTTCACTCGGTCTGGACATAACATGACAGTTTATGCCCAGATTTAGGAGAGTGACTTGGTCCTCAGTGAGGTTAATTCCTGCAAGGTTCAGGAAGCCATCTCTTGGTCGTGGAATTGCCATAGGTCCTCCATATAATGTTGTTAGTTTCTTGATAATCCTTGTTTCAGTGCTGAGGTGATGTTGGTCTGTGAGGATGTCGAGGTGTTGTTCAATGCGGGTACGGATACCATGGTCGATGTTGCTATTTCTCCACTCGTTTGTAGCATGAAGTAGTTGCGTTTTGTTGTCTTTGATTTCATTCTCTGCCTTATATATCTGATCACAAAGACAACAAAACGCAACTACTTCATGCTACAAACGAGTGGAGAAATAGCAACATCGACCATGGTATCCGTACCCGCATTGAACAACACCTCGACATCCTCACAGACCAACATCACCTCAGCACTGAAACAAGGATTATCAAGAAACTAACAACATTATATGGAGGACCTATGGCAATTCCACGACCAAGAGATGGCTTCCTGAACCTTGCAGGAATTAACCTCACTGAGGACCAAGTCACTCTCCTAAATCTGGGCATAAACTGTCATGTTATGTCCAGACCGAGTGAAATGGCCCGGAAAGTAGAGTTGGAAATTCTGTTGGACGACATATTCGACCTCGAGACACAAAAGAAGGTCACTACCAAAGATACCTTACAAGCAGAACTTATTGCAGAAGGAGGAAAGAATCGAGGCAACTACAGAAGCACCATACTGTCCCCCGAGCTTAAAGCGGCAGCTAAAAGCCTTCGTGAGAACAAGGAGATAGTTGTCAGGAGAGGTGACAAGTCGCCAATATATGTCATTCTTAAAAAAGACGAATATCTGGCGAAAATGAACATCATACTCTCTGACCAAACTAAGTTCCAAAGGGTAACGAAGGACACTACAGCCGAATTAAAAGCAAAGGTCAACAAACTGATCGAAACTGTGAACGCCAAGAAATCCGGACTCCACCTGCCAAAGATCATTGGGGAATATAAACCTGGATATGCGTATGGAAATGTCAAGACGCACAAGCCTGGAAACCCACTTCGGCCAATCATTAGCCAGATACCCACACCCACGTACAGACTGGCGAAGCGACTCAACGGCCTGCTGACTCCTTATGTTCCTTGCGCCTTCAGCCTGAAGTCTCCAAAGGAATTTGTGGACTTACTGTGGGGCGCACGGGCCACAGGGATAAGAGCCTCGTTGGAGGTAGAATCGCTGTTTACCAACGTACCTGTGGACGAGACAATCGGAATGATAGCCGAAAGAGTGTATCGTGATCCAGCCTGTACTCCTCTTGACATGCCAGAAAGTATTCTGAGGAAACTACTCCAAGCTTGTACTAAAGAGGCACCCTTCTTGAGCCCGGATGGGCACATGTATAAGCAAGTAGATGGGGTCGCCATGGGTTCTCCCCTAGGTGTCCTGTTTGCAAACTTCTACATGGGTACCATCGAGCAAAAAGTCTTAGTCGACATGAACTTGAAACCGGCCATATACTGCAGGTATGTTGACGACATTTTTACACAGGTACCTGATGTCAGACATCTGCAGGAGCTGAAGGAGGCATTTGAGCAGAGTTCCGTGCTGCGTTTCACTTACGAGACGGAAAAGGATGGGAAGCTGCCTTTTCTAGATGTAACAGTCATGGAAAAGGGCGGAGGTTTCCACACTGCAGTCTACACAAAGGAAACAAACATAGGAATGTGCCTAAATGCCAACAGCGACTGCCCTGACAGGTACAAGAGGAGTGTTGTTAACGCATACGTCGACCGTGCTCTCAGCCACAGCTCAGAATGGAAGCAAGTCGACGAAGAACTCTGTAGGGTAAGGCAGGTCCTAGTCAATAACGGCTTCTCCAATGGTTTCATCGAAGACATCATAAGAAGGAAAGTGAAAAGCCATGCAACCTCCGAAGAGACAACTAACACAACACCTATACCCCCTATTAGACTATTTTACAGGAACTTCTTTTCCACAGCTCATAAAACAGAGGAAAGGGTCCTGAAAGATATTGTTAATAGAAACGTCATCCCTACAGACAAAAATCAGAGGATACAACTGACGATTTACTATAAAACCAGAAAAACGGCCAGCCTACTCATGAGAAACTCTCCAGACACAAAACAGAACGCTTTAAAAGAGACTAACGTCGTCTATGCCTTCAAATGCCCACTTGGGGACTGTAAGCTCCAAAAAACCCAGTATATAGGCAAGACAACAACATCTCTTTCTAGGCGTTTAACGATGCATAAACAACAGGGCTCCATTAAGGAACATATAATCTCTTCCCATAACCAAACCATCGCCAGAGAAATCCTAGTAAACAACACAGAAATCATCGATAGATACAGCGATAGCAGGCGGCTTGACGTTTGCGAGGCACTACACATCAAGAAGTCAACACCAGCAATCAACAGCCAATTATTGCACAACTATATTCTACCCACCTCAAGACTCCACTCCAATATAGAAGCATCAAGAAATATGGACCAATAGGCTTTCTACAAACACTTCTATTCAATACCCATTGTTTCTGTTCTGTCTTGTGTTGATACTTTTAATACCCTATTAATATCCCCTAGTGTTCTGTCTTGTGTTAATGCCACATCACCCTTCCCACCTCACTCAAATGTAATGCCACATCACCCTTCCCACCTCACTCAAATGTAGATATAAAATCAGGGAAACGCAAGTTCTAATCAGTTGTGTATTTGTGAAGTCTTTGAAAATGTAATAAGTTTTACGAAACGCGCCCGTGTCGCGTCAGACTAGAAATAAAAATGAATTTTGGAGAAGTGATTTTTGATTTACCTCCAACAGTGAAGCGTAATGTACGAAAGATTGAGAAAATTCGTGTTAGAATTATTAATCTTACTTTTTCGGTCATATTTAATAATATATATATATATATATATATATATATATATATATATATATATATATATATATATATATATATATATATATATATATATATATATATATAAATAACTAACTGAAAACTCACACCCCAAAAGCGACTCGAACCATACTGCCAGGAGCAACGCAACTGGTATCTACAGGACGCCTTAATCCGCTTGACCATCACGACCAGACGTAAGGAAGTGATAGCCGAAGCTATTTGAACCACTTCCCCGCCGGCACTCGGATGGTAATCTTGGGCATAGCATTTTATCAAATCTCCTCTTTCTTTGGGGCACATGTGAGGAACACAAATGCGAACAAGCCTGAATTATCAGTTGCATATAGTCCTGGGGGATTATTCAGGTTTGTCCGCAAATTATATTATATAATATATATATATATATTTTGGTAGCAGTCTTTCTTGTAGACATATATTATTAAATATGACCGAAAAAGTAAGATTAATAATTCTAACACGAATTTTCTCAATCTTTCGTACATTTCTTTTCACTGTTGGAGGTAAATCAAAGATCAATTCTCCAAAATTCATTTTTATTTCTAGTCTGACGCGACACGAGTGCGTTTCGTAAAACTTATTACATTTTCAAAGACTTTAGTTCACAAATACACAACTGAATAGAACTTACGCATCTCCGATTTTATATCTACCTTTGAGTGAGGTGGAAGGGGTGATGTGGCATTAACACAAGACAGAACAAGATGTGGCATTAATAGAGTATTAATTTCATCAACACAAGACAGAACAAGATGGTATTAATAGGGTATTAATTTCATCAACACAAGACAGAACACGAAACAATGGATATTGAATAGAAGTGTTTGTAGAAAGCCTATTGGTCCATATTTCTTGATGCTTCTATATTGGAGCGGAGTCTTGAGGTGGGTAGAATATAGTTGTGCAATAATTGGCTGTTGATTGCTGGTGTTGACTTCTTGATGTGTAGTGCCTCGCAAACGTCAAGCCGCCTGCTATCGCTGTATCTATCGATGATTTCTGTGTTGTTTACTAGGATTTCTCTGGCGATGGTTTGGTTGTGGGAAGAGATTATATGTTCCTTAATGGAGCCCTGTTGCTTATGCATCGTTAAACGCCTAGAAAGAGATGTTGTTGTCTTGCCTATATACTGGGTTTTTTGGAGCTTACAGTCCCCAAGAGGGCATTTGAAGGCATAGACGACGTTAGTCTCTTTTAAAGCGTTCTGTTTTGTGTCTGGAGAGTTTCTCATGAGTAGGCTGGCCGTTTTTCTGGTTTTATAGTAAATCGTCAGTTGTATCCTCTGATTTTTGTCTGTAGGGATAACGTTTCTATTAACAATATCTTTCAGGACCCTTTCCTCCGTTTTATTAGCTGTGGAAAAGAAGTTCCTGTAAAATAGTCTAATAGGGGGTATAGGTGTTGTGTTAGTTGTCTCTTCAGAGGTTGCATGGCTTTTCACTTCCCTTCTTATGATGTCTTCGACGAAACCATTGGAGAAGCCGTTATTGACTAGGACCTGCCTTACCCTACAGAGTTCTTCGTCGACTTGCTTCCATTCTGAGCTGTGGCTGAGAGCACGGTCGACATATGCGTTAACAACACTCCTCTTGTACCTGTCTGGGCAGTCGCTGTTGGCATTTAGGCACATTCCTATGTTCGTTTCCTTAGTGTAGACTGCAGTGTGGAAACTTCAGCCCTTTTCCATGACTGTTACATCTAGAAATGGCAGCTTCCCATCCTTTTCCATCTCGTAAGTGAAACGCAGCACGGAACTCTGCTCAAATGCCTCCTTCAGCTCCTGCAGATGTCTGACATCAGGTACCTGTGTAAAAATGTCGTCAACATACCTGCAGTATATGGCCGGTTTCAAGTTCATGTCGACTAAGACTTTTTGCTCGATGGTACCCATGTAGAAGTTTGCAAACAGGACACCTAGGGGAGAACCCATGACGACCCCATCTACTTGCTTATACATGTGCCCATCCGGGCTCAAGAAGGGTGCCTCTTTAGTACAAGCTTGGAGTAGTTTCCTCAGAATATTTTCTGGTATGTCAAGAGGAGTACAGGCTGGATCACGATACACTCTGTCGGCTATCATTCCGATTGTCTCGTCCACAGGTACGTTGGTAAACAGCGTTTCTACGTCCAACGAGGCTCTTATCCCTGTGGCCCGTGCGCCCCGCAGTAAGTCAACAAATTCCTTTGGAGACTTCAGGCTGAAGGCGCAAGGAACATAAGGAGTCAGCAGGCCGTTGAGTCACTTCGCCAGTCTGTACGTGGGTGTGGGTATCTGGCTAATGATTGGCCGAAGTGGGTTTCCAGGCTTGTGTGTCTTGACATTTCCATACGCATATCCAGGTTTATATTCTCCAATGATCTTTGGCAGGTGGAGTCCGGATTTTTTGGCGTTCACAGTTTCGATCAGTTTGTTGACCTTTGCTTTTAATTCGGCTGTAGTGTCCTTCGTTACCCTTTGGAACTTAGTTTGGTCAGAGAGTATGATGTTCATTTTCGCCAGATATTCGTCTTTTTTAAGAATGACATATATTGGCGACTTGTCACCTCTCCTGACAACTATCTCCTTGTTCTCACGAAGGCTTTTAGCTGCCGCTTTGAGCTCGGGGGACAGTATGGTGCTTCTGTAATTGCCTCGATTCTTTCCTCCTTCTGCAATAAGTTCTGCTTGTAAGGTATCTTTGGTAGTGACCTTCTTTTGTGTCTCGAGGTCGAATATGTCGTCCAACAGAATTTCCAACCCTACTTTCCGGCAACTCTACTTTCCAACTCCGGAAAGTTCTGTCTTGTGTTAATGCCACATCACCCCTTCCACCTCACTCAAAGGTAGATATAAAATCGGAGATGCGTAAGTTCTATTCACACCACACACTTGGTCCGGGAGACATCTCCCGTCACGCAGGGTGCAGTTGCACCTCCACAGATCTCCAGTATCAGCTCTTGATACTGGTAATGGCTCAAAAGGGCCACCACTTACGGGCTATTCATGCCCGTGCCACCTTTTCGATGGTTTAATCGTCATCTTGGACACATTCATGGGAGACATCTCCCGTCATGCAGAGTGCACTTGCACCTCCACAGATCTCCAGTATCAGCTCTTGATACTGGTAATGGCTCGAAAGGGCCACCACTTACGAGCTATTCATGCCCGTGCCATCTTTTGGGTGGCTTCATCTTCATCTTCTTCATCTGTTTAAAACACGGGAGACATCTCCCGTCACGCTGGGTGCAGTCGCACCTCCACAGATCTCCAGTATCATCTATTGATACTGGTGATGGCTCAAAAGGGCCACCACTTACCAATTCACGCCCGTGCCACCTATTGGGTGGCTTCATCTTCATCTTAATACATTCACAAGGGAGACATCTCCCATCATGCAGGGTGCATTCGCACCTCCACAGATCTCCAGTATCAGCTCTTGATACTGGTAATGGCTTAAAATGGCCACCACTTACGGGCTATTCATGCCCGTGCCACCTTTTGGGTGGCTTAATCTTCATCATCATCGTGTTTGACCACGGGAGACATCTCCCGTCACGTAGGGTGCAGTCGCACCTCCACAGATCTCCAGTATCATTTATTGATACTGGTGATGGCTCAAAAGGGCCACCACTTACGGGCTATTCATGCTCGTGCCACCTTTTGGGTGGCTTCATCTTCATCTTAACACATTCACAAAGGAGACATCTCCCGTCATGCAGGGTGCATTCGCACCTCCACGGATCTCCAGTATCAGCTCTCGATACTGGTAATGGCTCAAATGGGCCACCACTTACGTGCTATTCATGCCCGTGCCACCTTTTGGATGGCTTAATCTTCATCAATCAATCAAGTTCTATTCAGTTGTGTATTTGTGAACTAAAGTCTTTGAAAATGTAATAAGTTTTACGAAACGCGCTAGTGTCGCGTCAGACAAGAAATAAAAATGAATTTTGGAGAATTGATTTTTGATTTACCTCCAACAGTGAAAAGAAATGCACGAAAGATTGAGAAAATTCGTGTTAGAATTATTAATCTTACTTTTTCGGTCATATTTAATAATATATATATATATATATATATATATATATATATATATATATATATATATATATATATATATATATATATATATATATATATATATATATATATATATATAACTGAAAACTCACACCCCAGAAGTGACTCGAACCCATACTCCCACAACTGGTATGTACAGGGACGCCTTAATCCGCTTGACCATCACGACCGGACATAAGGAAGTGATAGCCGAGGCTATATGAACCACTTCCCCGCCGGCACTCGGATGGTAATCTTGGGCATAGCATTTTATCAAATCACCTCATTCTTTGGGGCACACGTGAGGAACACAAATGCAAACAAGCCTGAATGGTCCCCAGGACTATATACAACTGAAAACTCACACCCCAGAAGTGACTCGAACCCATACTCCCACAACTGGTATGTACAGGGACGCCTTAATCCGCTTGACCATCACGACCGGACATAAGGAAGTGATAGCCGAGGCTATATGAACCACTTCCCCGCCGGCACTCGGATGGTAATCTTGGGCATAGCATTTTATCAAATCACCTCATTCTTTGGGGCACACGTGAGGAACACAAATGCAAACAAGCCTGAATGGTCCCCAGGACTATATACAACTGAAAACTCACACCCCAGAAGTGACTCGAACCCATACTCCCACAACTGGTATGTACAGGGACGCCTTAATCCGCTTGACCATCACGACCGGACATAAGGAAGTGATAGCCGAGGCTATATGAACCACTTCCCCGCCGGCACTCGGATGGTAATCTTGGGCATAGCATTTTATCAAATCACCTCATTCTTTGGGGCACACGTGAGGAACACAAATGCAAACAAGCCTGAATGGTCCCCAGGACTATATACAACTGAAAACTCACACCCCAGAAGTGACTCGAACCCATACTCCCACAACTGGTATGTACAGGGACGCCTTAATCCGCTTGACCATCACGACCGGACATAAGGAAGTGATAGCCGAGGCTATATGAACCACTTCCCCGCCGGCACTCGGATGGTAATCTTGGGCATAGCATTTTATCAAATCACCTCATTCTTTGGGGCACACGTGAGGAACACAAATGCAAACAAGCCTGAATGGTCCCCAGGACTATATACAACTGAAAACTCACACCCCAGAAGTGACTCGAACCCATACTCCCACAACTGGTATGTACAGGGACGCCTTAATCCGCTTGACCATCACGACCGGACATAAGGAAGTGATAGCCGAGGCTATATGAACCACTTCCCCGCCGGCACTCGGATGGTAATCTTGGGCATAGCATTTTATCAAATCACCTCATTCTTTGGGGCACACGTGAGGAACACAAATGCAAACAAGCCTGAATGGTCCCCAGGACTATATACAACTGAAAACTCACACCCCAGAAGTGACTCGAACCCATACTCCCACAACTGGTATGTACAGGGACGCCTTAATCCGCTTGACCATCACGACCGGACATAAGGAAGTGATAGCCGAGGCTATATGAACCACTTCCCCGCCGGCACTCGGATGGTAATCTTGGGCATAGCATTTTATCAAATCACCTCATTCTTTGGGGCACACGTGAGGAACACAAATGCAAACAAGCCTGAATGGTCCCCAGGACTATATACAACTGAAAACTCACACCCCAGAAGTGACTCGAACCCATACTCCCACAACTGGTATGTACAGTGATCACTGTTAGTGCAGTGATCCCTGAGGTGAGCAGCAGGTCCAGAGGTGTTGGTGTTCCTTAGTGAGTTAGTGCAGTGATCCCTGAGGTGAGCAGCAGGTCCAGAGGTGTTGGTGTTCCTTAGTGAGTTAGTGCAGTGATCTCTGAGGTGAGCAGCAGGTCCAGAGGTGTAGGTGTCCCTTAGTGAGTTAGTGCAGTGATCCCTGAGGTGAGCAGCAGGTCCAGAGGTGTAGGTGTCCCTTAGTGAGTTAGTGCAGTGATCCCTGAGGTGAGCAGCAGGTCCAGAGGTGTAGGTGTTCCTTAGTGAGTTAGTGCAGTGGTCCCTGAGGTGAGCAGCAGGTCCAGAGGTGTAGGTGTTCCTTAGTGAGTTAGAGCAGTGATCTCTGAGGTGAGCAGCAGGTCCAGAGGTGTAGGTGTTCCTTAGTGAGTTAGTGCAGTGATCTCTGAGGTGAGCAGCAGGTCCCAGGACTAACAAACATGATCCTGGCATAGAAAATATTTAAAAAAATACGTACTATTTGTATTTGTTTCTTGGACGAAAACCAACGACAATTTCAAGTGATGGGCGCAAGGGAACTCTCAGGTCTGTTGAATATGTGGCAATTACAGCACTACAATACAGCTGGAGCAGTACTGTCGGCTACAGGTTCAGCAATACAGTCAACTACTAACTTCAAGCAGAAGTTACAAGGCAGTTTCTCTCTGAGGACAAGCTCTCACCAGCCAAGGTAATTGGCCGGAGATAAATATTAATGGAAAATTATGTTTGGCTACAGAGAATTGCTCCAGGGATTTACATACGCTGGCAGACCATCACGGTTCATGTCTGCAACATCAATGCACCGACCCAACCTCAACAGCCTCGTTGTCCTACCTTCGCATCAACGCAGAACAAGTGTCCAAATTTTTGTTTAGACGATCTTTCCTACCTGTGAGTTTATAACCATCCAACCATCCGGGTATTGCTACGGTGCATGTATCCAGGATACATCTAGGATACCTCCTCCCTGTGTTGTGATACAGCCATCATGTATTGTGCTACAATACTGCCCTTCATGTATTGTGCTACAATAGTGCCCTTCATGTATTGTGCTACAATAGTGCCCTTCATGTATTGTGCTACAATAGTGGCCTTCATGTATTGTGCTACAATAGTGGCCTTCATGTATTGTGCTACAATAGTGGCCATCATGTATTGTGCTACAATAGTGGCCTTCATGTATTGTGCTACAATAGTGCCCTTCATGTATTGTACTACAATAGTGCCCTTCATGTATTGTGCTACAATAGTGGCCATCATGTATTGTGCTACAATAGTGGCCATCATGTATTGTGCTACAATAGTGCCCTTCATGTATTGTGCTACAATAGTGGCCATCATGTATTGTGCTACAATAGTGCCCTTCATGTATTGTGCTACAATAGTGGCCATCATGTATTGTACTACAATAGTGGCCATCATGTATTGTGCTACAATAGTGCCCTTCATGTATTGTGCTACAATAGTGGCCATCATGTATTGTGCTACAATAGTGCCCTTCATGTATTGTGCTACAATAGTGGCCATCATGTATTGTACTACAATAGTGGCCATCATGTATTGTGCTACAATAGTGCCCTTCATGTATTGTGCTACAATAGTGGCCTTCATGTATTGTACTACAATAGTGCCCTTCATGTATTGTGCTACAATAGTGGCCTTCATGTATTGTGCTACAATAGTGGCCATCATGTATTGTGCTACAATAGTGGCCTTCATGTATTGTGCTACAATAGTGGCCTTCATGTATTGTACTACAATAGTGGCCATCATGTATTGTGCTACAATAGTGGCCATCATGTATTGTGCTACAATAGTGGCCTTCATGTATTGTGCTACAATAGTGCCCTTCATGTATTGTACTACAATAGTGGCCATCATGTATTGTGCTACAATAGTGCCCTTCATGTATTGTGCTACAATAGTGGCCATCATGTATTGTACTACAATAGTGGCCATCATGTATTGTGCTACAATAGTGCCCTTCATGTATTGTGCTACAATAGTGCCCTCCATGTATTGTACTACAATAGTGCCCTTCATGTATTGTACTACAATAGTGGCCTTCATGTATTGTGCTACAATAGTGGCCATCATGTATTGTGCTACAATAGTGCCCTTCATGTATTGTGCTACAATAGTGGCCTTCATGTATTGTGCTACAATAGTGGCCTTCATGTATTGTGCTACAATAGTGGCCATCATGTATTGTGCTACAATAGTGCCCTTCATGTATTGTACTACAATAGTGGCCTTCATGTATTGTGCTACAATAGTGGCCATCATGTATTGTGCTACAATAGTGCCCTTCATGTATTGTACTACATTAGTGGCCATCATGTATTGTGCTACAATAGTGGCCATCATGTATTGTGCTACAATAGTGGCCATCATGTATTGTGCTACAATAGTGGCCTTCATGTATTGTGCTACAATAGTGCCCTTCATGTATTGTGCTACAATAGTGGCCTTCAAGTATTGTACTACAATAGTGGCCATCATGTATTGTGCTACAATAGTGCCCTTCATGTATTGTACTACAATAGTGGCCATCATGTATTGTGCTACAATAGTGCCCTTCATGTATTGTGCTACAATAGTGGCCTTCATGTATTGTACTACAATAGTGGCCTTCATGTATTGTGCTACAATAGTGGCCATCATGTATTGTGCTACAATAGTGGCCTTCATGTATTGTGCTACAATAGTGCCCTTCATGTATTGTGCTACAATAGTGGCCTTCATGTATTGTGCTACAATACTGCCCTTCATGTATTGTGCTACAATAGTGGCCTTCATGTATTGTGCTACAATAGTGGCCATCATGTATTGTGCTACAATAGTGCCCTTCATGTATTGTGCTACAATACTGCCCTTCATGTATTGTGCTACAATAGTGGCCTTCATGTATTGTGCTACAATAGTGGCCTTCATGTATTGTGCTACAATAGTGGCCTTCATGTATTGTGCTACAATAGTGCCCTTCATGTATTGTGCTACAATAGTGGCCTTCATGTATTGTGGCAGAGTTGTTAAGCGGGAGCCACAACCCCGGGAGACACGCTCCCACAACTCACATGACAGGACATCTGAGGTACAGTTATCTGTGACAGGCGGCCTCAAGTTGGGTCCTCAAGTTGAAGACAGGTTTTGTCGGAATTATTGTGATGTCTGAACCGTTAATATGAGTATTGTTGGTGCGCTGGCCACCCTCCCCTCGTCCACCCTCCCCTCGTCCACCCTCCCCCTCGTCCACCCTCCCCTCGTCCACCCTCCCCCTCATCCACCCTCCCCCTTGTCCACCCTCCCCTCGTCCACCCTCCCCTCGTCCACCCTCCCCCTCGTCCCCCCTCCCCCTCGCCCACCCTCCCCCCTCGTCCACCCTCCCCCCTTGTGCACCCTCCCAAGGCACTCGCCCCTGGTGGCCACAGCCTTGGTTTACTGGTACTGGGTGGCCAAGGTCCTTGTTTACTGGCACTGGGTGGCCAAGGTCCTTGTTTACTGGTACTGGGTGGCCAAGGTCCTTGTTTACTGGTACTGGGTGGCCAAGGTCCTTGTTTACTGGCACTGGGTGGCCAAGGTCCTTGTTTACTGGTACTGGGTGGCCAAGGTCCTTGTTTACTGGTACTGGGTGGCCAAGGTCCTTGTTCACTGGCACTGGGTGGCCAAGGTCCTTGTTTACTGGCACTGGGTGGCCAAGGTCCTTGTTTACTGGCACTGGGTAGCCAAGGTCCTTGTTCACTGGCACTGGGTGGCCAAGGTCCTTGTTTACAGGAATAAAGGTGTTGAGTGGAACATATGGATACACTTTGAGGAGTTCAGTGTTCTTCTCCTGAAAGACTGAAATTTCAGTATATGTATTTGAATTTGTTGTGTTTCATATGCCAGAGGGCAACACGTGGTTGGTTGAAGGAGAGCCAATGATTTTTGGTAGTTAGATTTTGCTGAGAGATTATGGGTATTGCATTTAGTTACACCAAGTCAGGGCATAGGTTGTTTTGTTTTAGATGTATTGGGTAATTGCTGGACTGTCAGCCTGACAGTCAAGATTCAAATGCTGGGACCTGTATTTTTAAAATGTTTGTTGTAATGCAATCTACTGATTGTAGTGATTTTTAGGTAAGGTATAACCTAATAGAATAGTTAACAAGAGACGAATAACGTCTCTTGTTAACTTTGTTAATTTAACGACAATTCAAAGTAAAGAATCCACTTGTCGTCAAGTACAGACGAATCTTAGGATGAGAACATCTACGAGGTGGAAAATATGTACTGATCATCTTGTCTGTTACTTCATGGAAATTATAAGTTTAGAGTATCATTCAATATTATAACTAATAATCAACCTGACTCAAGTACCAATGTAGTTTGTCATCAGTTTTGAAATAGGAATCTTAATATCATAAGTGACTAGTACAATGAGTTACCCTTGATAACTAGGCTTGTTAATGAGGTTTGTCAACTAGCCCAGGTCAGCTTCACAGAGGTCAGAGTGTTAGATCAGTGTGAGGAGCGGCCGTCTGAGGTCAGCATCTACCCTCCAGAGGGCCTGGCTGAACATCTGGCATGGCATAAAGTGATTACGAGTGGGTTCAGTTCCTTTTAAATTCATTAATCAGTGCCTTAACTTTAGGAAGAATTTCATTACGAATAAATTCAGTTGGGAGTGTTCATTTGTTCCATGATAATAATTTATGTTGTAATAAATCTTGTTAAGAATTTATGGTGTTTACTGGAATGTTCCCCAGTGTACATGTTATATTCGTTTATTTCGGTAAGGTTTATTCCCGCCCCCTGATTATCGAATAGACTCCTGTGAACTGTATAAGCATCCCTATTCTATTCACTATAAGCCCTTTTGTCGAGTTAATCCACACATTTAATGTAAATCTCATCTCTCCTTTCGGATAATTGGTGATCCACATTTAGGAATCTAGGACTAATTGACAGTTTCCTGCTTCACCGTCAGTTAGGGGAATTTATCAGTAAAGGAATTAAGTCAGGTGGTGGCGGCGTTCTTTTTTAAAGTCTCTAGTGAATTGGCAGGTATTGAGGTACAAGGTTCTCGTGTCGTGACAGGTAGGAGATCAAACGCTTCAGGTCCGAGGAGTTGGACTGAAGGTTACAGCAAGCCGGAACTCTGGTGATCATCATACATCAGAGTACATAACGACCTGTTTTAGCTAAACAAGAGAAGAGAAGAGAAGTTAATTCAGATCTGACCCGGTTACTGGGTGTCCAAGGTCCCGGTTGACTGGTACTGGCACTGGGTGGCCAAGGTCTTGGTTGACTGGTACTGGTAAGGTAAGGTAATTATCAAAAGAAGGCACCAAACCGGGAAGGCTATGTAGCACCATCAGAGTGCAAAATAATCAGAGGGCGCTAAATAACACCAAGAAAGCCAATACGAGAACAAAAACGCATAAGGCGAACGATATCAAAAGTATCCGATTCACCTAGAATTCTATCGAGGGACAAGTGACCGCGAGGGACGGTTGGAAAGCAAGACACACGCTCGTCCTGGAAGTCAGGACATTAAACAAGGATATGCACAACTGTAAGAGAGACAACGCAATTCGGACAATAAGGAGCAGGGCGGCGCTCCATTAAGTGACCATGGGTTAAGCGAGTATGGCCAACCCGCAGCCGTGCCAAAGCAGTTTCCCACCGCCGGTTACGGTGGTAGGAGGAAGGCCACGGGGACACACTACGTTTGAGAGTACGCAGCTTGTTACTAACCACAGAGGACCAACAACCCTGCCAACGGGCAAGGATGGAGGAATGAATAACAGGATAAAAGTCGGAATAAGGAAGACCTTTACGGGAGACAGGACAAGTACGGATAGCGTCCTTAGCGGCAGCATCCGCATGCTCATTGAAAGAAACACCAATATGGCTGGGAACCCAGCAAAACTCTACCAATTTAAATTTACTAGAAATAAGAAACAGCCATTGCTGAATCTCGATGACCACTGGGTGGACAGGATTAAAGGACCCAAGAGCCATGAGGGCACTACGAGAGTCAACTACAACCACAAAGAAGGAATGAGAGTGAGAAAGCAAGAGACGGAGAGCTTAAAGAATAGCATAAAGTTCCGCCGTAAAAACACTAGCCTCCGAAGGGAGGCGACACATATAAGTATGGTCAGGAAAAACAACAGAGTAGCCCACACGGTCCGCAGACTTAGGCCCATCGGTAAAGATGGAAATAGAGTGGGAGTGCGAAGAAAAGTGCTCAAGGAAGAGGCTTTTCAGAATTGTAGGAGGGGTACAGGCTTTAGTAATACAAGTCAAGGACGTACAAAACTTGGGAAGGGGGACTCTCCACGGAGGCAAGGAAGGAACAATATGAGGAGAAACATTAGAAATATGAACAGAAAGAGAATCCTGCAAGCGAGATAACCGGACAGAAAGTGGGAGACGATGAAGAGGAACAGGCGCTACAGGAGGAGGAAAAGTCAAAGCACGACAGAGGCGAGAGGAAGGATGCTGTAAGGACCGCGCAAGATAGCGAAGACAGTAGCGATCACGGCGGTCCTGAAGAGAGAGAAAGCCAGTGTCAACATACAAACTGAGGGCGGGAGTCGAACGAAAGGCACCAGAGCTGAGACGCAACCCAGTATGGTGCAAAGCATCAAGACGGCGAAGAGTAGAAGGAGAAGCAGAAAAATAAGCAGGGCAACCATAATCGAGTTTAGACAGGACGAGAGAGGAGTGCAAATATAGGAGCGTGCGTCTATCCGCTCCCCAAGAAGTATGGGACAAAACCTTAAGAAGGTTAAGGGCCTTAGAGCACTCAACTCGGAGGTAAGAGATATGGGCTGACCAAGACAAACGATTGTCAAAGACTAAGCCCAAGAGCTTTGCGGAATCCCTGTACACAATGGGATGACCATAAAGCGACAAACAGGGACGAAGAACGACATGCTTCCGAGTAAAAGTCATAGCACAAGTCTTAGACGCAGAGAACTTGAAGCCATGATCGGTGGCCGAAGACGACACGGCATCAATCGCAAGTTGAAGCCGCCGTTGAAGGAGAGGTAAATCATCACCCCGACAGCAAAGGGTAAGATCATCAACATAGAGAGCAGAGAAGACGCCAGAAGGAAGAGAAGAAAGAAGACCGTTGAGGGCAACTAGAAAAAGAGTAGTGCCCAGAACACTACCCTGGGGTACACCCTCATACTGCCGAAACGGGGCAGAGAGAGCAGTACCAAGCCGCACACGAAAGGAACAACAAGAGAGGAAGCTCTGGAGGAAGAGAGGGAGATTTCCACGAAGGCCAAAAGAATGAAGTTGAGACAGAATACGATACCGCCAGGCAGTGTCGTAAGCCTTTTCCAGGTCAAAAAGGACGGCAACAACGGAGGTCTTCGCAGCAAAAGCAGTACGAATATAGACCTCCAAGTTCACCAGGACATCCGTTGTGCTGCGGCACTTGCGAAAACCAAATTGAGAAGGAGAGAGGTGGTTATAGTGTTCTAAGAACCACATCAAACGAACGTTAACCATACGTTCAAAAAGCTTGCAGACACAACTCGTGAGGGCAATAGGGCAGAAGTCCTTGGGGGATGACCCGAGAGATCCCGTTTTCCGAACAGGGAGGACAACAGCATCGAGCCAGTCTTCAGGGACCGATGACGACTCCCAGACCCGATTGTACAGACTCAGTAAATACTGAGACGTACACGGAGGGAGATGGCAAAGCATTTCATAATGAACGCCATCGGAGCCCGCTGCCGTAGAACCGCAAAGGGCTAGGGCAGACTGAAGCTCAGAGAGAGAGAGAAGGGATCATTATAGGGAAGGTGAAGATAAGTACAGCAATTTAAAGGACGAGATTCAAGAAGAGGCTTACGAAGAAGGAAGGATTGGGGGAGATGAGAACCAGAACTAACAGAAGAGAAATGGGAACCCAATTCGGTCGCAACCTGCAACGGGTCCGCCACAAGAGCACTGTGGAGGTGAAGGACCGGTGAGACATCGGGAACGAACTTACCCGCAATCTTGCGGATACACTTCCAGACCAGTGGGAGAGGAGTTTCGGACGTAACGGTGGAGACATAAGACGCCCAGCAAGCACTTTAGCTGCACGGATGGTCCTACAGGCCACCGCACTCGCCTTCCGAAACAAAAGAAAAGACTCAACCGTCTGCCGGCGGCGATGTCTCTTCCAGGCTGCACGCTTACAGCGAACAGCACAGTCCATATTCCACCAGGGAACGCACTTCCGCGTTCCCCGAGAGGAAGAGCGAGGAATAGAGTGGAGGGCAGCGTCAAAGACAGTGTTATGAAAAAGAAGGAGGGCGCGAGGGAGAGGCAGATCGGAGAGGTCGGAAATAGTAGCACGGAGAGTAAAGAGGCGCCAGTCAGCCTCAGCAAACCGCTAACTAGGGAAGGAGAGAGGAGGGCGAAAAGAGAAAAAAGAAACTAGGATAGGAAAATGGTCACTGCCATGGAGGTCATCAAGGACCCGCCACCCGAAATCTAAGGAAAGGGATGACGAGCACAGAGAAAGATCGAGACAAGAAAGGGAGCGAGTCCGAGAGTCCAAATGAGTGGGCTCACCAGAATTAAGAAGGGACAGGGAAGAAGAGAGGATGAAAGGTTCAAGGAGGCAACCCCGGGTGTTCGTCAGCACATCACCCCAAAGGGCATGACGACAATTGAAATCACCCAGCAGGAGCACAGGCTCCGGCAAGGAGTCTAGGAGATGTTTAAGATCGGGAAGAGAAAGTGGGACAGTGGGGGGAGATAAATGGAACAAACCGTGTACCACCTATGCACAAAGACACGGGCGGCAAAACAGTGGAGAGGCGAGGAAAAAAGTAAGGGGACAAAGGGAACATCGGAACGAATCAAGAGAGCAGAAGAATTATGGACTCCAGCTGTCTCCTGGGGGGGGGGGGGAGAAAAGAATAGCCACTGAAGCGACCAGGACGAGCACCAAGCATCGGCTCCTGGAGAGAGACACAAAGGGGCGAAAACTGTAAAATGAGCAGTTGGAGGTCAAGGAAATTGGCGTAAAATCCACGGAGGTTCCATTGAAGAAAAGACATCAGCAAAGAGAGAGAGGAGAGTAACAGAGAGCGAAGAAGAAACAAAGGTGAGGAAGGAACACAGCACGCTAAAAAAGCACAGAGTCAGGAGCAGGGTCAGCGAGGTCAGGGTTAGGGGGCATGGGTAAACTGAGTAAAGAAGGAGGGAAAGAAACGGGAGGACAGACCAGAGGTGGACGAGCAGGGTCTAGAGGAGGAGGAAGGGGAGGACGAGGGGCAGAAAGAGGGGAGCGTACCTCAGCAAGGGCAGTAACCAAGACGGAACCAGGGGCTAAAGAAACCTCCACAGTAGGAACAGGGGGCTCCACCACCGAAGCGGGAGGGGAAGGAATGATAGAATCAGAGATAGTGGGTGAAGAAGAAAGCGAAGCTTTCTTACCGACAGGGAAGGAGGAAGGAGAGGAGCCAGGTTTCCACTTCTGACTCAAAGATACGGGCGTCCCAGCAGCAATGTACTGGGCAAGAGACTCCAGCGTCTCGATATGAGAAGAAGAGCGAGAGCGAACAACACAACCATCAGGAGAGCGATGGACGTCAGCCCGCACAGTCAGGCGGCGTGGAGAGCCAAGAGACGGAGGGGAACGACGGGAAGGAGGACTAGAAGGAAAGGAAAAAGAAGACACAGGAGACGTGACAGTCTGGGTAGAAAGAAGGGGAGCTCTAGACAGAGAACCAGGAGGGGGACCCTTCGGAACAGAACGGAGGGTAACAGGGGAGGTGGTGGTGGGTGTGTCCAGGTCTAAGGCTCGGAAACAGTTGTGAGACTGAGAAAGGTAGGAAGGACGAGGAGAGGAAGAGCGCACCACGCGAGAATAGGAGACACCAGCGATAAAGGGGAGACGATGAACTTGGCGCCGAGCCTCAGGAAAAGACAAACGGTCTCGGTGCTTCAAGTTGAGGACAGCCGCCTCAAGTTTGTAACGAATACACGCACGGGAGAAAGTAGGGTGGGCCTCACCGCAATTGAGGCAGCGGGCCTGGGAAGAAGTGCACTCTAACTTAGAGTGACCCTCGCTTCCACACAGGGGACAGAGAGAGACAGGACTAGAGCATTTGAGGGTACCATGCCCAAACCTCCAGCACTTACCGCAGAGCCTCGGAGAGGGAATACATTCCTGAACGGAGCATCTGACACCAGCAAGAATGACAGAGGGCGGAAGGGACCTACCATCAAAGGTAACCTTCACAACCCTAAAGGGCAGAAGGCGATGACCACGAGGGGGACGAGCAAATGTACCCACCTGGAGTACAGAATGACCCTGGGCCTCGAAGATATGCTTGATATCCTTGTGGCAGTCCTTGAGATCCCTAACAACGGTCGTAACATGGTGCGGGAGGAGAACAGTGCCAACACTGGCATTCAATCGGGCGTTCTTCGAGACCCGAACAGGGGTCTCGCCAAGGCAGGATAAGGCGGCCAAGCGGGTGGCCACATCCTGAGAAAGAGCAGCAATGACACGGGTACCAAGATGAGTGGGGTTGAAGGTGACAGAGGCATCCACGGAATCGACAAGATGCCTATGAAGGGAAAAATCATCACGAGGAGTTGAATCCAAAGGTAGGAGGTCAAAGTACTTAGTCCACGTATCAGGACCAAACAAAGCATGGAACGAAGTAGGATGGGAAGGGAGCATACGAGAGCGGCCATGGCGGGGACGGCGATGAGAACCCTTAGAGAGAGACGGGTCGAAAGGTGCAATAGTCACAAGAAGAGATGGAGCCGTGCAAGGGGACGAGACAGTCACCACAGCAGGCGTGGGGCTCGACCCAACCACAGAGGAGGGAGGGGAGCAAGGAGGAAGAGTCTGGTCTGGGCCTAAACCGGGTCCCGTAGCGGGGGCTACAGATCCCGGTCTTCCAGGACGGTCCGACTCAGAGGCCTGGTCGCCCACCCCATGAGCCTGGGTAATAGAAGGCAAGTCGTTATCCATACAGCAAACCAAACAAAAGAGATGGGACCTGGAACCAAGGGATACCACCTACCAGGGCAGCCAGGGAGGCAGAGCACAGGCCAGTGCAGGAAGGGTGTGTCGTCCCCAGCGGTGTTCCCCCTTTTCAACAGGGGAGTCCTACTACTTCGTTCATTCTCCCACACTGGTGCTAAGACGCCAGTCCCCCTATTTCCCCCACCCTGGACACCCAACCATCCACTCATGGCGGCCTCTCACAGGCGACCCCTCCAGCGGGCGGTCCGATGGCTCACAAGGCCCCTACATGGTACCCTTCAGCACGTACACCACCCAAAGAGGGGGCAGGAGTGGGGGCACAGGCAACCCACACCTGTCCCAGGGAGGTGAACGTGAGCCCCTCACCACGGCAAGGAGGCACCACGGAGGGGGACTGGTACTGGGTGGCCAAGGTCCTGGTTGACTGGCACTGGGTGGCCAAGGTCCTGGTTGACTGACACTGGGTGGCCAAGGTCCTGGTTGACTGACACTGGGTGACCAAGGTCCTGTTTGACTGACAATGAGTGGCCAAGGTCCTGGTTGACTGACACTGGGTGGCCAAGGTCCTGGTTGACTGACACTGGGTGGCCAAGCTCCTGGTTGACTGACACTGGGTGGCCAAGGTCCTGGTTGACTGACACTGGGTGGCCAAGGTCCTGGTTGACTGACACTGGGTAGCCAAGGTCCTGGTTGACTGACACTGGGTGGCCAAGGTCCTGGTTGACTGACGCTGGGTGGCCAAGGTCCTGGTTGACTGACACTGGGTGGCCAAGGTCCTGGTTGACTGACACTTAGTGGCCAAGGTCCTGGTTGACTGACACTGAGTGGTCAAGGTCCTGGTTGACTGGCACTGGGTGGCCAAGGTTCTGGTTGACTGACACTGGGTGGCCAAGGTCCTGGTTGACTGACACTGGGTGGCCAAGCTCTTGGTTGACTGACACTGGGTGGCCAAGGTACTGGTTGACTGACACTGGGTGGCCAAGCTCCTGGTTGACTGATACTGGGCGGCCAAGGTCCTGGTTGACTGACACTGGGTGGCCAAGGTACTGGTTGACCGGCACTCGGTGGCCAAGGTCCTGGTTGACTGACACTGGGTGGCCAAGGTCCTGGCTGACTGACACTGGGTGGCCAAGGTCCTGGTTGACTGGCACTGGGTGGCCAAGTTCCTGGTACTGGGTGGCCAAGGTACTGACGCTGGGTGGCCAAGGTACTGGCACTGGGTGGTCAAGGTACTGGTACTGGGTGGCCAAGGTACTGACACTGGGTGGCCAAGGTACTGGCACTGGGTGGCCAAGGTACTGGTACTGGGTGGCCAAGGTACTGGCACTGGGTGACCAAGGTCCTGGCTGACTGACACTGGGTGGCCAAGGTCCTGGTTGACTGGCACTGGGTGGCCAAGGTACTGGTACTGGGTGGCCAAGGTACTGGCACTGGGTGGCCAAGGTCCTGGCTGACTGACACTGGGTGGCCAAGGTCCTGGTTGACTGGCACTGGGTGGCCAAGGTACTGGTACTGGGTGGCCAAGGTACTGGCACTGGGTGGCCAAGGTACTGGTACTGGGTGGCCAAGGTACTGGTACTGGGTGGCCAAGGTACTGGCACTGGGTGGCCTAGGTACTGGTACTGGGTGGCCAAGGTACTGGTACTGGGTGGCCAAGGTACTGGCACTGGGTGGCCTAGGTACTGGTACTGGGTGGCCAAGGTACTGGCACTGGGTGGTCAAGGTACTGGTACTGGGTGGCCAAGGTACTGGTACTGGGTGGCCAAGGCACTGGCACTGGGTGGCCAAGGTACTGGTACTGGGTGGCCAATGTACTGGCACTGGGTGGTCAAGGTACTGGTACTGGGTGGCCAAGGTACTGGTACTGGGTGGCCAAGGTACTGGCACTGGGTGGCCTAGGTACTGGTACTGGGTGGCCAAGGTACTGGTACTGGGTGGCCAAGGTACTGGTACTGGGTGGCAAAGGTACTGGTACTGGATGGCCAAGGTACTGGCACTGGGTGGCCAAGGTACTGGCACTGGGTGGTCAAGGTATTGGTACTGGGTGGCCAAGGTACTGGTACTGGGTGGCCAAGGTACTGGTACTGGGTGGCCAAGGTACTGGTACTGGGTGGCCAAGGTACTGGTACTGGGTGGCCAAGGTACTGGCTCTGGGTGGTCAAGGTACTGGTACTGGGTGGCTAAGGTACTGGTACTGGGTGGTCAAGGTACTGGTACTGGGTGGCCAAGGTACTGGTACTGGGTACTACATATAAATACTACAACGGTGAACAGGTGCAGCCGTCTACGGTGAAGTACTTACCCACGACTACTGTGAGAAGGCTGGTATAGTGCTGCGTTCAAGGCCTATCATCGAGGGAGGCCTATTTCCGACCAGCCAGCAAGCACACTATAGTTCTGACCCCATGTTCAGGACTAAAGTACTATTCTCAGTGTATATTATCAGAGCCAGAAACATAAACATTATTCCTTACACATTATACAAGTTGTTACACAGAAAAGGTGTAGGTGTTCCTTAGTGAGTTAGTGCAGTGATCCCTGAGGTGAGCAGCAGGTCCAGAGGTGTTGGTGTTCCTTAGTGAGTTAGTGCAGTGATCCCTGAGGTGAGCAGCAGGTCCAGAGGTGTTGGTGTTCCTTAGTGAGTTAGTGCAGTGATCTCTGAGGTGAGCAGCAGGTCCAGAGGTGTAGGTGTCCCTTAGTGAGTTAGTGCAGTGATCCCTGAGGTGAGCAGCAGGTCCAGAGGTGTAGGTGTCCCTTAGTGAGTTAGTGCAGTGATCCCTGAGGTGAGCAGCAGGTCCAGAGGTGTAGGTGTTCCTTAGTGAGTTAGTGCAGTGGTCCCTGAGGTGAGCAGCAGGTCCAGAGGTGTAGGTGTTCCTTAGTGAGTTAGAGCAGTGATCTCTGAGGTGAGCAGCAGGTCCAGAGGTGTAGGTGTTCCTTAGTGAGTTAGTGCAGTGATCTCTGAGGTGAGCAGCAGGTCCCAGGACTAACAAACATGATCCTGGCATAGAAAATATTAAAAAAATACGTACTATTTGTATTTGTTTCTTGGACGAAAACCAACGACAATTTCAAGTGATGGGCGCAAGGGAACTCTCAGGTCTGTTGAATATGTGGCAATTACAGCACTACAATACAGCTGGAGCAGTACTGTCGGCTACAGGTTCAGCAATACAGTCAACTACTAACTTCAAGCAGAAGTTACAAGGCAGTTTCTCTCTGAGGACAAGCTCTCACCAGCCAAGGTAATTGGCCGGAGATAAATATTAATGGAAAATTATGTTTGGATACAGAGAATTGCTCCAGGGATTTACATACGCTGGCAGACCATCACGGTTCATGTCTGCAACATCAATGCACCGACCCAACCTCAACAGCCTCGTTGTCCTACCTTCGCATCAACGCAGAACAAGTGTCCAAATTTTTGTTTAGACGATCTTTCCTACCTGTGAGTTTATAACCATCCAACCATCCGGGTATTGCTACGGTGCATGTATCCAGGATACATCTAGGATACCTCCTCCCTGTGTTGTGATACAGCCATCATGTATTGTGCTACAATACTGCCCTTCATGTATTGTGCTACAATAGTGCCCTTCATGTATTGTGCTACAATAGTGCCCTTCATGTATTGTGCTACAATAGTGGCCTTCATGTATTGTGCTACAATAGTGGCCATCATGTATTGTGCTACAATAGTGCCCTTCATGTATTGTACTACAATAGTGGCCTTCATGTATTGTGCTACAATAGTGGCCTTCATGTATTGTGCTACAATAGTGCCCTTCATGTATTGTACTACAATAGTGGCCTTCATGTATTGTGCTACAATAGTGCCCTTCATGTATTGTGCTACAATAGTGCCCTTCATGTATTGTGCTACAATAGTGCCCTTCATGTATTGTACTACAATAGTGGCCTTCATGTATTGTGCTACAATAGTGCCCTTCATGTATTGTACTACAATAGTGGCCTTCATGTATTGTACTACAATAGTGGCCATCATGTATTGTGCTACAATAGTGCCCTTCATGTATTGTACTACAATAGTGGCCATCATGTATTGTACTACAATAGTGGCCATCATGTATTGTGCTACAATAGTGCCCTTCATGTATTGTGCTACAATAGTGGCCTTCATGTATTGTACTACAATAGTGGCCTTCATGTATTGTGCTACAATAGTGGCCTTCATGTATTGTGCTACAATAGTGCCCTTCATGTATTGTGCTACAATAGTGGCCTTCATGTATTGTGCTACAATACTGCCCTTCATGTATTGTGCTACAATTGTGGCCTTCATGTATTGTGCTACAATAGTGGCCATCATGTATTGTGCTACAATAGTGCCCTTCATGTATTGTGCTACAATACTGCCCTTCATGTATTGTGCTACAATAGTGGCCTTCATGTATTGTGCTACAATAGTGGCCTTCATGTATTGTGCTACAATAGTGGCCTTCATGTATTGTGCTACAATAGTGCCCTTCATGTATTGTGCTACAATAGTGGCCTTCATGTATTGTGGCAGAGTTGTTAAGCGGGAGCCACAACCCCGGGAGACACGCTCCCACAACTCACATGACAGGACATCTGAGGTACAGTTATCTGTGACAGGCGGCCTCAAGTTGGGTCCTCAAGTTGAAGACAGGTTTTGTCGGAATTATTGTGATGTCTGAACCGTTAATATGAGTATTGTTGGTGCGCTGGCCACCCTCCCCTCGTCCACCCTCCCCTCGTCCACCCTCCCCCTCGTCCACCCTCCCCCTTGTCCACCCTCCCCTCGTCCACCCTCCCCTCGTCCACCCTCCCCCTCGTCCCCCCTCCCCCTCGTTCACCCTCCCCCCTCGTGCACCCTCCCCCCTTGTGCACCCTCCCAAGGCACTCGCCCCTGGTGGCCACAGCCTTGGTTTACTGGTACTGGGTGGCCAAGGTCCTTGTTTACTGGCACTGGGTGGCCAAGGTCCTTGTTTACTGGTACTGGGTGGCCAAGGTCCTTGTTTACTGGTACTGGGTGGCCAAGGTCCTTGTTTACTGGCACTGGGTGGCCAAGGTCCTTGTTTACTGGTACTGGGTGGCCAAGGTCCTTGTTTACTGGTACTGGGTGGCCAAGGTCCTTGTTCACTGGCACTGGGTGGCCAAGGTCCTTGTTTACTGGCACTGGGTGGCCAAGGTCCTTGTTTACTGGCACTGGGTAGCCAAGGTCCTTGTTCACTGGCACTGGGTGGCCAAGGTCCTTGTTTACAGGAATAAAGGTGTTGAGTGGAACATATGGATACACTTTGAGGAGTTCAGTGTTCTTCTCCTGAAAGACTGAAATTTCAGTATATGTATTTGAATTTGTTGTGTTTCATATGCCAGAGGGCAACACGTGGTTGGTTGAAGGAGAGCCAATGATTTTTGGTAGTTAGATTTTGCTGAGAGATTATGGGTATTGCATTTAGTTACACCAAGTCAGGGCATAGGTTGTTTTGTTTTAGATGTATTGGGTAATTGCTGGACTGTCAGCCTGACAGTCAAGATTCAAATGCTGGGACCTGTATTTTTAAAATGTTTGTTGTAATGCAATCTACTGATTGTAGTGATTTTTAGGTAAGGTATAACCTAATAGAATAGTTAACAAGAGACGAATAACGTCTCTTGTTAACTTTGTTAATTTAACGACAATTCAAAGTAAAGAATCCACTTGTCGTCAAGTACAGACGAATCTTAGGATGAGAACATCTACGAGGTGGAAAATATGTACTGATCATCTTGTCTGTTACTTCATGGAAATTATAAGTTTAGAGTATCATTCAATATTATAACTAATAATCAACCTGACTCAAGTACCAATGTAGTTTGTCATCAGTTTTGAAATAGGAATCTTATTATCATAAGTGACTAGTACAATGAGTTACCCTTGATAACTAGGCTTGTTAATGAGGTTTGTCAACTAGCCCAGGTCAGCTTCACAGAGGTCAGAGTGTTAGATCAGTGTGAGGAGCGGCCGTCTGAGGTCAGCATCTACCCTCCAGAGGGCCTGGCTGAACATCTGGCATGGCATAAAGTGATTACGAGTGGGTTCAGTTCCTTTTAAATTCATTAATCAGTGCCTTAACTTTAGGAAGAATTTCATTACGAATAAATTCAGTTGGGAGTGTTCATTTGTTCCATGATAATAATTTATGTTGTAATAAATCTTGTTAAGAATTTATGGTGTTTACTGGAATGTTCCCAGTGTACATGTTATATTCGTTTATTTCGGTAAGGTTTATTCCCGCCCCCTGATTATCGAATAGACTCCTGTGAACTGTATAAGCATCCCTATTCTATTCACTATAAGCCCTTTTGTCGAGTTAATCCACACATTTAATGTAAATCTCATCTCTCCTTTCGGATAATTGGTGATCCACATTTAGGAATCTAGGACTAATTGACAGTTTCCTGCTTCACCGTCAGTTAGGGGAATTTATCAGTAAAGGATTTAAGTCAGGTGGTGGCGGCGTTCTTTTTTAAAGTCTCTAGTGAATTGGCAGGTATTGAGGTACAAGGTTCTCGTGTCGTGACAGGTAGGAGATCAAACGCTTCAGGTCCGAGGAGTTGGACTGAAGGTTACAGCAAGCCGGAACTCTGGTGATCATCATACATCAGAGTACATAACGACCTGTTTTAGCTAAACAAGAGAAGAGAAGAGAAGTTAATTCAGATCTGACCCGGTTACTGGGTGTCCAAGGTCCCGGTTGACTGGTACTGGCACTGGGTGGCCAAGGTCTTGGTTGACTGGTACTGGTAAGGTAAGGTAATTATCAAAAGAAGGCACCAAACCGGGAAGGCTATGTAGCACCATCAGAGTGCAAAATAATCAGAGGGCGCTAAATAACACCAAGAAAGCCAATACGAGAACAAAAACGCATAAGGCGAACGATATCAAAAGTATCCGATTCACCTAGAATTCTATCGAGGGACAAGTGACCGCGAGGGACGGTTGGAAAGCAAGACACACGCTCGTCCAGGAAGTCAGGACATTAAACAAGGATATGCACAACTGTAAGAGAGACAACGCAATTCGGACACTAAGGAGCAGGGCGGCGCTCCATTAAGTGACCATGGGTTAAGCGAGTATGGCCAACCCGCAGCCGTGCCAAAGCAGTTTCCCACCGCCGGTTACGGTGGTAGGAGGAAGGCCACGGGGACACACTACGTTTGAGAGTACGCAGCTTGTTACTAACCACAGAGGACCAACAACCCTGCCAACGGGCAAGGATGGAGGAATGAATAACAGGATAAAAGTCGGAATAAGGAAGACCTTTACGGGAGACAGGACAAGTACGGATAGCGTCCTTAGCGGCAGCATCCGCATGCTCATTGAAAGAAACACCAATATGGCTGGGAACCCAGCAAAACTCTACCAATTTAAATTTACTAGAAATAAGAAACAGCCATTGCTGAATCTCGATGACCACTGGGTGGACAGGATTAAAGGACCCAAGAGCCATGAGGGCACTACGAGAGTCAACTACAACCACAAAGAAGGAATGAGAGTGAGAAAGCAAGAGACGGAGAGCATAAAGAATAGCATAAAGTTCCGCCGTAAAAACACTAGCCTCCGAAGGGAGGCGACACATATAAGTATGGTCAGGAAAAACAACAGAGTAGCCCACACTGTCCGCAGACTTAGACCCATCGGTAAAGATGGAAATAGAGTGGGAGTGCGAAGAAAAGTGCTCAAGGAAGAGGCTTTTCAGAATTGTAGGAGGGGTACAGGCTTTAGTAATACAAGTCAAGGACGTACAAAACTTGGGAAGGGGGACTCTCCACGGAGGCAAGGAAGGAACAATATGAGGAGAAACATTAGAAATATGAACAGAAAGAGAATCCTGCAAGCGAGATAACCGGACAGAAAGTGGGAGACGATGAAGAGGAACAGGCGCTACAGGAGGAGGAAAAGTCAAAGCACGACAGAGGCGAGAGGAAGGATGCTGTAAGGACCGCGCAAGATAGCGAAGACAGTAGCGATCACGGCGGTCCTGAAGAGAGAGAAAGCCAGTGTCAACATACAAACTGAGGGCGGGAGTCGAACGAAAGGCACCAGAGCTGAGACGCAACCCAGTATGGTGCAAAGCATCAAGACGGCGAAGAGTAGAAGGAGAAGCAGAAAAATAAGCAGGGCAACCATAATCGAGTTTAGACAGGACGAGAGAGGAGTGCAAATATAGGAGCGTGCGTCTATCCGCTCCCCAAGAAGTATGGGACAAAACCTTAAGAAGGTTAAGGGCCTTAGAGCACTCAACTCGGAGGTAAGAGATATGGGCTGACCAAGACAAACGATTGTCAAAGACTAAGCCCAAGAGCTTTGCGGAATCCCTGTACACAATGGGATGACCATAAAGCGACAAACAGGGACGAAGAACGACATGCTTCCGAGTAAAAGTCATAGCACAAGTCTTAGACGCAGAGAACTTGAAGCCATGATCGGTGGCCGAAGACGACACGGCATCAATCGCAAGTTGAAGCCGCCGTTGAAGGAGAGGTAAATCATCACCCCGACAGCAAAGGGTAAGATCATCAACATAGAGAGCAGAGAAGACGCCAGAAGGAAGAGAAGAAAGAAGACCGTTGAGGGCAACTAGAAAAAGAGTAGTGCCCAGAACACTACCCTGGGGTACACCCTCATACTGCCGAAACGGGGCAGAGAGAGCAGTACCAAGCCGCACACGAAAGGAACAACAAGAGAGGAAGCTCTGGAGGAAGAGAGGGAGGTTTCCACGAAGGCCAAAAGAATGAAGTTGAGACAGAATACGATACCGCCAGGCAGTGTCGTAAGCCTTTTCCAGGTCAAAAAGGACGGCAACAACGGAGGTCTTCGCAGCAAAAGCAGTACGAATATAGACCTCCAAGTTCACCAGGACATCCGTTGTGCTGCGGCACTTGCGAAAACCAAATTGAGAAGGAGAGAGGTGGTTATAGTGTTCTAAGAACCACATCAAACGAACGTTAACCATACGTTCAAAAAGCTTGCAGACACAACTCGTGAGGGCAATAGGGCAGAAGTCCTTGGGGGATGACCCGAGAGATCCCGGTTTCCGAACAGGGAGGACAACAGCATCGAGCCAGTCTTCAGGGACCGATGACGACTCCCAGACCCGATTGTACAGACTCAGTAAAAACTGAGACGTACACGGAGGGAGATGGCAAAGCATTTCATAATGAACGCCATCGGAGCCCGCTGCCGTAGAACCGCAAAGGGCTAGGGCAGACTGAAGCTCAGAGAGAGAGAGAAGGGATCATTATAGGGAAGGTGAAGATAAGTACAGCAATTTAAAGGACGAGATTCAAGAAGAGGCTTACGAAGAAGGAAGGATTGGGGGAGATGAGAACCAGAACTAACAGAAGAGAAATGGGAACCCAATTCGGTCGCAACCTGCAACGGGTCCGCCACAAGAGCACTGTGGAGGTGAAGGACCGGTGAGACATCGGGAACGAACTTACCCGCAATCTTGCGGATACACTTCCAGACCAGTGGGAGAGGAGTTTCGGACGTAACGGTGGAGACATAAGACGCCCAGCAAGCACTTTAGCTGCACGGATGGTCCTACAGGCCACCGCACTCGCCTTCCGAAACAAAAGAAAAGACTCAACCGTCTGCCGGCGGCGATGTCTCTTCCAGGCTGCACGCTTACAGCGAACAGCACAGTCCATATTCCACCAGGGAACGCACTTCCGCGTTCCCCGAGAGGAAGAGCGAGGAATAGAGTGGAGGGCAGCGTCAAAGACAGTGTTATGAAAAAGAAGGAGGGCGCGAGGGAGAGGCAGATCGGAGAGGTCGGAAATAGTAGCACGGAGAGTAAAGAGGCGCCAGTCAGCCTCAGCAAACCGCTAACTAGGGAAGGAGAGAGGAGGGCGAAAAGAGAAAAAAGAAACTAGGATAGGAAAATGGTCACTGCCATGGAGGTCATCAAGGACCCGCCACCCGAAATCTAAGGAAAGGGATGACGAGCACAGAGAAAGATCGAGACAAGAAAGGGAGCGAGTCCGAGAGTCCAAATGAGTGGGCTCACCAGAATTAAGAGGGGACAGGGAAGAAGAGAGGATGAAAGGTTCAAGGAGGCAACCCCGGGTGTTCGTCAGCACATCACCCCAAAGGGCATGACGACAATTGAAATCACCCAGCAGGAGCACAGGCTCCGGCAAGGAGTCTAGGAGATGTTTAAGATCGGGAAGAGAAAGTGGGACAGTGGGGGGAGATAAATGGAACAAACCGTGTACCACCTATGCACAAAGACACGGGCGGCAAAACAGTGGAGAGGCGAGGAAAAAAGTAAGGGGACAAAGGGAACATCGGAACGAATCAAGAGAGCAGAAGAATTATGGACTCCAGCTGTCTCCTGGGGGGGGGGGGGAGAAAAGAATAGCCACTGAAGCGACCAGGACGAGCACCAAGCATCGGCTCCTGGAGAGAGACACAAAGGGGCGAAAACTGTAAAATGAGCAGTTGGAGGTCAAGGAAATTGGCGTAAAATCCACGGAGGTTCCATTGAAGAAAAGACATCAGCAAAGAGAGAGAGGAGAGTAACAGAGAGCGAAGAAGAAACAAAGGTGAGGAAGGAACACAGCACGCTAGAAAAGCACAGAGTCAGGAGCAGGGTCAGCGAGGTCAGGGTTAGGGGGCATGGGTAAACTGATTAAAGAAGGAGGGAAAGAAACGGGAGGACAGACCAGAGGTGGACGAGCAGGGTCTAGAGGAGGAGGAAGGGGAGGACGAGGGGCAGAAAGAGGGGAGCGTACCTCAGCAAGGGCAGTAACCAAGACGGAACCAGGGGCTAAAGAAACCTCCACAGTAGGAACAGGGGGCTCCACCACCGAAGCGGGAGGGGAAGGAATGATAGAATCAGAGATAGTGGGTGAAGAAGAAAGCGAAGCTTTCTTACCGACAGGGAAGGAGGAAGGAGAGGAGCCAGGTTTCCACTTCTGACTCAAAGATACGGGCGTCCCAGCAGCAATGTACTGGGCAACAGACTCCAGCGTCTCGATATGAGAAGAAGACCGAGAGCGAACAACACAACCATCAGGAGAGCGATGGACGTCGGCCCGCACAGTCAGGCGGCGTGGAGAGCCAAGAGACGGAGGGGAACGACGGGAAGGAGGACTAGAAGGAAAGGAAAAAGAAGACACAGGAGACGTGACAGTCTGGGTAGAAAGAAGGGGAGCTCTAGACAGAGAACCAGGAGGGGGACCCTTCGGAACAGAACGGAGGGTAACAGGGGAGGTGGTGGTGGGTGTGTCCAGGTCTAAGGCTCGGAAACGGTTGTGAGACTGAGAAAGGTAGGAAGGACGAGGAGAGGAAGAGCGCACCACGCGAGAATAGGAGACACCAGCGATAAAGGGGAGACGATGAACTTGGCGCCGAGCCTCAGGAAAAGACAAACGGTCTCGGTGCTTCAAGTTGAGGACAGCCGCCTCAAGTTTGTAACGAATACACGCACGGGAGAAAGTAGGGTGGGCCTCACCGCAATTGAGGCAGCGGGCCTGGGAAGAAGTGCACTCTAACTTAGAGTGACCCTCGCTTCCACACAGGGGACAGAGAGAGACAGGACTAGAGCATTTGAGGGTACCATGCCCAAACCTCCAGCACTTACCGCAGAGCCTCGGAGAGGGAATACATTCCTGAACGGAGCATCTGACACCAGCAAGAATGACAGAGGGCGGAAGGGACCTACCATCAAAGGTAACCTTCACAACCCTAAAGGGCAGAAGGCGATGACCACGAAGGGGACGAGCAAATGTACCCACCTGGAGTACAGAATGACCCTGGGCCTCGAAGATATGCTTGATATCCTCGTGGCAGTCCTTGAGATCCCTAACAACGGTCGTAACATGGTGCGGGAGGAGAACAGTGCCAACACTGGCATTCAATCGGGCGTTCTTCGAGACCCGAACAGGGGTCTCGCCAAGGCAGGATAAGGCGGCCAAGCGGGTGGCCACATCCTGAGAAAGAGCAGCAATGACACGGGTACCAAGATGAGTGGGGTTGAAGGTGACAGAGGCATCCACGGAATCGACAAGATGCCTATGAAGGGAAAAATCATCACGAGGAGTTGAATCCAAAGGTAGGAGGTCAAAGTACTTAGTCCAGGTATCAGGACCAAACAAAGCATGGAACGAAGTAGGATGGGAAGGGAGCATACGAGAGCGGCCATGGCGGGGACGGCGATGAGAACCCTTAGAGAGAGACGGGTCGAAAGGTGCAATAGTCACAAGAAGAGATGGAGCCGTGCAAGGGGACGAGACAGTCACCACAGCAGGCGTGGGGCTCGACCCAACCACAGAGGAGGGAGGGGAGCAAGGAGGAAGAGTCTGGTCTGGGCCTAAACCGGGTCCCGTAGCGGGGGCTACAGATCCCGGTCTTCCAGGACGGTCCGACTCAGAGGCCTGGTCGCCCACCCCATGAGCCTGGGTAATAGAAGGCAAGTCGTTATCCATACAGCAAACCAAACAAAAGAGATGGGACCTGGAACCAAGGGATACCACCTACCAGGGCAGCCAGGGAGGCAGAGCACAGGCCAGTGCAGGAAGGGTGTGACGTCCCCAGCGGTGTTCCCCCTTTTCAACAGGGGAGTCCTACTACTTCGTTCATTCTCCCACACTGGTGCTAAGACGCCAGTCCCCCTATTTCCCCCACCCTGGACACCCAACCATCCACTCATGGCGGCCTCTCACAGGCGACCCCTCCAGCGGGCGGTCCGATGGCTCACAAGGCCCCTACATGGTACCCTTCAGCACGTACACCACCCAAAGAGGGGGCAGGAGTGGGGGCACAGGCAACCCACACCTGTCCCAGGGAGGTGAACGTGAGCCCCTCACCACGGCAAGGAGGCACCACGGAGGGGGACTGGTACTGGGTGGCCAAGGTCCTGGTTGACTGGCACTGGGTGGCCAAGGTCCTGGTTGACTGACACTGGGTGGCCAAGGTCCTGGTTGACTGACACTGGGTGACCAAGGTCCTGTTTGAGTGACAATGGGTGGCCAAGGTCCTGGTTGACTGACACTGGTAGGCCAAGGTCCTGGTTGACTGACACTGGGTGGCCAAGCTCCTGGTTGACTGACACTGGGTGGCCAAGGTCCTGGTTGACTGACACTGGGTGGCCAAGGTCCTGGTTGACTGACACTGGGTAGCCAAGGTCCTGGTTGACTGACACTGGGTGGCCAAGGTCCTGGTTGACTGACGCTGGGTGGCCAAGGTCCTGGTTGACTGACACTGGGTGGCCAAGGTCCTGGTTGACTGACACTTAGTGGCCAAGGTCCTGGTTGACTGACACTGAGTGGTCAAGGTCCTGGTTGACTGGCACTGGGTGGCCAAGGTTCTGGTTGACTGACACTGGGTGGCCAAGGTCCTGGTTGACTGACACTGGGTGGCCAAGCTCTTGGTTGACTGACACTGGGTGGCCAAGGTACTGGTTGACTGACACTGGGTGGCCAAGCTCCTGGTTGACTGACACGGGGCGGCCAAGGTCCTGGTTGACTGACACTGGGTGGCCAAGGTACTGGTTGACCGGCACTCGGTGGCCAAGGTCCTGGTTGACTGACACTGGGTGGCCAAGGTCCTGGCTGACTGACACTGGGTGGCCAAGGTCCTGGTTGACTGGCACTGGGTGGCCAAGTTCCTGGAACTGGGTGGCCAAGGTACTGACACTGGGTGGCCAAGGTACTGGCACTGGGTGGTCAAGGTACTGGTACTGGGTGGCCAAGGTACTGACACTGGGTGGCCAAGGTACTGGCACTGGGTGGCCAAGGTACTGGTACTGGGTGGCCAAGGTACTGGCACTGGGTGGCCAAGGTCCTGGCTGACTGACACTGGGTGGCCAAGGTCCTGGTTGACTGGCACTGGGTGGCCAAGGTACTGGCACTGGGTGGCCAAGGTCCTGGCTGACTGACACTGGGTGGCCAAGGTCCTGGTTGACTGGCACTGGGTGGCCAAGGTACTGGTACTGGGTGGCCAAGGTACTGGCACTGGGTGGCCAAGGTACTGGTACTGGGTGGCCAAGGTACTGGTACTGGGTGGCCAAGGTACTGGCACTGGGTGGCCTAGGTACTGGTACTGGGTGGCCAAGGTACTGGTACTGGGTGGCCAAGGTACTGGCACTGGGTGGCCTAGGTACTGGTACTGGGTGGCCAAGGTACTGGCACTGGGTGGTCAAGGTACTGGTACTGGGTGGCCAAGGTACTGGTACTGGGTGGCCAAGGCACTGGCACTGGGTGGCCAAGGTACTGGTACTGGGTGGCCAAGGTACTGGTACTGGGTGGCCAAGGTACTGGTACTGGGTGGCCAAGGTACTGGCACTGGGTGGCCTAGGTACTGGTACTGGGTGGCCAAGGTACTGGTACTGGGTGGTCAAGGTACTGGTACTGGGTGGCCAAGGTACTGACACTGGGTGGCCAAGGTACTGGCACTGGGTGGCCAAGGTACTGGTACTGGGTGGCCAAGGTACTGGCACTGGGTGGCCAAGGTCCTGGCTGACTGACACTGGGTGGCCAAGGTCCTGGTTGACTGGCACTGGGTGGCCAAGGTACTGGCACTGGGTGGCCAAGGTCCTGGCTGACTGACACTGGGTGGCCAAGGTCCTGGTTGACTGGCACTGGGTGGCCAAGGTACTGGTACTGGGTGGCCAAGGTACTGGCACTGGGTGGCCAAGGTACTGGTACTGGGTGGCCAAGGTACTGGTACTGGGTGGCCAAGGTACTGGCACTGGGTGGCCTAGGTACTGGTACTGGGTGGCCAAGGTACTGGTACTGGGTGGCCAAGGTACTGGCACTGGGTGGCCTAGGTACTGGTACTGGGTGGCCAAGGTACTGGCACTGGGTGGTCAAGGTACTGGTACTGGGTGGCCAAGGTACTGGTACTGGGTGGCCAAGGCACTGGCACTGGGTGGCCAAGGTACTGGTACTGGGTGGCCAATGTACTGGCACTGGGTGGTCAAGGTACTGGTACTGGGTGGCCAAGGTACTGGTACTGGGTGGCCAAGGTACTGGCACTGGGTGGCCTAGGTACTGGTACTGGGTGGCCAAGGTACTGGCACTGGGTGGTCAAGGTACTGGTACTGGGTGGCCAAGGTACTGGTACTGGGTGGCAAAGGTACTGGTACTGGATGGCCAAGGTACTGGCACTGGGTGGCCAAGGTACTGGCACTGGGTGGTCAAGGTATTGGTACTGGGTGGCCATGGTACTGGTACTGGGTGGCCAAGGTACTGGTACTGGGTGGCCAAGGTACTGGTACTGGGTGGCCAAGGTACTGGTACTGGGTGGCCAAGGTACTGGCACTGGGTGGTCAAGGTACTGGTACTGGGTGGCTAAGGTACTGGTACTGGGTGGTCAAGGTACTGGTACTGGGTGGCCAAGGTACTGGTACTGGGTGGCCAAGGTACTGGTACTGGGTGGCCAAGGTACTGGCACTGGGTTTTCAAGGTACTGGTACTGGGTGGCTAAGGTACTGGTACTGGGTGGTCAAGGTACTGGTACTGGGTGGTCAAGGTACTGGTACTGGGTGGCCAAGGTACTGGTACTGGGTGGCCAAGGTACTGGTACTGGGTGGCCAAGGTACTGGCACTGGGTGGTCAAGGTACTGGCACTGGGTGGTCAAGGTACTGGTACTGGGTGGCCAAGGTACTGGCACTGGGTGGGCCTGGGACTGGTTGTTATGCCAATAAAGACATTCAACATTAACGTCAGTCGTCCTGTTCATTGTAATAAGTAAGATGAAGAGGTTCATGATCCTGGGGTCAGTTGCTCAAGACAGTCTACCAGCCTGAGAAAGCTTAGTGGCTGGCGTGACCAGACTCTCTCCCAGCTCTTTGTGAGCCTCAAGTTGTGGTGGACACTGGCCTATAGTTCAGTGCCTCTTACCTGTCAACGGTTGTGTATAATGGGACTACATTAGCCGTCGTCCATATTTCTGGCAAGTCTCCTGTTTCCAGTGACTTATCGCATACCAAGGAGAGTGGCAAGCAAACTGCCAGTGAACGCTTGTCGTTGTTGCACTGCAGACAAAAGCTGTGTTCTTGTGAATGCTTGTCATTGTTGCAGTGGGGCTTGTGTTCACATCCCCTTGTGTGGCGATGAGGGCTCAAGCCTTAAATTGGGGCGGACCTGCATATTGAACTCACACACTAACCAAAATTGTCTCACCGGCCGAAAAATGTAACAATGGAGGAGGAGGGCGCCTGGAGGAGGTCCTTGAGGAGGGCTGCCAAGACGCAGGGGCATGAAGCAGATTACTGGGGGAAGGTTAGGTTAAAATATTAAAACGACAATGTTTGACTAGTAAGGGCGGTCTATTGTACTTTATGCTGGTGCGTTGGCGTATATGTTGTCTTCAACAACACCAAAGTTATCTTTACGTGTTCTGCAGCACTAAAGTTATCTTGACATGAACAGCAATATGTAAGTTATCAAGACTTCTTGAGCAGCACCACAGTTATCAAGACTTCTTGAGCAGCTCCACAGTTATCAAGACTTTTTGAGCAGCTCCACAGTTATCTAGATGTCCTGAACAACAGCAGAGTTATTTTGACATCAGCAAAATCACCAAAGGTGTCTAGACATCAGCAGCATCACCAAAGGTGTCAAGACATAAGCAGCATCACCAAAGGTATCTAGACATCAGCAGCATCACCAAAGGTATCCGGACATCAGCAGCATCACCAAAGGTGTCTAGACATCAGCAACATCACCAAAGGTATCTAGACATCAGCAGCATCACCAAAGGTATCCGGACATCAGCAGCATCACCAAAGGTTTCTAGACATCAGCAACATCACCAAAGGTATCTTGACAGCAGCATCACCAAAGATGTTCTGTGCGTGTGAGTGCGTGTGTGCGTGAGCGTGCAAAACACCATCCTACACAAACCTACAACTGGCTAAAGGTGTCCCTCATATTACCTGTAAATGCTCAGTCTTGAGCCTTCTACACCACTGGAGTAGTGGCCACGGTACTCTGCTCTACACCACTGGAGTAGTGGCCACGGTACTCTGCTCTACACCACTGGAGTAGTGGCCACGGTACTCTGCTCTACACCACTGGAGTAGTGGCCACGGTACTCTGCTCTACACCACTGGAGTAGTGGCCACGGTACTCTGCTCTACACCACTGGAGTAGTGGCCACGGTACTCTGTTCTACACCACTGGAGTAGTGGCCACGGTACTCTGCTCTACACCACTGGAGTAGTGGCCACGGTACTCTGCTCGACACCACTGGAGTAGTGGCCACGGTACTCTGCTCTACACCACTGGAGTAGTGGCCACGGTACTCTGTTCTACACCACTGGAGTAGTGGCCACAGTACTCTGCTCTACACCACTGGAGTAGTGGCCACGGTACTCTGTTCTACACCACTGGAGTAGTGGCCACGGTACTCTGCTCTACACCACTGGAGTAGTGGCCACGGTACTCTGCTCTACACCACTGGATTAGTGGCCACGGTACTCTGCTCTACACCACTGGAGTAGTGGCCACGGTACTCTGTTCTACACCACTGGAGTAGTGGCCACGGTACTCTGCTCTGCACCACTGGAGTAGTGGCCACGGTACTCTGCTCTACACCACTGGAGTAGTGGCCACGGTACTCTGCTCTGCACCACTGGAGTAGTGGCCACGGTACTCTGCTCTACACCACTGGAGTAGTGGCCACGGTACTCTGCTCTACACCACTGGAGTAGTGGCCACGGTACTCTGCTCTACACCACTGGAGTAGTGGCCACGGTACTCTGCTCTACACCACTGGAGTAGTGGCCACGGTACTCTGCTCTGCACCACTGGAGTAGTGGCCACGGTACTCTGCTCGACACCACTGGAGTAGTGGCCACGGTACTCTGCTCTACACCACTGGAGTAGTGGCCACGGTACTCTGCTCTACACCACTGGAGTAGTGGCCACGGTACTCTGCTCTTCCTCACTACCCGCAACACAATCATCTTTCGAGACTTTTGGCCGCGAGGAACACCGTCGTACCTTTCTTTGATCAAGGGTTAATGTGTTCCTAATGTCATACCACCTTCTTCCTGCCGCTACCACCACTTTCGCCTTGAGAGATGGCCTCATTCCCTCTTCAAATATTATTTATATCACAGTGGGTAAGCTTTCTCTTATCGAGAATGTAATATATATATATATATATATATATATATATATATATATATATATATATATATATATATATATATATATATATATATATATATATATATATATATGTATATATATATATATATATATATATATATATATATATATATATATATATATATATATATATATATCCGTTATTACCACTTTTAATATTCAACAAGTAATAAGGAATTATCTTATAATTGATTTTAATATTAAAATTGAACTTAATGTCTTATATCTTAAAACTTCTGTTTAAGATGTATGTTACGGCCCTCTCGGGACGCAACCGGGTTCTTACTCTGATGTTGTTAGAGGAAGGGTATCCGGCCCCAAGCCAGTAGTGGCTTTCAAGGGGTGTGATCCGTAACGCAAGTAAATTAAAGGGGAAGGGAAATAAAGTCAAAACTTAATATAATATAATTACCGTCACCTATAATTAAGACATAAACGATTACACGGGGGGGGGGGGGGAATATGAACACTATAATACACGGTTGTCTTCTTCTGAAGACTCTGGATCTTCTCGGTGCCAAGCTCTCGGTGCTCTCGTGGCCTCACGACGAATCCTTCGAGAAGCTGAGTCTACCCCGGCCACAGGCCAGCCAAAACACAGTTCCACTGGGGGCACCGCCGTGGAGGCCATCAACCACAAGTCCAGCAGATAGCTGGCAGGTTCCGAATCAGCAACGCTGGTTAGGCCACTCCACGAGTGATACTAGGGTAGCGTCCTAGTCAGGAGCCTCGTGTGATACCACAGATCACTCTCCTTTCCACAATACCCCAGTGGTTAAGCGTCTCCACCAGTCAGTCCCGGGTATGACAATCCTTCAACTGCCGCTTCACAGGCAGGGTAACACCACAGTGTTCATCTGGGAGGCGACTCACAGCTGCTGCAGCAAAACACTTGGTGTCGAGACGGCTGCCTTGGGTAGACTGACTCAACTCCCATTACAGCAGTCCCAGGTCGACTCTGTAATCAGACACGTCATCAGTAACAGGGACACACAAAAGCACCTCACTTACAGGCTCAGACACAAACGCCCGACGTATCCACTCCATAGATGGCGTTGTTGTCTGAGCACCACCTCACCAGAGGTCAGCAGCGGCTGTGTTGTGAGCTGAACAGGACTGGAAACTGGCCCTTGTGGCCAGTTTCCAGTGGCCATTTGGAGGGGGTTTCGGGAGCTGACCCACAGATGGCGTGGTCGTCACTGCTCCAGGCTCGGACGCTGGATTCGGGTCCGTAACAATGTAATACACTTTGGAGAGTGAAAGAGAAAGGAATTGTCTTAAGAGTGCAATATCTACTTGATATTCACAGCTACTTGACCACTACTACAAAATCACTGAGGCATTAGAAGAAAAACAGAATGCACATGTTGTTTACACTGACGTTGCAAAGGCCTTCGACAAATGTGACCATGGAGTGATAGCACACAAGATGAGGTCAATGGGTATAACTGGTAAAGTGGGATGCTGGGTACTCAATTTCCTGTAGAACAGAACACAAAGGGTAACAGTCAATCAAATAAAATCGAGTCCGAGCACAGTTAAATGCTGTGTACCTCAGGGTACAGTCCTTGTATAGTCTCGGTGACCTGTGACATTTGATTGTCAATATTTGTTTGGGTCACGTGTGATAATTTCAGTGAATATTAGAGTTTCAGTGACGCGTGATAAAACATTGATATAATTCTTCGACTTAGTGACCTGGGTGTGAGTCAATGGTTAATGAATCTCAATGACTCATAAGCGAGGATTCGATATTGTCTCAGTGACTTATGATTATTTCATTGTTGTTATATTTCTTAGTGATATGTCTGTCAGAAACGCCATGCGTGTATGTGGCTTTGTTTGACTGTAAAACAACAACAACAATGTTATGTACTCTCACAAATGTACTTTCATGCGTAAATAAATAAATAAATTAATAAATGAAGTGCACTCTCTTTCCGTGATTATTAATGTCTTTGTGATGAGTAATTAATCATTGTGGAAGTAATTCCAGAGATTTAATGTTGTAGGAATGAATTAGTCATCGATTGTTATGTGTAATTCATGTGTTGACTATTAACCAAGTGTAGAGTTGTAACTCTGATCAATGTCCCTTCTTACTGCAAGTGTCATGTGCAGTTGATATGAGAGAGTGCACAAGTGTTCACTCAGATGATGGACAGAGTGTATCGTGATCCAGCTTGTACCCCTCTAGACATACCCGAGAGCGTACTGAGGAAGTTACTTGAAGCTTACACTAAAGAGACACCTTTCTTCACTCCCAATGGGCACATGTATAAACAAGTGGATGGGATCGCCAGGGGTTCTCCCCTACGTGTCCAGTTCGCGAATTTTTACATGGGTACTATAGAGCAGAGGGTTTTAGTTGACATGGACCTAAAACCCGCCATATACTGCAGATATGTTGACGACATAATAATGCAGGTACCTGATGTCAGACGTTTGCAGCAGTTGAAGGAGGCATTACAGCAAAATTTGGTGTTAAGTTACACTTACGAGATGGAGAGTGATGGGAAGCTTCCCTTTCTAGATATGACAGTCGTGGAAATGAATGGTGGCTTCCACACCGCAGTCTATACTAAGGAAACGAACATAGGAATGTGCCTTAATGCCAATAGTGACTGCTCGGACAGGTACAAGCGGAGTTTTTTCAACGCTTACGTCGACCGAGCTCTCACTCACAACTATGGTTGGAAGCAGGTCAACGAGGAACTCTGTAGAGTAAGGCAGGTCCTAGTCAATAATGGCTTCTCTAACGTTTATGTTGAAGACGTCATAAAAAGAAAGTTGACACGCCATACACTCTCTGAAGATTCAACTAATGCAACACTTGTACTGCCTATTATATTGTTTTACAGGAACTTCTTTTCCGCAGCTTATAAAACGGAGGAATGAGTTCTGAAAGATAATATTAATATGAACGTTATCCCACACAGATGCCAATCAGAAGATACAATTAGGATTTTACTACAAAAAAAAACGCCAATCTACTCATGGAAAACTCTCCAGACACTAAAGAGAACGCCTTAAAAGAGACCAACGCCGTCTATGCCCACTTGGGGACTGTCAGTCCCAAAAATTTCAGTACAAAGGCAAGACAACAACGTCTCTTTCTAGGGGATTAACAATGCACAAGCCACGGGGTTGCATCAAGGAATATATAATCTCTCACAGAACCAGACCATCACCAGAGACATCGCATCACCACACACACCCTTGCATCACCACACACACCCTCGCATCACCACACACACCCTTGCATCACCACACACACCCTCGCATCACCACACACACCCTGGCATCACCACACACACCCTCGCATCACCACACACACCCTTGCATCACCACACACACCCTCGCATCACCACACACACACCCTCGCATCACCACACACACCCTCGCATCACCACACACACCCTGGCATCACCACACACACCCTCGCATCACCACACACACCCTTGCATCACCACACACACCCTGGCATCACCACACACACACCCTCGCATCACCACACACACACCCTCGCATCACCACACACACACCCTCGCATCACCACACACACACCCTGGCATCACCACACACACCCTGGCATCACCACACACACTCCCTCGCATCACCCCACACACCCTCGCATCACCCCACACTCCCTCACATCACCACACACACCCTCGCGTCACCACACACACACCCTGGCATCACCACACACACCCTCGCATCACCACACACCCTGGCATCACCACACACACCCTCGCATCACCACACACACCCTCGCATCACCACACACACACCCTCGCATCACCACACACACCCTGGCATCACCACACACACCCTCGCATCACCACACACACCCTCGCATCACCACACACACCCTCGCATCACCCCACACACCCTCGCATCACTCCACACACACACCCTCGCATCACCACACACACCCTCGCATCACCACACACACCCTCGCATCACCACACACACTCTAACATCACCACACACACACCCTCGCATCACCACACACACACCCTCGCGTCACCACACACACACCCTCGCATCACCACAAACACACACACCCTCGCATCACCACACACCCTGGCATCACCACACACACCCTCGCATCGCCACACACACACCCTCGCATCACCACACACACTCCCTCACATCACCACACACACCCTCGCGTCACCACACACACACCCTCGCATCACCACAAACACACACACCCTCGCATCACCACACACCCTGGCATCACCACACACACCCTCGCATCACCACACACACCCTCGCATCACCACACACACACCCTCGCATCACCACACACACACCCTCGCATCACCACACACACACCCTCGCATCACCACACACCCTCGCTTCACCACACACCCTCGCATCACCACACACACCCTGGCATCACCACACACACCCTCGCATCACCACACACACCCTCGCATCACCACACACACCCTCGCATCACCACACACACACCCTCGCATCACCACACACACCCTCGCATCACCACACACACCCTCGCATCACCACACACACCCTCGCATCACCACACACACCCTCGCATCACTACACAAACCCTGGCATAACCAAACACACCCTCGCATCACCACACACACACCCTCACATCACAACACACACACCCTCGCATCACCACACACACCCTCGCATCACCACACTCACCCTCGCAACATCACACACACCCTCGCATCACCACACACACCCTCGCATCACTACACAAACCCTGGCATAACCAAACACACCCTCGCATCACCACACACACACCCTCACATCACCACACACACACCCTCGCATCACCACACAACTCTGGAAAGTGTAAGGTGATGAAATTAGGCGAAGGGAGCAGGAGGATGAACACAAGGTATCATCTGGGAGGGGAAATCCTGCAAGAATCAAATAGAGAGAAGGATCTGGGGGTTGATATCACACCGAACCTGTCCCCAGAGGCCCACATCAAAAGAATATCATCAGCGGCATATGCTAGACTGGCCAACATAAGAACTGCCTTCAGAAACTTGTGTAAGGAATCTTTCAGAACCCTGTATACCACTTATGTAAGACCAATCCTGGAGTATGCAGCTCCAGCCTGGAGTCCATACCTAGTTAAACACAAGACAAAGTTAGAGAAGATTCAGCGGTATGCCACCAGGCTCGTCCCGGAACTGAGAGGATTGAGCTTCGAGGAAAGGTTAAAGGAGCTGAACCTCACATCCCTGGAAAACAAAAGAGTAAGGGGAGACATGATAACCACCTACAAAATTCTCAGGGGAATTGACAGGGTGGACAAAGACAAACTCTTCAGCACGGGTGGGACACGAACAAGGGGACACAGGTGGAAACTTAGTACCCAGATGAGCCACAGAGACGTTAGAAAGAATTTTTTCAGTGTCAGAGTAGTTAATAAATGGAATGCACTAGGAAGTGATGTGGTGGAGGCTGACTCCATACACAGTTTCAAATGTAGATATGATAGAACCCAGTAGGCTCAGGAATCTGTACACCAGTTGATTGACCGTTGAGAGGCGGGACCAAAGAGCCAAAGCTCAACCCCCGCAAGCACAATTAGGTGAGTACAATTAGGTGAGTACACACCCTCGCATCACCCCACACATCCTCGCTTCACCACACACACCCTCGCATCACCACACACACTCTGGCATCACCACACACACCCTCGCATCACCCCACACACCCTCGCTTCACCACACACACCCCTCGCATCACCACACACACCCTGGCATCACCACACACACCCTCGCATCACCACACACACCCTTGCATCACCACACACACACCCTCGCATCACCACACACACACCCTCGCATCACCACACACACACCCTCGCATCACCACACACCCTCGCATCACCACACACCTTCGCATCACCACACACACACCCTCGCATCACCACACACACCCTCGCCTCACCACACACTCCCTAGCATCACCACACACACCCAGGCATCACCACACACACCCTCGCATTACCACACACACCCTTGCATCACCACACACACACCCTCGCATCACCACACACACACCCTCGCATCACCACACACACACCCTGGCATCACCACACACACCCTGGCATCACCCCACACACCCTGGCATCACCACACACACCCTGGCAACACCACACACACCCTGGCATCACCACACACACCCTCGCATCACCCCACACACCCTCGCATTACCACACACACCCTAGCATCACCACACACACCCTCGGATCACCACACACACCCTCGCATCACCACACACACACCCTCGCATCACCACACACACACCCTGGCATCACCACACACACCCTGGCATCACCCCACACACCCTGGCATCACCACACACACCCTGGCAACACCACACACACCCTGGCATCACCACACACACCCTCGCATCACCCCACACACCCTCGCATTACCACACACACCCTAGCATCACCACACACACCCTCGGATCACCACACACACCCTCGCATCACCACACACACCCTGGCATCACCACACACACCCTGGCATCACCCCACACACCCTCGCATCACCACCCATTCCTTCTGTTGCTAGCAGGAATGGATCTGGACTACTAATTATGGGAGACTTCAACCATGGGAAGATAGATTGGAAGAACAGAGACCCGCATGGAGGACCAGAAACATGGAGCGCTAAGCTGCTGGACGTGGCAACAAGAAACTTTCTAAGCCAGCACATCAAAGAACCAACAAGAAGGAGAGGAGAAGATGAACCAGCAATGCTTGATTTGATATTTACCCTAAATGAATGGGATATAAGAGGAGTTAAGATGGAAGCGCCCTTGGGAATGAGTGACCACAGTGTATTGAACTTTGAGTACCTGGTAGAGCTAGAACTTATCTCCCCCCAAAAAGAACTAGGAATCAAAAGGCTGGCATACCGAAAGGGGAATTATGAACAGATGAGAAGTTTCCTAAGTGAAATACCTTGGGACACAGACCTCAGAGACAAGTCTGTATAGGGTATGATGGACTATGTTACCCAAAAGTGTCAGGAGGCAGTAAACAGGTTCATCCCGGCCCAAAGGGAAAAATCCGAGAAGCAACAGAAGAATCCATGGAATAATAGGGCATGTATGGAAGCGAAGAAACTGAACAAAAAGGCATGGAGGAACTTCCGGAATAACAGAACACCAGAAAGCAGAGAGAGATACCAGAGAACCAGGAATGAGTACGTCAGGGTGAGAAGAGAAGCAGAGAAAAATTTTGAAAATGATATAGCAAACAAAGCCAAGACCGAACCAAAGCTACTCCACAGTCACATCAGAAGGAAAACAACAGTGAAAGAACAGGTATTGAAACTTAGATCAGGCGAGGACAGGTATACAGAGAATGACAGAGAGGTGTGCGAGGAACTCAACAAGAGGTTCCAGGAGGTCTTCACAATAGAACAGGGTGAGGTCACTGTGCTAGGAGAAAGGGAGGTAAACCAGGCGGCCTTGGAGGAGTTCGAAATTACGAGAGAGGAGGTCAAGAGACACCTGCTGGATCTGGATGTTAGAAAGGCTGTTGGTCCAGATGGGATCTCACCATGGGTACTGAAAGAGTGTGCAGAGGCACTTTGCTTGCCACTCTCCATAGTGTATACTAAGTCACTAGAGACGGGAGACCTACCAGAAATATGGAAGACGGCGAATGTGGTCCCAATATACAAAAAGGGCGACAGACAAGAGGCACTGAACTACAGGCTAGTGTCCTTGACTTGTATACCATGCAAGGTGTTGGAGAAGATCGTGAGAAAAAACCTGGTAACACATCTGGAGAGAAGGGACTTCGTGACAAATCGCCAACATGGATTCAGGGAGGGTAAATCTTGCCTTACAGGCTTGATAGAATTCTACGATCAGGTGACACAGATTAAGCAAGAAAGAGAGGGCTGGGCGGACTGCATTTTCTTGGATTGTCGGAAAGCCTTTGACACAGTACCGCATAAGAGGCTGGTACATAAGCTGGAGAGACAGGCAGGTGTAGCTGGTAAGGTGCTCCAGTGGATAAGGGAGTATCTAAGCAATAGGAAGCAGAGAGTTACGGTGAGGGGTGAGACCTCCGATTGGCGTGAAGTCACCAGTGGAGTCCCACAGGGCTCTGTACTCGGTCCTATCTTGTTTCTGATATGTGTAAATGATCTCCCGGAGGGTATCGATTCATTTCTCTCAATGTTTGCGGACGATGCTAAAATTATAAGAAGGATTAAAACAGAAGAGGACTGTTTGAGGCTTCAAGAAGACCTAGACAAGCTGAAGGAATGGTCGAACAAATGGTTGTTAGAGTTTAACCCAACCAAATGTAATGTAATGAAGATAGGTGTAGGGAGCAGGAGGCCAGATACAAGGTATCATCTGGGAGAGGAAATTCTTCAGGAGTCAGAAGGAAAAAGACTTGGGGGTTGATATCACGCCAGACCTGTCTCCTGCAGCACATATCAAGCGGATAACATCAGCGGCATATGCCAGGCTGGCCAACATACGAACGGCATTCAGAAACTTGTGTAAAGAATCATTCGGAACTTTGTATACCACATATGTCAGGCCAATCCTGGTGTATGCAGCCCCAGCATGGAGTCCATATGTAGTCAAGGATAAGACTAAACTGGAAAAGGTTCAAAGGTTTGCCACCAGACTAGTACCCGAGCTGAGAGGTATGAGCTACGAAGAGAGACTACGGGAATTAAACCTCACTTCGCTGAAAGACAGAAGAGTTAGGGGGGACATGATCACCACATTCAAGATTCTGAAGGGGATTGATAGGGTAGATAAAGACAGTCTATTTAACACAAGGGGAACACGCACAAGGGGACACAGGTGGAAACTGAGCGCCCAAATGAGCCACATAGATATTAGAAAGAACTTTTTTAGTGTCAGAGTGGTTGACAAATGTAATGCATTAGGGGGTGATGTGGTGGAGGCTGACTCCATACACAGTTTCAAGTGTAGATATGACAGAGCCCGATAGGCTCAGGAATCTGTACACCTGTTGATTGACGGTTGAGAGGCGGGACCAAAGAGCCAGAGCTCAACCCCCGCAAACACAACTAGGTGAGTACAACTAGGTGAGTACACACACCCTGGCATCACCACACACACCCTCGCATCACCACATACCTTTCCATCACCACACACACCCTTGCATCACCCCACACACCCTCACATCACCACACACACTCCCTCGCATCACCACACACACACCCTCGCATCACCACACACACACCCCTCACATCACCACACACACACACTCACATCACCACACACACCCTCGCGTCACCACACACACACCCTGGCATCACCACACACACCCCCATATCACCACACACACACACCCTCGCATCACCACACACCCTGGCATCAGCACACACACCCTCGCATCACCACACACACCCTTGCATCACCACACACACACCCTCGCATCACCACACACACACCCTCGCATCACCACACACCCTCGCATCACCACACACACCCTGGCATCACCCCACAGACACCCTCGCATCACCACACACACCCTGGCATCACCCCACAGACACCCTCGCATCACCACACACATCCTCGCATCGCCACACACACACCCTCGCATCACCACACACACCCTCGCATCACCACACACACCCTGGCATCACCACACATACACCCTCGCATCACCACACACACACCCTGGCATCACCACACACACACCCTCGCATCACCACACACACCCTGGCATCACCACACACACCCTCGCATCACCACACACACCCTCGCATCACCACACATACACACTCGCATCACTACACACACAACCTGGCATCACCACACACACACCCTCTCATCACCACATACAACTTGGCATCACCACACACACCCTGGCATCACCACACACACCCTCGCATCACCACACACACACCCTCGCATCACCACACACACCCTGGCATCACTACACACACCCTGGCATCACCACACTCACACCCTCGCTTCACCACACACACACACACTAGCATCACCACACACACACCCTCGCATCACCACACTCTCACCCTCGCATCACCACATACTCACCCTCGCATCACCACACACACCCTCGCATCACATCACACACCCTCGCATCGTCACACACACTTTGGCATCACCACACACACACCCTTGCATCACCACACACACCCTGGCATCACCACACACACCCTCGCATCACCACACTCCATGACATCACCACACACACACCCTCGCATCACCACACACACCGTGGCATCACCACACACATCCTGGCATCACCACACACATCCTCGCATCACCACACACACCCTAGCATCACCAAACACACTCTGGTATCACCACACACACCCTGGCATCACCACACACCCTGGCATCACCACACACACCCTGGCATCACCACACACACCCTCGCATCACCACACACACCCTCGCATCACCACACACACTCTCGCATCACCACACACACCCTCGCATCACCACACACACCCTCGCATCACCACACATACACACTCGCATCACTACACACACAACCTGGCATCACCACACACACACCCTCGCATCACCACACACAACTTGGCATCACCACACACACCCTGGCATCACCACACACACACCCTCGCATCACCACACACACACCCTCGCATCACCACACACAAGTAGTAGGGATGGCTCCACACAGAACATTTTTTTGGGGGGGGAAAAAATCACCTGTGCGGGCCAGGGTTTTCAGGTAAATTTAGAAAAATCACCTGTGCGGGCCAGGGTTTTCAGGTCCAAAATGTTCTGTGCGGGCCAGGGTTTTCAGGTAAATTTTGTGTCACAGATTTTAGAAGTTGTTAAAGTTCTTTTAATGAAAATAATTTCCGAGACTTAGAAGTTTGTTAAAGGTCTTATGGGAGAAATTCAAATTCGTGTTTATGAGCCAGGGTTTTCAGGTAAATTTAGAAATTCCCCTGTGAGGGCCAGGGTTTTCAGGTGAATTTAGAAAATCCTCTGTGTGGAGCCAGGGTTTTCAGGCGAATTTGAGGAGTCACAGATTTGAGATTAAGGATTTCTTATGAGCAAGTAATTTCTGAGATCTTAGAAGTTTGTTAAAAAGTTCTTATGATGAAAATAAGTAGGAAAATCTTAAAGAAAATTTTTAGAAAAAATCGTGTTTGTGTCACAGCATTTCCAGGTGAACTCTACGGACATATTTTGCCTGTTTTCAACTTACAAAATTCGTCTGTGTGAGCCATGGTTTTCAGGTTCCAATATCGTCTGCGTGAGTCAAGGTTTTGAGGTCCAATATCCCGTTATCTTCTCCATAATATCTGGACCGTCCCTCTCTCTCTCTCTCTCTCTCTCTCCTCCTATTTCCTTACAGCTATTTTCAGAGTTTCAAATAATCATAGAAGTTTATTTATATGTTTATGACCGAATTTGTAAAAGGACCATTTTCAGAGAATATTGTCTTAGATGTTTTGTTAAGGAAAACAGACAACTTAGCCATAACATTTAGTTTTATATCCATTTACGGCTATTTCACCTGTAAAGACCAAAATTGAACAGAGCCCAGTTATAGAGAGAATTTCGTCAGAGACCATTTATACCTAAAAATGAATAGAGTCCACTTTGCTAGCAAAATTATTCAGAGACAGTTTTTAGCTCATATTTCATCAGAGTCCAATTATCAACAGAAATTCGCCAGAGTCTACTTTGAGAGCAAAATTAGTCAGAGACAGTTTTAAGCTCAAATTTCATCAGTCCTGTAATCTGCGTAAATTTGACAGAGTCCATTTTATACCCAATTTTCGTCAGAGTCCACTTTGCTAGCAAAATTAGTCAGAGACAGTTTTAAGCTCAAATTTCATCAGAGTCCAATTATCAATAGAAATTCGCCAGAGTCTACTTTGAGAGCAAAATTAGTCAGAGACAGTTTTAAGCTCAAATTTCATCAGAGTCCTGTAATCTGCGAAAATTTGACAGAGACCATTTTATACCCTATTTTCGTCAGAGTCCACTTTGCTAGCAAAATTAGTCAGAGACAGTTTTAAGCTCAAATTTCATCAGAGACCAATTATCAACAGAAATTCGCCAGAGTCTACTTTGACAGCAAAATTAGTCAGAGACAGTTTTAAGCTCAAATTTCATCAGTGTCCTGTAATCTGTGAAAATTCATCAGAGTCCAGTTCTTGATCGAAATTCATCAGAGTCCAATTTTCTAGCAAAATTCGTCAGAGTCCAGTTTATACCGAAAATTCGCCAAAATATTCAGAGTCCAGTTCATGATCGAAATTAATCAGAGTCCAATTAAAGACCCAAATTTGACAGAGACCACATTTTCGCTACTAGCAGTCCAATCCCCCTGAAATTTTAAACAGTCATATTTCAGACGTAGTAAATAAGATCAAGTCAGTTACTGAGCTCCAGCTTTTGTCCCCCTGTATTTGCATATTTACTCTATATTCAGCTGTGTTCTTCACAATTTTTCCATGTTTTCTGTGTTCATTCCATGTTCTTCAAATGTTCACAGCATGCTCAGTTCAATTCTTTTCACTTGTTTTTCTCATTTTTCTGTTTTCTACCATTTTCCCCGTATGTTCACTATGTTCTTTGTCATGTTTTCATGTACATCATATGTTCTCTGTATAACTTTTATACTCAATATTCATGTTCTCAATGTTCTTAGCTTGTTCTTCACATGTTCAGTGTTCATTCTTTGTATTCCCTATGTTCCTTATCATGTCTTCATATTCTCTATAAGTTCTTATTCCCTGCATGATCACTCTATTCATCAACTTTTTCTTACATGTTTTCTGTGTTCACTGTATGTTCACTGTGTTCATTCCCCTACATAACCTCAATTTTGTTATGTTCTTTGTTTCTTTAAACCAATTTGTTTCTTCCATTCACTAAATAATTCTTTGTCAAATAATATTATACTGCAATACAGTTCCCTCAACAATTTTAGTCACCCAGTTTTTTATTTGCAAAACTATGTCAAAGTAATTCTCGTAGTCAACTTAATAGTTCTACCAACCTCGTTCTTAAACAAATCTACACTTTATTCAGTTTCAAATTTACAAAGACAAACCTTTCTTGTAACTTCTTAACTAAAAATCTTTCGCCAATCAACTAAAACATAGTCACTTTCGTCATTTTTCAACTAAACTTATTATCCAATCAACTAAAAATAATAACTTTCATCATTTCTTAACTAAAAGTGCTCATCAGTCAACTAAAAATAGTTACTTCATCATGTTTCCCTGTCGTTTCTTAACTGAAATATCACATCTCTCATCTGAAAAATAGTCATGTTTAGCCTCTTTCCAACACTGTTCTTAACTAAAGTAACCTTTCACTTCGCTAAAATAGTCATATTCATCATTGTTCCTAACTAAATTATATGTCGTTAAGTAAGAAAAATAGTCAAAGGTGCTCTCCATGACACCAAAGTTACTCTTCGAGATATCAAAAGACACTCTCAAACACTTAAAAATTTACTCGCATCCTCAAAGTTATTCTCAGAGTCATCAAAAAGTTAATCTCAGTCATCAAAATGTTATTCTCTAAGTAAGCTTTCGTTCATCAGAGAAACTTTCTAAGACATCTTCGTTCATTAAAGTTAATCACAGAGGCATAAAAGTTATTCTCGGAGCTATCAAAAATAATCTCTAAAAGAACAAAAGTTAATCTCGGTCATCAAAGTTGATCTGCAAGATATCTTCGAGACATCAAAGTTACTCTTCATTACATCAAAGACGCATTCAAATACTACTCATGTTCTCAAAAGACATTCTCAAAGTCATCAAAGTTATTCAAAGAGCTAACAAAAGTTATTCTCAGAGTCACCTTCGTTATTCAAAGAAGCCTTCTGAGACATCCTCGTTCAACAAAACTATCCTCAGAGCCATCAAAAAAGTTAAATACAGTCATCAAAGTTATTCTCTAAGTATCTTTTCGTTCATCAGAGAAGCTTTCTAAGACATCTTTGTTCATCAAAGTTGTTCTCTAAGACATCAATGTTGTTTCTCTAAGGCATCAAAGATGTTCTCTAAATCATAAAAGTTAATCTCTAAGTCTCCTTCGTTCATTAGAGAAACTTTCCAATCCATCTTCGTTGATCAAAGTTATTCTCAGAGTCATCAAAGTGATCTCTAATTCACCTTCGTTTCTCCCAAAGTTGTTCTCTAAGACACCTTCGTTCATCAAAGAAACTCTCCTTCTTCCATCATGTTATTCTTTAAGACATCTTCAGTCATAAAATTTCTCTCCAAAATGTAACTAGTTCAGCTTTTCATACCAAACCTGCACTTCTGTTAAAATATATTTTCTTAGTCGCTTTACCCTAAAACTGTTTTCTGAACTACACTGTTCAAACCTACGTAACCTATCCTCTCCACCCAATGTTACTTAGTTAACGTAACGTTCCTAAACCTAACTTTACCTATCCTAACTTAACTTACCTTACCTTTACCTATGTTACCTAACTTAACCTGCATAACCTAACTTTACCTCTCCTAACATAACTTACCTTACCTTACCTATCTTACCTAACTTTACCTATCTTACCTAACTTAACCTGCATAACCTAACTCTACCTATCCTAACATAACTTACCTTACCTTACCTATCTTACCTAACTTTACCTATCCTAACATAACTTACCATACCTAACCTATCATACCTAACTTACCAAACCTTACCTAACCTATCATACCTAACTTACCTAACCTTACCTAACTTATCTTGCTTAACCTAACTTACCTACATTTACCTAACTTATCCTGCATAACCTAACTTACATAACTTAACCTAACCTAACCTGCATAACCTAACTTTACCTGTCCTAACTTAACTTACATTACCTTACCTAACTTACCTGCTAAACCTAACTTTACCAATCCTATCCTAACATGACTTACCTTACATTACCTATCTTACTTAACCTGCTCAGCCTAACTTTACCTATCCTACCTTACCTTACCAATTTTACCTAACTTTACCTATCTTACCTAACTTACATAACCTAACCTAACTTATCCTGCTTAACCTAACTTATCCTGCTTAACCTAACTTACCTAACGTACCTAACTTAACCTGTATAACCTAACCTGCTTAACCTAACTTACATAACTTAACCTAACTTACCTAACTTAACCTAACTTACCTACATTTACCTAACTTAACCTGCTTAACCTAACTTTACCTATCCTAACTTACATAACTTAACCTAACTTACCTACATTTACTTAACTTAACCTGCTTAACCTAACTTTACCTTATCCTAACTTAACTTACCTAACTTACCTAACTTAACCTAACTTACCTACATTTACCTAACTTAACCTGCTTAACCTAACTTTACCTATCCTAACTTAACTTACCTAACTTATCCTGCTTAACCTAACTTACCTACATTACCTAACTTAACCTGCTTAACCTAACTTACATAATTTAACCTAACTTTACATATCTTACCTAACTTAACATTCATAACCTAACTTAACATTCATAACCTAACTTTACCTATCCTAACATAACTTACCTTACATTACCTATCTTACCTAACTTTACCTAACTTACATAACTTAACCTGCTTAACCTAACTTATTTAACTTATCTTACCTATCCTAACGTAACCTAACTTGCTTTACCTAACTTAATCTTACATTCACAAACTGATGTATCCTAACTTATCTAGTCCAACCAGACATGATCTATCTTACATAATTATTCCTGCTTTTCTTTTGTGTTTCGTCAATCATTGTCTCATATTCATTTACTCATTTCAAGGGCGAATTTCTCAAATGGTCATTTTTGCATTTCAAGTGTTATTTGTTTAAGATTGGGTGTTTAACCATTTCAAAGGATTTTTGTTATATATAGGAATTTACTCGTTTCAAGGGCAAATTTCTCAAATGGTCATTTTTGCAGATCAAGGGATATTTGTTAAAGTTCATCAAGTTGCCCATAAGTTGTATTTATTATGTTTGTTATCATTTATTCTTATTCCCCATAACCTAACCTAACCTCTTGTAATCTTAGTGTATTTAGTGTATTTAGTAGGTTCTATCATATGTTCTTATTCCCCAACCCTTTAACCTAACCTTTCAGATGTAGTTTATTGTGTTTTTTGACGTATTTCTTGAATATATTATCCTTTTCCTAACCTTTCAGATGTAGTTTTGTTTCTCCTTTTTGTATATTTTTACCCAAACCCACCATCCCACTTAACCTTCTTTCCTTTTTTTACTTTGTTTTCACATATAAGTTCATTCTTTATCATAGTAATAATAAAAATTACAATCGTAAAGAATCAGATCTACTAAGACTTGAAATTGAGAAACAAGAGCTCAAGGGAGTGAGAGCATGAAAGAGGAGCAAGGAGTAAGAGAGGGGATGGAAGAAACTGGGACCAAAGAAGAGAGAATGAGAGAAAGAGAGTGTGGGCATGGGGGAACTAAGACTTGAATTTGAGAAAAAAGAAAAATAAGAGAATGAGAGTGAGTGAGCGAAGGGGGAGAGAATGAGGACGATAGAGAGAACAAGGGGGGATAGAAGGAGGGAGATAAAGAGAAAGGGGATAGAAGGAGTAGGAGAAACAAAGTAAAAAAAGGAAAGAAGGTTAAGTGGGATGGTGGGTTTGGGTAAAAATATACAAAAAGGAGAAACAAAACTACATCTGAAAGGTTAGGAAAAGGATAATATATTCAACAAATACGTCAAAAAACACAATAAACTACATCTGAAAGGTTAGGTTAAAGGGTTGGGGAATAAGAACATATGATAGAACCTACTAAATACACTAAGATTACAAGAGGTTAGGTTAGGTTATGGGGAATAAGAATAAATGATAACAAACATAATAAATACAACTTATGGGCAACTTGATGAACTTTAACAAATATCCCTTGATCTGCAAAAATGACCATTTGAGAAATTTGCCCTTGAAACGAGTAAATTCCCATATATAACAAAAATCCTTTGAAATGGTTAAACACCCAATCTTAAACAAATAACACTTGAAATGCAAAAATGACCATTTGAGAAATTCGCCCTTGAAATGAGTAAATGAATATGAGACAATGATTGACGAAACACAAAAGAAAAGCAGGAATAATTATGTAAGATAGATCATGTCTGGTTGGACTAGATAAGTTAGTATACATCAGTTTGTGAATGTAAGATTAAGTTAGGTAAAGCAAGTTAGGTTACGTTAGGATAGGTAAGATAAGTTAAATAAGTTAGGTTAAGTTATGTAAGTTAGGTAAAGTTAGATAAGATAGGTAATGTAAGGTAAGTTATGTTAGGATAGGTAAAGTTAGGTTATGAATGTTAAGTTAGGTAAGATATGTAAAGTTAGGTTAAATTATGTAAGTTAGGTTAAGCAGGTTAAGTTAGGTAATGTAGGTAACTTAGGTTAAGCAGGATAAGTTAGGTAAGTTAAGTTAGGATAGGTAAAGTTAGGTTAAGAAGGTTAAGTTAGGTAAATGTAGGTAAGTTAGGTTAAGTTAGGTACGTTAGGTAAGTTAAGTTAGGATAAGGTAAAGTTAGGTTAAGCAGGTTAAGTTAGGTAAATGTAGGTAAGTTAGGTTAAGTTAGGTTAAGTTATGTAAGTTAGGATAGGTAAAGTTAGGTTAAGCAGGTTAAGTTAGGTAAATGTAGGTAAGTTAGGTAAGTTAGGTTAAGTTATGTAAGTTAGGTTAAGCAGGTTAGGTTATACAGGTTAAGTTAGGTACGTTAGGTAAGTTAGGTTAAGCAGGATAAGTTAGGTTAGGTTATGTAAGTTAGGTAAGATAGGTAAAGTTAGGTAAAATTGGTGGGGTAAGGTAGGATAGGTAAAGTTAGGCTGAGCAGGTTAAGTTAAGTAAGATAGATAATGTAAGGTAAGTCATGTTAGGATAGGATAGGTAAAGTTAGGTTTAGCAGGTAAGTTAGGTAAGGTAATGTAAGTTAAGTTAGGACAGGTAAAGTTAGGTTATGCAGGTTAGGTTAGGTTAAGTTATGTACGTTAGGTTAAGCAGGATAAGTTAGGTAAATGTAGGTAAGTTAGGTTAAGCAAGATAAGTTAGGTAAGGTTAGGTAAGTTAGGTATGATAGGTTAGGTATGGTAAGTTATGTTAGGATAGGTAAAGTTAGGTAAGGTAAGGTAAGTTATGTTAGGATAGGTAGAGTTAGGTTATGCAGGTTAAGTTAGGTAAGATAGGTAAAGTTAGGTAAGATAGGTAAGGTAAGGTAAGTTATGTTAGGAGAGGTAAAGTTAGGTTATGCAGGTTAAGTTAGGTAAGATAGGTAAAGGTAAGGTAAGTTAAGTTAGGATAGGTAAAGTTAGGTTTAGGAACGTTACGTTAACTAAGTAACATTGGGTGGAGAGGATAGGTTACGTAGGTTTGAACAGTGTAGTTCAGAAAACAGTTTTAGGGTAAAGCGACTAAGAAAATATATTTTAACAGAAGTGCAGGTTTGGTATGAAAAGCTGAACTAGTTACATTTTGGAGAGAAATTTTATGACTGAAGATGTCTTAAAGAATAACATGATGGAAGAAGGAGAGTTTCTTTGATGAACGAAGGTGTCTTAGAGAACAACTTTGGGAGAAACGAAGGTGAATTAGAGATCACTTTGATGATTCTGAGAATAACTTTGATCAACGAAGATGGATTGGAAAGTTTCTCTAATGAACGAAGGAGACTTAGAGATTAACTTTTATGATTTAGAGAACATCTTTGATGCCTTAGAGAAACAACATTGATGTCTTAGAGAACAACTTTGATGAACAAAGATGTCTTAGAAAGCTTCTCTGATGAACGAAAAGATACTTAGAGAATAACTTTGATGACTGTATTTAACTTTTTTGATGGCTCTGAGGATAGTTTTGTTGAACGAGGATGTCTCAGAAGGCTTCTTTGAATAACGAAGGTGACTCTGAGAATAACTTTTTGATGACTCTGGGAATGACTTTGTTGTCTTAGAGAATAACTTTGAGGGCTTAGAGAATGTCTTTGATGAACGGAAGGTTACTTAGAGAATAACATATCATGACTGAGAATAACTTTTGATAGCTCTTAGAATAACTTTGATGTCTTAGAGAATAACTTTAGATGTCTCTGAGAATAACTTTTATGAACGAAGATGTCTGAGATTAGCTTTGACGTCTCTTGGAATAACTTTTGTGGACATGAGAATATCTTTGGATAACTCTGAGATTAACTTTGATGTCTTTGAAACAACTTTGATGAACGAGAGTGAGTTAGAGATTACCTTTGTTAACTCTGAGATCAACTTTGATGAACAAAAGTGAGTTAGAGATTACATTTGATAACTCTAAGATTAACTTTAGATGTCTCTGAGACAAACTTTTATAACATAGAAATTAACTTTAATGACCAAAAGTGAGTTAGAGAATACCTTTTGATGACTCCGAGAATAACTTTGATGAACAAAGATGTTTTGGAAAGTTTCTCTGAAGAACGAAGGTGACTCTGAGAATAACTTTTGTTAGCTCTTTGAATAACTTTGATGACTTTGAGAATGTCTTTTGAGAACATGAGTAGTATTTGAATGCGTCTTTGATGTAATGAAGAGTAACTTTGATGTCTCGAAGATATCTTGCAGATCAACTTTGATGACCAAGATTAACTTTTGTTGTTTTAGAGATTATTTTTGATAGCTCCGAGAATAACTTTTATGCCTCTGTGATTAACTTTAATGAACGAAGATGTCTTAGAAAGTTTCTCTGATGAACGAAAGGTTACTTAGAGAATAACATTTTGATGACTGAGATTAACTTTTTGATGACTCTGAGAATAACTTTGAGGATGCGAGTAAATTTTTAAGTGTTTGAGAGTGTCTTTTGATATCTCGAAGAGTAACTTTGGTGTCATGGAGAGCACCTTTGACTACTTTTCTTACTTAACGACATATAATTTAGTTAGGAACAATGATGAATATGACTATTTTAGCGAAGTGAAAGGTTACTTTAGTTAAGAACAGTGTTGGAAAGAGGCTAAACATGACTATTTTTCAGATGAGAGATGTGATATTTCAGTTAAGAAACGGCAGGGAAACATGATGAAGTAACTATTTTTAGTTGACTGATGAGCACTTTTAGTTAAGAAATGATGAAAGTTATTATTTTTAGTTGATTGGATAATAAGTTTAGTTGAAAAATGACGAAAGTGACTATGTTTTAGTTGATTGGCGAAAGATTTTTAGTTAAGAAGTTACAAGAAAGGTTTGTCTTTGTAAATTTGGAACTGAATAAAGTGTAGATTTGTTTAAGAACGGGGTTGGTAGAACTATTAAGTTGACTACGAGAATTACTTTGACATAGTTTTGCAAATAAAAAACTGGGTGACTAAAATTGTTGAGGGAACTGTATTGCAGTATAATATTATTTGACATAGAACTATTTAGTGAATGGAAGAAACAAATTGGTTTAAAGAAACAAAGAACATAAAAAAAATGAGGTTATGTAGGGGAATGAACACAGTGAACATACGGTGAACACAGAAAACATGTAAGAAAAAGTTGATGAATAGAGTGATCATGCAGGGAATAAGAACTTATAGAGAATATGAAGACATGATAAGGAACATAGGGAATACAAAGAATGAACACTGAACATGTGAAGAACAAGCTAAGAACATTGAGAACATGAATATTGAGTATAAAAGTTATACAGAGAACATATGATGTACATGAAAACATGACAAAGAACATAGTGAACATACGGGGAAAATGGTAGAAAACAGAAAAATGAGAAAAACAGGTCAAAAGAATTGAACTGAGCATGCTGTGAACATTTGTAGAACATGGAATGAACACAGAAAACATGGAAAAAATGTGAAGAACACAGCTGAATATAGAGTAAATATGCAAATACAGGGGGACAAAAGCTGGAGCTCAGTAACTGACTTGATCTTATTTACTACGTCTGAAATATGACTGTTTAAAATTTCAAGGGGATTGGACTGCTAGTAGCGAAAATGTGGTCTCTGTCAAATTTGGGTCTTTAATTGGACTCTGATTAATTTCGATCATGAACTGGACTCTGAATATTTTGGCACAAAGTGAACCCTGGCGAATTTTTGGTATAAACTGGACTCTGATGAATTTCGATCAAGAACTGGACTCTGATGAATTTTCACAGATTACAGGACATTGATGAAATTTAAGCTTAAAACTGTCTATGACTAATTTTGCTCTCAAAGTAGACTCTGGCGAATTTCTGTTGATAATTGGACTCTGATGAAATTTGAGCTTAAAACTGTCTCTGACTAATTTTGCTAGCGAAGTGGACTCTGACGAAAATTGGGTATAAAATGGACTGTCAAATTTTCACAGATTACAGGACTCTGATGAAATTTGAGCTTAAAACTGTCTCTGACTAATTTTGCTCTCAAAGTAGACTCTGGCGAATTTCTGTTGATAATTGGACTCTGATGAAATATGAGCTAAAAACTGTCTCTGACTAATTTTGCTAGCAAAGTGGACTCTATTCATTTTTAGGTATAAATGGTCTCTGACGAAATTCTGTCTATAACTGGGCTCTGTTCAATTTTGGTCTTTACAGGTGAAATAGCCATAAATGGATATAAAACTAATGTTATGGTTAAGTTGTCTGTTTTCCTTAACAAAACATCTAAGACAATATTCTCTGAAAATGGTCTTTTTACAAATTCGGTCATAAACATATAAATAAACTTCTATGATTATTTGAAACTCTGAAAATAGTTGTAAGGAAATAGGAGGAGAGAGAGAGAGAGAGAGAGAGAGAGAGAGAGAGAGAGAGAGGGACGGTCCAGATATTATGGAGAAGATAAGATAAGATAAGAGGCGACCTGCACGAGGAGTCTGGCTGACCGGCGTAAGGTAAATACAGGTGACGCGAGAGAATGTGAGGTAAGGGGGGAGGGAGGGTGTTACGAACCCGGATCCAGCGTCCGAGCCCGGAGCAGTGACGACCGCGCCATCTGTGGGTCAGCTCCCGAAACCCCCTCCAAACGGACGACGACACCTGGTGAGGACGACGTGTACTGGCCTCGAGGGCCAGTTTCCAGTCCGGTTCAGCGCTCAACACAGCCGCTGCTGACCTCTGTTGAGGTGGTGCTCAGACACCAGCGCCATCTATGGAGTGGATAGGTGGGCGTTTGTGTCTGAGCCTGTAAGTGAGGTGTTTTAGTGTCCCTGTTATTGATGACGTGTCTGCTTACAGAGTCGACCTGGGACTGCTGTGATGGAAGTTGAATCAGTCTACCCAAGGCAGCCGTCTCCATATCTTGTGCTTTGCTGCAGCAGCTGTGACGTCGTCCCCCGGAAGAACACTGTGGTGTTACCCTGCCAGTGGAGAGGCAGTAGAAGGATTACCCGGGACCGACTGCTGGAGACGTTTATCCACTGGGGTACTGAGGACAGGAGAGTGATTGGTGGTATCACACGAGGCTCCTGTCTAGGGCGTTACCCTTATGTCGTTCATGGAGTGGCCTGACCAGCCTTGCTGATCCGGAACCTGCCAGCAGACCTGCTGGACGTGTGGTTGACGGCCTCCACGGCGGTGCCCCCAGTGGACCTGTGTTTTGGCTGACCTGTGGCCAGGGTAGGCTCAACTTCTCAGAGAATTCGTTGTGAGGCCACGAAGAAGCACCGAGGATTTAGCACCGAGAGCCTGTGTCCCGAGTCTTCAGCAGAAGACTACAGTGTATTTCCCCTGTAATTAAGTGTTTATACCCCTCCCCTGTGCACTCTTTTATAAATTATTTATTTGGTGATGGTATCAATTATAGTCTTAAGTTCTTAACTTTCTTTCCCTACCCCCTTTAAGTTACTTGCGTCACGGATCACATCCCTTGAAAGCCACTACTGGCTTGGGGTCGGATACAACTTCCTCTAACAACATCAGAGTAAGGACCCCGTTGCGTCCCGAGAGCGCCGTAACAGAGGGGGTGTGAGGGGGGGATGGCAGGGAAATGAATTAGATATATAGTAATATACTAGTTTCTAAGTAAGAAACAAATAAGAACTTTTAACAAAACTCGTATGACATTATTTCATGATAAGAACTTTAACAAACTTCTAAGTCTCGGAAATTATTTTTCATCATAAGATCTTTAACAAACTCGTATGACATTATTTTTAATTATAAGAACTTTAACAACTTCTAAAATATGTGACTGACAAAATTTACCTGAAAACCCTGGCTCATAAACTCGAATTTGAATTTCTCCCATAAGACCTTTAACAAACTTCTAAGTCTCGGAAATTATTTTCACCATAAGAACTTTAAAAATTCTAAAATCTATGACTGAAAAAATTTACCTGAAAACCGTGGCTCACACACGGGATTTCGGACCTGAAAACCCTGGCCCGCACAGGTGATTTTCTAAATTTACCTGAAAACCCTGGCCCGCACAGACGATATTTGGCCTGAAAAAAAATATCGTCTGTGGCGTGTCATCCCTACAACTCACACACACACCCTCGCATCACCACACACACACCCTCGCATCACCACACACTCACCCTCACATTACCACACACCCTCGCATCACCACACACACCCTGGCATCATCACACACACCCTGGCATTAACACACACACCCTGGCATCAGCACACACACCCTGGCATTACCACACACACCCTGGCATCACCACACACACCCTCGCATCACCACACACACCCTCGCATCACCACACACACCCTGGCATCACCACACACACCCTGGCATTACCAGCTGGCATCACCACACACACATTGGCATAACTACACACACCCTGGCATCACCACACACACACCCTCGCATCACCACACACACCCTCGCATCACCACACACACCCTCTCATCACCACACACACCCTCGCCTCACCACACACACCCTAGCATCACCACACACACCCAGGCATCACCACACACACCCTGGCATCACCACACACACACCCTCGCATCACCACACACACACCCTCGCCTCACCACACAACCTGGCATCACCAGACACACCCTGGCATCACCACACACACCCTAGCAACACCACACACACCCTGGCATCACTACACACACCCTCGCATCACCCACACACCCTCGCATTACCACACACACCCTAGCATCACCACACACACCCTCGGATCACCACACACACCCTAGCATCACCACACACACCCTGGCATCACCCCACACACCCTCTCATCACCACACACACCCTGGCATCACCACACACACCCTCGCATCACGACACACACCCTGGCATCACCACACACACCCTCGCATCGCCACACACCTTTGCATCACCACACACACCCTTGCATCACCCCACACACCCTCACATCACCACACACACTCCCTCGCATCACCACACACACACCCCTCACATCACCACACACACACACTCACATCACCACACACCCTCGAGTCACCACACACACACCCTGGCATCACCACACACACACCCTGGCATCACCACACACACCCCCGTATCACCACACACACACACCCTCGCATCACCACACACCCTTGCATCACCACACACACCCTCGCATCACCACACACACCCTTGCATCACCACACACACACCCTCGCATCACCACACACACACCCTCGCATCACCACACACCCTCGCATCAGCACACACACCCTGGCATCACCCCACAGACACCCTCGCATCACCACACACACCCTGGCATCACCTCACAGACATCCTCGCATCACAACACACACCCTCGCATCATCACACACACACCCTCGCATCACCACACACACACACACACTCGCATCACCACACACACACCCTGGCATCACCACACACTCACCCTCGCATCACCACATACTCACCCTCGCATCACCACACACACCCTCGCATCACATCACACACCCTCGCATCGACACACACACTTTGGCATCACCACACACACACCCTCGCATCACCACACACACCCTGGCATCACCACACACACACCCTCGCATCACCACACTCACACCTTCGCATTACCACACACACACACACTCGCATCACCACACACACACCCTCGCATCACCACACACTCACCCTCACATCACCACATACTCACCCTCGCATCACCACACACACCCTCGCATCACATCACACACCCTCGCATCGTCACACACACACCCTGGCATCACCACACACACCCTGGCATCACCACACACACACCCTCGCATCACCACACTCCATGACATCACCACACACACACCCTCGCATCACCACACACACCGTGGCATCACCACACACATCCTGTCATCACCACACACATCCTCGCATCACCACACACACCCTAGCATCACCAAACACACTCTGGTATCACCACACACACCCTGGCATCACCACACACCCTGGCATCACCACACACACCCTGGCATCACCACACACACACCCTCGCATCACCACACTCCATGACATCACCACACACACACCCTCGCATCACCACACACACCGTGGCATCACCACACACATCCTGTCATCACCACACACATCCTCGCATCACCACACACACCCTAGCATCACCAAACACACTCTGGTATCACCACACACACCCTGGCATCACCACACACCCTGGCATCACCAAACACACCCTGGCATCACCACACACACCCTCGCATCACCACACACACCCTCGCATCACCACTCACACACCCTCGCATCACCATACACACCCTCGCATCACCACACACACCCTCGCATCACCACACATACACACTCGCATCACTACACACACAACCTGGCATCACCACACACACACCCTCGCATCACCACACACAACTTGGCATCACCACACACACCCTGGCATCACCACACACACACCCTCGCATCACCACACACACACCCTCCCATCACCACACACACACCCTCGCATCACCACACACACACCCTCGCACCACCACACACTCACCCTCGCATCACCACACACACACCCTCGCATCACTGCACACACCCTCGCATCACCACACACACCCTCGCATCACCACACACACACCCTCGCATCACCACATACACCTTGGCATCACCACACACACCCTCGCATCACCACTCACCCTGATATCACCACACATACACCCTCGCCTCACCACACACACCCTGGCATCACCACACACACCCTCTCATCACCATACACACCCTAGCATCACCACACTAACCCTGGCATCACCACACACACCCTTGCATCACCACACACCCTGGCATCACCACACACACCCTGGTATCACCACACACACCCTTGCATCACCACACACCCTGGCATCACCACACACACCCTGGTATCACCACACACACCCTCGCATCACCACACACACACCCTCGCACATCAACACACACACACCCTCGCATCACCACCCTCACATACTCGTATCACCACACACACCCTGGCATCACCACACACACCCTGGCATCACCACACACACCCTGGCTTCACAACACACACCCTCGCATCACCCCACACACCCACGCATTACCACACACACCCTAGCATCACTACACACACCCTCGCATCACCACACACACCCTCGCATCACCACACACACACCCTCGCATCACCACACACACCCTGGCATCACCCCACACACCCTCGCATCACCACACGCACCCTGGCATCACCACACACACCCTGGCATCACCACACACACCCTCGCATCACCACACACACCCTCGCATCACCACACAGGGCCTCGTAGCCTGGTGGATAGCGCGCAGGATTCGTAATTCTGTGGCGCGGGTTCGATTCCCGCACGAGGCAGAAACAAATGGGCAAAGTTTCTTTCACCCTAAGTGCCCCTGTTACCTAGCAGTAAATAGGTACCTGGGAGTTAGTCAGCTGTCACGGGCTGCTTCCTGGGGTGTGTGTGTGTGTGTGGTGTGGAAAAAAAAAAAAAGTTAGTAAACAGTTGATTGACAGTTGAGAGGCGGGCCGAAAGAGCAAAGCTCAACCCCTGCAAAAAACACAACTAGTAAACACACACACCCTGGCATCACCACACACACCCTCGCATCATCACACACCTTAGCATCACCACACACTCCCTCGCATCACCACACACACCTTCTCACATCACCACACACACACCCTCACATCACACACACACCCTCACATCACCACACACACCCTCGCGTCACCACACACACACACCCTAGCATCACTGCACACACCCTCGCATCACTACACACACCCTCGCATCACCACACACACACCTTCGCCTCACCACACACACACACACTCGCATCACCACACACACACCCTCGCATCACCACACACTCACCCTCGCATCACCACATACTCACCCTCGCATCACCACACACACCCTCGCATCACATCACACACCCTCGCATCGTCACACACACACCCTGGCATCACCACACACACCTTGGCATCACCACACACACACCCTCGCATCACCACACTCCATGACATCACCACACACACACCCTCGCATCACCACACACACCGTGGCATCACCACACACATCCTGTCATCACCACACACATCCTCGCATCACCACACACACCCTAGCATCACCAAACACACTCTGGTATCACCACACACACCCTGGCATCACCACACACCCTGGCATCACCACACACACCCTGGCATCACCACACACACACCCTCGCATCACAACACTCCATGACATCACCACACACACACCCTCGTATCACCACACACACCGTGGCATCACCACACACATCCTGTCATCACCACACACATTCTCGCATCACCACACACACCCTAGCATCACCAAACACACTCTGGTATCACCACACACACCCTGGCATCACCACACACCCTGGCATCACCACACACACCCTGGCATCACCACACACACCCTCGCATCACCACACAAACCCTCGCATCACCACACACACACCCTCGCATCACCATACACACCCTCGCATCACCACACACACCCTCGCATCACCACACATACACACTCGCATCACTACACACACAACCTGGCATCACCACACACACACCCTCGCATCACCACACACAACTTGGCATCACCACACACACCCTGGCATCACCACACACACACCCTCGCATCACCACACACACACCCTCCCATCACCACACACACACCCTCGCATCACCACACACACACCCTCGCATCACCACACACTCACCCTCGCATCACCACACACACACCCTCGCATCACTGCACACACCCTCGCATCACCACACACACCCTCGCATCACTGCACACATCCTCGCATCACCACACACACCCTGGCATCACCACACACACCCTCTCATCACCATACACACCCTAGCATCACCACACTAACCCTGGCATCACCACACACAGCCTTGCATCACCACACACCCTGGCATCACCACACACACCCTGGTATCACCACACACACCCTTGCATCACCACACACCCTGGCATCACCACACACACCCTGGTATCACCACACACACCCTCGCATCACCACACACACACCCTCGCACATCAACACACACACACCCTCGCATCACCACCCTCACATACTCGTATCACCACACACACCCTGGCATCACCACACACACCCTGGCATCACCACACACACCCTGGCTTCACAACACACACCCTCGCATCACCCCACACACCCACGCATTACCACACACACCCTAGCATCACTACACACACCCTCGCATCATCACACACACCCTCGCATCACCACACACACACCCTCGCATCACCACACACACCCTGGCATCACCCCACACACCCTCGCATCACCACACGCACCCTGGCATCACCACACACACCCTGGCATCACCACACACACCCTCGCATCACCACACACACCCTCGCATCACCACACAGGGCCTCGTAGCCTGGTGGATAGCGCGCAGGATTCGTAATTCTGTGGCGCGGGTTCGATTCCCGCACGAGGCAGAAACAAATGGGCAAAGTTTCTTTCACACTAAGTGCCCCTGTTACCTAGCAGTAAATAGGTACCTGGGAGTTAGTCAGCTGTCACGGGCTGCTTCCTGGGGTGTGTGTGTGTGTGTGGTGTGGAAAAAAAAAGTAGTTAGTAAACAGTTGATTGACAGTTGAGAGGCGGGCCGAAAGAGCAAAGCTCAACCCCCGCAAAAAACACAACTAGTAAACACACACACCCTGGCATCACCACACACACCATCGCATCATCACACACCTTAGCATCACCACACACTCCCTCGCATCACCACACACACCTTCTCACATCACCACATACACACCCTCACATCACACACACACCCTCACATCACCACACACACCCTCGCGTCACCACACACACACACCCTAGCATCACTACACACACCCTCGCATCACCACACACACACACCCTCGCATCACCACACACACACCCTCGCATCGCCACACTCCATGACATCACCACACACACACCCTCGCATCACCACACACACCGTGGCGTCACCACACACATCCTGGCATCACCACACACATCCTCGCATCACCACACACACCCTAGCATCACCAAACACACTCTGGTATCACCACACACACCCTGGCATCACCAAACACCCTGGCATCACCACACACACCCTGGCATCACCACACACACCCTCGCATCACCACACACACCCTCGCATCACCACACACACACCGTCGCATCACCACACACACCCTCGCATCACCACACACACCCTCGCATCACCACACATACACACTCGCATCACTACACACACAACCTGGCATCACCACACACACATCCTCGCATCACCACACACACACCCTCGCATCACCACACACACACACCCTCGCATCACCACACACACACCCTCGCATCACCACACACTCACCCTCGCATCACCACACACTCACCCTCGCATCACCACACACCCTCGCATCACCACACACACCCTCGCATCACCACACAAACCATCGCATCACCACACACACACCCTCGCATCACCACACACACCCTGGCATCACCACACACACCCTCGCATCACCACACACCCTGATATCACCACACACTCACCCTCGCATCACCACACACTCACCCTCGCATCACCACACACACCCTGACATCACCCCACACACCCTCTCATCACCACACACACCCTGGCATCACCACACACACCCTCGCATCACGACACACACCCTGGCATCACCACACACACCCTCGCATCGCCACACACCTTTGCATCACCACACACACCCTTGCATCACCCCACACACCCTCACATCACCACACACACTCCCTCGCATCACCACACACACACCCCTCACATCACCACACACACACATCCTCGCATCACCACACACCCTTGCATCACCACACACACCCTCGCATCACCACACACACACCCTCGCATCACCACACACCCTCGCATCAGCACACACACCCTGGCATCACCCCACAGACACCCCCGCATCACCACACACACCCTGGCATCACCCCACAGACACCCTCGCATCACAACACACACCCTCGCATCATCACACACACACCCTCGCATCACCACACACACACACACTCGCATCACCACACACACACCCTCGCATCACCACACACTCACCCTCGCATCACCACATACTCACCCTCGCATCACCACACACACCCTCGCATCACATCACACACCCTCGCATCGACACACACACTTTGGCATCACCACACACACACCCTCGCATCACCACACACACCCTTGCATCACCACACACCCTGGCATCACCACACACACCCTGGTATCACCACACACACCCTCGCATCACCACACACACACCCTCGCACATCAACACACACACACCCTCGCATCACCACCCTCACATACTCGTATCACCACACACACCCTGGCATCACCACACACACCCTGGCATCACCACACACACCCTGGCTTCACAACACACACCCTCGCATCACCCCACACACCCACGCATTACCACACACACCCTAGCATCACTACACACACCCTCGCATCATCACACACACCCTCGCATCACCACACACACACCCTCGCATCACCACACACACCCTGGCATCACCCCACACACCCTCGCATCACCACACGCACCCTGGCATCACCACACACACCCTGGCATCACCACACACACCCTCGCATCACCACACACACCCTCGCATCACCACACAGGGCCTCGTAGCCTGGTGGATAGCGCGCAGGATTCGTAATTCTGTGGCGCGGGTTCGATTCCCGCACGAGGCAGAAACAAATGGGCAAAGTTTCTTTCACACTAAGTGCCCCTGTTACCTAGCAGTAAATAGGTACCTGGGAGTTAGTCAGCTGTCACGGGCTGCTTCCTGGGGTGTGTGTGTGTGTGTGGTGTGGAAAAAAAAAGTAGTTAGTAAACAGTTGATTGACAGTTGAGAGGCGGGCCGAAAGAGCAAAGCTCAACCCCCGCAAAAAACACAACTAGTAAACACACACACCCTGGCATCACCACACACACCATCGCATCATCACACACCTTAGCATCACCACACACTCCCTCGCATCACCACACACACCTTCTCACATCACCACATACACACCCTCACATCACACACACACCCTCACATCACCACACACACCCTCGCGTCACCACACACACACACCCTAGCATCACTACACACACCCTCGCATCACCACACACACACACCCTCGCATCACCACACACACACCCTCGCATCGCCACACTCCATGACATCACCACACACACACCCTCGCATCACCACACACACCGTGGCGTCACCACACACATCCTGGCATCACCACACACATCCTCGCATCACCACACACACCCTAGCATCACCAAACACACTCTGGTATCACCACACACACCCTGGCATCACCAAACACCCTGGCATCACCACACACACCCTGGCATCACCACACACACCCTCGCATCACCACACACACCCTCGCATCACCACACACACACCGTCGCATCACCACACACACCCTCGCATCACCACACACACCCTCGCATCACCACACATACACACTCGCATCACTACACACACAACCTGGCATCACCACACACACATCCTCGCATCACCACACACACACCCTCGCATCACCACACACACACACCCTCGCATCACCACACACACACCCTCGCATCACCACACACTCACCCTCGCATCACCACACACTCACCCTCGCATCACCACACACCCTCGCATCACCACACACACCCTCGCATCACCACACAAACCATCGCATCACCACACACACACCCTCGCATCACCACACACACCCTGGCATCACCACACACACCCTCGCATCACCACACACCCTGATATCACCACACACTCACCCTCGCATCACCACACACTCACCCTCGCATCACCACACACACCCTGACATCACCCCACACACCCTCTCATCACCACACACACCCTGGCATCACCACACACACCCTCGCATCACGACACACACCCTGGCATCACCACACACACCCTCGCATCGCCACACACCTTTGCATCACCACACACACCCTTGCATCACCCCACACACCCTCACATCACCACACACACTCCCTCGCATCACCACACACACACCCCTCACATCACCACACACACACATCCTCGCATCACCACACACCCTTGCATCACCACACACACCCTCGCATCACCACACACACACCCTCGCATCACCACACACCCTCGCATCAGCACACACACCCTGGCATCACCCCACAGACACCCCCGCATCACCACACACACCCTGGCATCACCCCACAGACACCCTCGCATCACAACACACACCCTCGCATCATCACACACACACCCTCGCATCACCACACACACACACACTCGCATCACCACACACACACCCTCGCATCACCACACACTCACCCTCGCATCACCACATACTCACCCTCGCCTCACCACACACACCCTCGCATCACATCACACACCCTCGCATCGACACACACACTTTGGCATCACCACACACACACCCTCGCATCACCACACACACCCTGGCATCACCGCACACACACCCTCGCATCACCACACTCACACCTTCGCATCACCACACACACACACACACTCGCATCACCACACACACACCCTCGCATCACCACACACTCACCCTCGCATCACCACATACTCACCCTCGCATCACCACACACACCCTCGCATCACATCACACACCCTCGCATCGTCACACACACTTTGGCATCACCACACACACACCCTCGCATCACCACACACACCCTGGCATCACCACACACACACCCTCGCATCACCACACTCCATGACATCACCACACACACACCCTCGCATCACCACACACACCGTGGCATCACCACACACATCCTGTCATCACCACACACATCCTCGCATCACCACACACACCCTAGCATCACCAAACACACTCTGGTATCACCACACACACCCTGGCATCACCACACACCCTGGCATCACCACACACACCCTGGCATCACCACACACACCCTCGCATCACCACACACACCCTCGCATCACCACACACACACCCTCGCATCACCATACACACCCTCGCATCACCACACACACCCTCGCATCACCACACATACACACTCGCATCACTACACACACAACCTGACATCACCACAAACACACCCTCGCATCACCACACACAACTTGGCATCACCACACACACCCTGGCATCACCACACACACACCCTCGCATCACCTCCCATCACACCCTCCCATCACACACCCAAACCCACCATCCCACTTTACCTTCTTTCCTTCTTTTACTTTGTTTTCACATATAAGTTCATTCTTTATCATAGTAATAATAAAAATTACAATCGTAAAGAATCAGATCTACTAAGACTTGAAATTGAGAAACAAGAGCTCAAGGGAGTGAGAGCATGAAAGAGGAGCAAGGAGTAAGAGAGGGGACGGAAGAAACTGGGACCAAAGAAGAGAGAATGAGAGAAAGAGAGTGTGGGCATGGGGGAACTAAGACTTGAATATGAGAAAAAAGAAAAATAAGAGAATGAGAGTGAGTGAGCGAAGGGGGAGAGAATGAGGACGATAGAGAGAACAAGGGGGGATAGAAGGAGGGAGATAAAGAGAAAGGGGATAGAAGGAGAAGGAGAAACAAAGTAAAAAAAGGAAAGAAGGTTAAGTGGGATGGTGGGTTTGGGTAAAAATATACAAAAAGGAGAAACAAAACTACATCTGAAAGGTTAGGAAAAGGATAATATATTCAACAAATACGTCAAAAAACACAATAAACTACATCTGAAAGGTTAGGTTAAAGGGTTGGGGAATAAGAACATATGATAGAACCTACTAAATACACTAAATACACTAAGATTACAAGAGGTTAGGTTAGGTTATGGGGAATAAGAATAAATGATAACAAACATAATAAATACAACTTATGGGCAACTTGATGAACTTTAACAAATATCCCTTGATCTGCAAAAATGACCATTTGAGAAATTTGCCCTTGAAACGAGTAAATTCCCATATATAACAAAAATCCTTTGAAATGGTTAAACACCCAATCTTAAACAAATAACACTTAAAATGCAAAAATGACCATTTGAGAAATTAGCCCTTGAAATGAGTAAATGAATATGAGACAATGATTGACGAAACACTAAAGAAAAGCAGGAATAATTATGTAAGATAGATCATGTCTGGTTGGACTAGATAAGTTAGGATACATCAGTTTGTGAATGTAAGATTAAGTTAGGTAAAGCAAGTTAGGTTACGTTAGGATAGGTAAGATAAGTTAAATAAGTTAGGTTAAGCAGGTTAAGTTATGTAAGTTAGGTAAAGTTAGGTAAGATAGGTAATGTAAGGTAAGTTATGTTAGGATAGGTAAAGTTAGGTTATGAATGTTAAGTTAGGTAAGATATGTAAAGTTAGGTTAAATTATGTAAGTTAGGTTAAGCAGGTTAAGTTAGGTAATGTAGGTAAGTTAGGTTAAGCAGGATAAGTTAGGTAAGTTAAGTTAGGATAGGTAAAGTTAGGTTAAGCAGGTTAAGTTAGGTAAATGTAGGTAAGTTAGGTAAGTTAAGTTAGGATAAGGTAAAGTTAGGTTAAGCAGGTTAAGTTAGGTAAATGTAGGTAAGTTAGGTTAAGTTATGTAAGTTAGGATAGGTAAAGTTAGGTTAACCAGGTTTAGTTAGGTAAATGTAGGTAAGTTAGGTTAAGTTATGTAAGTTAGGATAGGAAAAGTTAGGTTAAGCAGGTTAAGTTAGGTAAATGTAGGTAAGTTAGGTTAAGTTAGGTAAGTTAGGTTAAGTTATGTAAGTTAGGATAGGTAAAGTTAGGTTAAGCAGGTTAAGTTAGGTAAATGTAGGTAAGTTAGGTTAAGTTAGGTAAGTTAAGTTAGGATAAGGTAAAGTTAGGTTAAGCAGGTTAAGTTAGGTAAATGTAGGTAAGTTAGGTTAAGTTAGGTAAGTTAGGTTAAGTTATGTAAGTTAGGATAGGTAAAGTTAGGTTAAGCAGGTTAAGTTAGGTAAATGTAGGTAAGTTAGGTAAGTTAGGTTAAGTTATGTAAGTTAGGTTAAGCAGGTTAGGTTATACAGGTTAAGTTAGGTACGTTAGGTAAGTTAGGTTAAGCAGGATAAGTTAGGTTAGGTTATGTAAGTTAGGTATGATAGGTAAAGTTAGGTAAAATTGGTAAGGTAAGGTAGGATAGGTAAAGTTAGGCTGAGCAGGTTAAGTTAAGTAAGATAGGTAATGTAAGGTAAGTCATGTTAGGATAGGATAGGTAAAGTTAGGTTTAGCAGGTAAGTTAGGTAAGGTAATGTAAGTTAAGTTAGGACAGGTAAAGTTAGGTTATGCAGGTTAGGTTAGGTTAAGTTATGTAAGTTAGGTTAAGCAGGATAAGTTAGGTAAATGTAGGTAAGTTAGGTTAAGCAAGATAAGTTAGGTAAGGTTAGGTAAGTTAGGTATGATAGGTTAGGTATGGTAAGTTATGTTAGGATAGGTAAAGTTAGGTAAGATAGGTAAGGTAAGGTAAGTTATGTTAGGATAGGTAGAGTTAGGTTATGCAGGTTAAGTTAGGTAAGATAGGTAAAGTTAGGTAAGATAGGTAAGGTAAGGTAAGTTATGTTAGGAGAGGTAAAGTTAGGTTATGCAGGTTAAGTTAGGTAAGATAGGTAAAGGTAAGGTAAGTTAAGTTAGGATAGGTAAAGTTAGGTTTAGGAACGTTACGTTAACTAAGTAACATTGGGTGGAGAGGATAGGTTACGTAGGTTTGAACAGTGTAGTTCAGAAAACAGTTTTAGGGTAAAGCGACTAAGAAAATATATTTTAACAGAAGTGCAGGTTTGGTATGAAAAGCTGAACTAGTTACATTTTGGAGAGAAATTTTATGACTGAAGATGTCTTAAAGAATAACATGATGGAAGAAGGAGAGTTTCTTTGATGAACGAAGGTGTCTTAGAGAACAACTTTCGGAGAAACGAAGGTGAATTAGAGATCACTTTGATGACTCTGAGAATAACTTTGATCAACGAAGATGGATTGGAAAGTTTCTCTAATGAACGAAGGAGAGTTAGAGATTAACTTTTATGATTTAGAGAACATCTTTGATGCCTTAGAGAAACAACATTGATGTCTTAGAGAACAACTTTGATGAACAAAGATGTCTTAGAAAGCTTCTCTGATGAACGAAAAGATACTTAGAGAATAACTTTGATGACTGTATTTAACTTTTTTGATGGCTCTGAGGATAGTTTTGTTGAACGAGGATGTCTCAGAAGGCTTCTTTGAATAACGAAGGTGACTCTGAGAATAACTTTTTGATGACTCTGGGAATGACTTTGTTGTCTTAGAGAATAACTTTGAGGGCTTAGAGAATGTCTTTGATGAACGGAAGGTTACTTAGAGAATAACATATCATGACTGAGAATAACTTTTGATAGCTCTTAGAATAACTTTGATGTCTTAGAGAATAACTTTAGATGTCTCTGAGAATAACTTTTATGAACGAAGATGTCTGAGATTAACTTTGACGTCTCTTGGAATAACTTTTGTGGACATGAGAATATCTTTGGATAACTCTGAGATTAACTTTGATGTCTTTGAAACAACTTTGATGAACGAGAGTGAGTTAGAGATTACCTTTGTTAACTCTGAGATCAACTTTGATGAACAAAAGTGAGTTAGAGATTACATTTGATAACTCTAAGATTAACTTTAGATGTCTCTGAGACAAACTTTTATAACATAGAAATTAACTTTAATGACCAAAAGTGAGTTAGAGAATACCTTTTGATGACTCCGAGAATAACTTTGATGAACAAAGATGTTTTGGAAAGTTTCTCTGAAGAACGAAGGTGACTCTGAGAATAACTTTTGTTAGCTCTTTGAATAACTTTGATGACTTTGAGAATGTCTTTTGAGAACATGAGTAGTATTTGAATGCGTCTTTGATGTAATGAAGAGTAACTTTGATGTCTCGAAGATATCTTGCAGATCAACTTTGATGACCGAGATTAACTTTTGTTGTTTTAGAGATTATTTTTGATAGCTCCGAGAATAACTTTTATGCCTCTGTGATTAACTTTAATGAACGAAGATGTCTTAGAAAGTTTCTCTGATGAACGAAAGCTTATTTAGAGAATAACATTTTGATGACTGAGATTAACTTTTTGATGACTCTGAGAACAACTTTGAGGATGCGAGTAAATTTTTAAGTGTTTGAGAGTGTCTTTTGATATCTCGAAGAGTAACTTTGGTGTCATGGAGAGCACCTTTGACTACTTTTCTTACATAACGACATATAATTTAGTTAGGAACAATGATGAATATGACTATTTTAGCGAAGTGAAAGGTTACTTTAGTTAAGAACAGTGTTGGAAAGAGGCTAAACATGACTATTTTTCAGATGAGAGATGTGATATTTCAGTTAAGAAACGACAGGGAAACATGATGAAGTAACTATTTTTAGTTGACTGATGAGCACTTTTAGTTAAGAAATGATGAAAGTTATTATTTTTAGTTGATTGGATAATAAGTTTAGTTGAAAAATGACGAAAGTGACTATGTTTTAGTTGATTGGCGAAAGATTTTTAGTTAAGAAGTTACAAGAAAGGTTTGTCTTTATAAATTTGGAACTGAATAAAGTGTAGATTTGTTTAAGAACGGGGTTGGTAGAACTATTAAGTTGACTACGAGAATTACTTTGACATAGCTTTGCAAATAAAAAATTGGGTGACTAAAATTGTTGAGGGAACTGTATTGCAGTATAATATTATTTGACAAAGAACTATTTAGTGAATGGAAGAAACAAATTGGTTTAAAGAAACAAAGAACATAAAAAAAATGAGGTTATGTAGGGGAATGAACACAGTGAACATACGGTAAACACAGAAAACATGTAAGAAAAAGTTGATGAATAGAGTGATCATGCAGGGAATAAGAACTTATAGAGAATATGAAGACATGATAAGGAACATAGGGAATACAAAGAATGAACACTGAGCATGTGAAGAACAAGCTAAGAACATTGAGAACATGAATATTGAGTATAAAAGTTATACAGAGAACATATGATGTACATGAAAACATGACAAAGAACATAGTGAACATACGGGGAAAATGGTAGAAAACAGAAAAATGAGAAAAACAGGTGAAAAGAATTGAACTGAGCATGCTGTGAACATTTGTAGAACATGGAATGAACACAGAAAACATGGAAAAAATGTGAAGAACACAGCTGAATATAGAGTAAATATGCAAATACAGGGGGACAAAAGCTGGAGCTCAGTAACTGACTTGATCTTATTTACTACGTCTGAAATATGACTGTTTAAAATTTCAGGGGGATTGGACTGCTAGTAGCGAAAATGTGGTCTCTGTCAAATTTGGGTCTTTAATTGGACTCTGATTAATTTCGATGAACTGGACTCTGAATATTTTGGCACAAAGTGAACTCTGGCGAATTTTCGGTGTAAACTGGACTCTGACGAATTTTGCTAGAAAACTGGACTCTGATGAATTTCGATCAAGAACTGGACTCTGTCAAATTTTCGCAGATTACAGGACTCTGATGAAATTTGAGCTTAAAACTGTCTCTGACTAATTTTGCTCTCAAAGTAGACTCTGGCGAATTTCTGTTGATAATTGGACTCTGATGAAATTTGAGCTTAAAACTGTCTCTGACTAATTTTGCTAGCGAAGTGGACTCTGACGAAAATTGGGTATAAAATGGACTGTCAAATTTTCACAGATTACAGGACTCTGATGAAATTTGAGCTTAAAACTGTCTCTGACTAATTTTGCTCTCAAAGTAGACTCTGGCGAATTTCTGTTGATAATTGGACTATGATGAAATATGAGCTAAAAACTGTCTCTGACTAATTTTGCTAGCAAAGTGGACTCTATTCATTTTTAGGTATAAATGGTCTCTGACGAAATTCTGTCTATAACTGGGCTCTGTTCAATTTTGGTCTTTACAGGTGAAATAGCCGTAAATGGATATAAAACTAAATGTTATGGTTAAGTTGTCTGTTTTCCTTAACAAAACATCTAAGACAATATTCTCTGAAAATGGTCTTTTTACAAATTCGATCATAAACATATAAATAAACTTCTATGATTATTTGAAACTCTGAAAATAGTTGTAAGGAAATAGGAGGAGAGAGAGAGAGAGAGAGAGGGACGGTCCAGATATTATGGAGAAGATAAGATAAGATAAGAGGCAACCTGCACGAGGAGTCTGGCTGACCGGCGTAAGGTAAATACAGGTGACGCGAGAGAATGTGAGGTAAGGGGGGAGGGAGGGTGTTACGAACCCGGATCCAGCGTCCGAGCCCGGAGCAGTGACGACCGCGCCATCTGTGGGTCAGCTCCCGAAACCCCCTCCAAACGGACGACGACACCTGGTGAGGACGACGTGTACTGGCCTCGAGGGCCAGTTTCCAGTCCGGTTCAGCGCTCAACACAGCCGCTGCTGACCTCTGGTGAGGTGGTGCTCAGACACCAGCGCCATCTATGGAGTGGATAGGTGGGCGTTTGTGTCTGAGCCTGTAAGTGAGGTGTTTGAGTGTCCCTGTTATTGATGACGTGTCTGCTTACAGAGTCGACCTGGGACTGCTGTGATGGAAGTTGAGTCAGTCTACCCAAGGCAGCCATCTCCATATCTTGTGCTTTGCTGCAGCAGCTGTGACGTCGTCCCCCGGAAGAACACTGTGGTGTTACCCTGCCAGTGGAGAGGCAGTAGAAGGATTACCCGGGACCGACTGCTGGAGACGTTTATCCACTGGGGTACTGAGGACAGGAGAGTGATTGGTGGTATCACACGAGGCTCCTGTCTAGGGCGTTACCCTTATGTCGTTCATGGAGTGGCCTGACCAGCCTTGCTGATCCGGAACCTGCCAGCAGACCTGCTGGACGTGTGGTTGACGGCCTCCATGATGGTGCCCCCAGTGGACCTGTGTTTTGGCTGACCTGTGGCCAGGGTAGGCTCAACTTCTCAGAGAATTCGTTGTGAGGCCACGAAGAAGCACCGAGGATTTAGCACCGAGAGCCTGTGTCCCGAGTCTTCAGCAGAAGACTACAGTGTATTTCCCCTGTAATCAAGTGTTTATACCCCTCCCCTGTGCACTCTTTTATATATTATTTATTTGGTGATGGTATCAATTATAGTCTTAAGTTCTTAACTTTCTTTCCCTACCCCCTTTAAGTTACTTGCGTCACGGATCACATCCCTTGAAAGCCACTACTGGCTTGGGGTCGGATACAACTTCCTCTAACAACATCAGAGTAAGGACCCCGTTGCGTCCCGAGAGGGCCGTAACAGAGGGGGGGATGGCAGGGAAATGAATTAGATATATAGTAATATACTAGTTTCTAAGTAAGAAACAAATAAGAACTTTTAACAAAAGTTACCCTGATATATGTAAATGATCTCCCGGAGGGTATCGATTCATTTCTCTCAATGTTTGCGGACGATACTAAAATTATGAGAAGGATTAAAACAGAAGAGGACTGTTTGAGGCTTCAAGAAGACCTAGACAAGCTGAAGGAATGGTCGAACAAATGGTTGTTAGAGTTTAACCCAACCAAATGTAATGTAATGAAGATAGGTGTAGGGAGCAGGAGGCCAGATACAAGGTATCATCTGGGAGAGGAAATTCTTCAGGAGTCAGAGAAGGAAAAAGACTTGGGGGTTGATATCACGCCAGACCTGTCTCCTGCAGCACATATCAAGCGGATAACATCAGCGGCATATGCCAGGCTGGCCAACATACGAACGGCATTCAGAAACTTGTGTAAAGAATCATTCAGAACTTTGTATACCACATATGTCAGGCCAATCCTGGAGTATGCAGCCCCAGCATGGAGTCCATATCTAGTCAAGGATAAGACTAAACTGGAAAAGGTTCAAAGGTTTGCCACCAGACTAGTACCCGAGCTGAGAGGTATGAGCTACGAGGAGAGACTAC